>NC_133769.1:160426314-160515860 GCF_003597395.2 Chelonoidis abingdonii | reverse complement strand
TGGATATTAGGAAAAACTTTTTCACTCAGAGAATGGTGAAGCACTGGAATGGGTTACCTAGGGAGGTGGAGGAATCTCCTTCCTTAGAGATTTTTAAGGTCAGGCTTGACAAAGCCCTGGCTGGGATGATTTAGTTGGGAATTGGTCCTGCTTTGAGCAGGGGGTTGGACTAGATGGTCTCCTGAGGTCCCTTCCAACCCTGATATTCTATGGTTCTATGATTCTTTAGAAGTGTCTTCTTGAGACATTGTCAGCTTTCCTGAACTCCTATATCCCTTAGATTTTCTTCCCATGGGATCTTATCTACCAGTTCTCTGAGTTTGTTAAAATCTGCTTTTTAAGTCCATTGTTCTTATTCTACTGCTCTCCCTCCTTCCTATCTGTAGGATCATGAAATCTATCATATCATAGTCCCTTTCACTGAAATTACCTTCCGTCTTCCGATTCCCAACCAACTCCTTCCTGATGGTCAGAATCAAGTCTAAAATGGAAGGAACTTATTGGAAATCTTGTGTTTTGCCATATTGCTTTTCCAACAGATTCTCAATCTCTTTTCCTCAGTGACCCTTTGGAACTGCTGAAGGAGAAACATGCATCAAAGCATCCATCCCCCGGTATTGCAGGAGATACAGAACATGATGGGACAGGGCCGCCCAGATGGGGGGCAAGTGGGGCAATTTGCCACAGGCCCTGGGCTCCGCAGGGGCCCCCACGAGCATGGCTAAGGCTCCCTCCCCGGCCCCATCTCCTCTCCTCCACTTTCCTGGAGCCTCAGCCCATCCAGCAGCGTCCCAGACAGTTGCAGTATAGTTCCAGCAGGGCCCCTGAGCCCCGCCCCTCCCAGAGCTGTGTGATAAGGAGGCAGGGCTGTGAGCTCCAGGCCGAGCGGAAGGCGCTGAGCTCAGCCTGGAGCTCCCAGTCCCGCCCCCGACCACGCGGCTCTCAGCGGGGCGGGGCTTGGGCCCCGCCGGAGACACGCTGCCTCCGTCGAGCAAAGCTGCTGGATGTGCTGAGGCTCCAGGTGAGAGGGAATCCAGGGGTAAGGGGCCGGGGCCAGGGGAGTTGGCCAAGGGGAGAGAGTCCCAGGGACAGGGAGGGGTCAGAGGTTGGAGGGGCGGTCAGGGGACAGAGAATGGGGGGTTGGATTGTGGGCATTCCGGGGGTCTGTCAGGATTCAGCAAGGGGTGGTGGATAGGGGTCAGGGCAGTCAGGGAACAGGGAGCAGGGGTGGGGTCCCAGGGTAGTGGGGGGTCTCTGAGGGACGGAGAGGAGGCAAGGAGCAGGATGGGTTGGGGATTCTGAGGGGGCGCGGTCAGTCAGGGGGCAGGAAGTGGGTGGGGGCCAGATAGGGGGCGGGGTCAGGCTGTTTGGGGAGGCACAGCCTTCCCTACCCTAAAGCTCATTCAGCAATTTGAGGCTTGCAGAAGAGCCAAGCTGTTAGCTTTTCCATTAGGGCTACCATCCCTTTCAACTTCTCAAATGCCAAATTATAGTCTATATTTAATTTCAGTGCCATAGGGAGATTCATGTCAGGGGAGGTAGCTTCATTTAAAATTAGCCACTGGGGAGGGATCACATGAGAAGAGCAATATCCTACACCACCTACCTCCTTCCCAACCCTACCAAGGGAGCACTGCCCCCCCCCCCCTTCCCTACATTTCCTGAGGCTCCAGAGGGGTTAATTCAGTGGTTCTCAAACTTTTGTACTGGTGACCCCTTTCACATAGCAAACCTGTGAGTGTGACCCCCCCTTATAAATTAAAAAACACTTTTTATATATTTAACACTATTATAAATGCTGGTGGCAAAGCAGGGTTTGAGGTGGAGGCTGACAGCTCGGCCCCCCAGTAATAACCTCGTGACCCCCTGAGGGGTCCTGACCCCCAGTTTGAGAACCCTGGGTAATTTAATTTTACACCCTGTGTCCATTCACATGCATGTGCTATTTTGAGCATTTCAGTTTCACAACATAGGCTCATCCCAGATTTGGAACAAGCTCAAATGCTCAGTTCATGGAGTATGTACATAAGATATACTAAAGACAAACCCACAGTAACCATGTCTCCAGTTTGTGAGGGACCCCATGGAGCCAGTCTCTAGGAAACAGATAAATGCATGGAGGTAAGTCCATTAATGGCTATTAGCCAGGATGGGTAAGGAATGGTGTCCCTAGCCTCTGTTTGTCAGAGGGTGGAGATGGATGGCAGGAAGAGAGATCACTTGATCATTACCTGTTAGGTTTACTCCCTCTGGGCACTTGGCATTGGCCATTGTCAGTAGACAGGATACTGGGCTGGATGGACCTTGGTTTGACCCAGTATGGCTGTTCTTATATTCTAACCTAAATGAACCCAAAGTTATGGAGACAGATATGAGTCAAGGAAGCCAGCAGAGTATCAGAAACCTGGAAAAATCTCTGACTGGATGGGCTCAGGCGTTTGGTCACAAGCTGAGGTGGTTCAAAAAGTTTTGGATTTTTTTTTAAGCAGATTTTTTTTATTGTTTCTTTAAACAATCAAACACAGCAAGCAGCAGATATTTGGCCACACGCTTCTGAAACCCCAAACCATATTCAGGTTATGGCAGACTAATTTCAGCTTTTCAATTAAAAAAACCACAACAAATTTTGAAGGAAAGGAGACGTTGTCTGTGATTTTTTTTCTGCTTTTTAAAAACCCCTAGTTTTCGATCCAGAAACCGTTTTGATGGCACATATTTGTCCAACCCTTTTAATGAGCTTTAGTGCCTTTTAGCACTAGTTGATACTGAGAACCAGTGATACCTTGTAAAGAAGTTCTCTCAAAAGTGGATTTGTGCCGAGATGCAGAAGGTTTATTTTTCCCAGGGCCGCCCATGGGTGGGGAACAAGTGGGGTAATTTGCACCGGGCCCCGCAGGGGCCCCCACAAGAATATAGTATTGTAATTTTTTTTATGGAAGGGGCCTCCGAAATTGCTTTGCCCTACGCCTCCTGAATCCTCTGGGCGGCCCTGTGATCGGACAAGACTATGGAGGTTTCATTACTGTGGCTGCTCAGCCAGAGTGAATATGCTCAATAAAGTTGCTAGTTTCTAACATTAATATTGAGCCTTAGCGCCTTAATCCCAGGCTCTCAGTGACCTGGAACATAAGCTATGCCAGCAACAAACAAAGTCACAAAAGAAAACTAAGTGTGAAACCAGATTTAAAGATTTAGCAGCTATTCTCAGCAACCTCCCATGTAAGCGAAATATGTCAAAAGCATTTAGAAGCTGTTGAGAGATGTTTAGAAATAGCAGCTGATTTCATGGCTGTGAGTGGAAAGATGAGCAAGGGGCTTATCACCTGGATATAGGAGAGCAGGAGGAGATAAGGTTGCCAGTTAAATGAAGTAGCTGATCTAGCCCCACTCTCCCTCTTCTACAGTGAAAACACTGCCCTACACCCATGTTGCTCCACACAATACTTCTCAAAACACATTTAGGAGCGTTGAACTGCTATCCCCTGTACCTGGCAGCTCACAGAGACACCCTAATCTGATCTGTTAATGAGCAGAGGAAGCAGATTTCTGATCCCTGAATCCACTGCCACTCTGCATCTGCAGCAGACATTTTGCAGTCAGAAGACCTGTCAAGACAGACAAGGCAGTTTTGCAAAAGAGAAGAGTTAATTGAACAACAAGGGATTTAAAATCTTTGCAGAGAGAGTAACAGAAGAAACAATTACTGAGTTTAAACATGAATGCCACAATGAAATTGAACGTGGTTTGTCCTTGACTACACTTGCATCTAATACAATGTTCTGCACCCATCTGCTGCACTTCTTGCTGACACCCATCAAGGGTCAGTTTCTCAGTGCAAACATTAAGGTGTTTGTTCCCTTTGATCATTGTATGTATGTTTATGTGATGTACATATGTTTATTATCCGCTCTAGGAATTGAAAGGGCTACAGCTGACTGGGAGCAGGTGGCTTCTCTATCCTGCTCCAAACGTGGTCCACAAAAGTATTGAGACAATATTATAGGGTTAGGTTGTGACTTTTAAGCTACTGTCTTGCATGGGGGGCAACGAAGAGCCACACACACTTGGACAAGCATCAGAGAGACTGTATCACAGGAAGGCACAATCTCTCCAGTACAACACCTTACATGCGAAGGAGGGCATAGCAATCTGCTCCATCTATTAAGACAGATGCATGCAGTCCCAGAGCTCCACTGATCACAGGGGTTGCTATAGGGCATGGTTCTTTGTACAGCTGGGCAAAGAGATCGGGAGAAGATATTTACTCATCATGTTGCTGGGTGTAGTCACACACCATTTAGCCCATAACCATCCTGGGGTTTGGTTTTATTCACTGAAAGGAACTACAATTGGAACACCACAAAATCCAGCCCAAATCTTTTCCTTGGGTTTGACCATTTCTTAAGGAGTGCTCAGCCCTCAGCCTAAGCAAAAGCATCAAGGCCAACACTTTCAAATTTGGCTGTCTAAAGTTAGGCAACAAAGTCCATATTTAGGCACCTAAATAAATGACCATTTTTCAGAAGTACTGTGCACTCACAGCTCTCATTAAAGTCAATGGGAGCTCACTACCCCTGGAAATCAGGCCACCTGTTTATTGGAAGGACCTTACAATAATCTTAGACTCCCAAGTTTAGCTCCTGTGAACACTACAAAGCAAAGCAATGCTTACTTGTACTCAGATAACACCAAGGAGGGAAAAACAGTGGGAGGTCTGTAATCACTCAGTAAGATGCCATTTCCATGGTAAAGTGGGTTAAACGGGAAGGTGAATCATAGAACATTTTAGTTATTTAATCCCAAAGTTATGTGCTAGCACTCAAAGTCTCAAACAACAAAAAGAGAAGAGGGCAAGTCAGTAGATAAATTATTCTGCTGCCTCCCAAAAAATGTGCCACTTTCTGCAGCAAAGAAGCTACTGACCTTTGCAAAAGCCCAGGATGCATCATTTAGGGACATCATGTCTGACAAAAATGCCACAAGAACATGGGAGCTGGACTAGCGGTGTCCAAGGGACGTGGTGGTTTTCAAGTACAGTTTATGATGCTGTTTTACAAGGGTGGGGACAGCGGGGTGGTTTTTGAGTCAGTCAGCAGGACTTTGTGGGACCTTACTTGATTTTTGAAAATTTTACAATAATTAAATGTGCTTAGGGTAGGTTGGCTGTCTTCTTTCTTAAATGAATAATCTGTCCACCCTTGTGCTCACTTAATACTGAAATCAGTTTGGTCTCTCTCTCTCTCATTTTTCCTGGATATTGGAAGAAAAACTCTTAGGAAGCTTTTGATAGCAGAAACAGACATACAGAATTACAATAGTAAGGATAAAAACGATGGTGCACAGAGGTGAGAAAGTCACATTCTCCATTTGCCAAATGTGCCCAGCTCCAGGGATTTCAAGATGCTGGTGTAAAACCAATACATTGGCTCTACACTGCCCAGGGACTTCCCATATGCCAGGGAAATCCCCCAATAGCTGTCTCCCTAGCTTTTTAAACTCTGCATGCTGGCAGACTATGGAAAGTGGTCGTAGCAGAATGATAAATCAAGCCACAAGACTTGACTTCATGGTTTTCTCTGGAGAACTAGTGACATGACAATAGGTTGAAACCTGAGCAGTAGCCTGGCCCAACTCAGTTAGGACTTTCTCCAACTCTGATTAAAGTCAGTGGCAGTATTTTAATTGACTTCAATGGGAGTTGGATCAGGTCATTTGAGGAGAAAGGTTGTTTCATCAGACTGTTTAAAACTCATTGTGTTTTTTTGGGTTTTTTTGGTTAGAATTTAAGTCAAACTCTGGAAATGAAGACCTAGAAATCTTGATATTTCTAAGGAGAAAAGCAAGCAGAAAAAATACAATGGTATAAGACTGTTATTATATAGCATTAACAAAGAGTCAGGGGAACACGATGAAAAAAAACTGCTTCACAGTTCACCCTTAAGATAAGTAACTCCCTCCTCCCTAATTCCCTCCCCCCCAAAATTTCTAACTCAGTAATAACTGAGATCTAATCAGGAAAAATTATAGCTGAAACATGTAGAGCAGTGGCAGTTCTTTTGTTCTGTGTTTGTACAACTAATACAACGGGTCCCCCCAGTTTATGACTAGGACTCTGAGGCACGGCACTAATACAAATCCACAACAATAATAATCCATAACACAGTTAGTGGTGACAGCTAGATTGATGCTGATAGAGACCTGAAGGTAGCAGATAGCAAGAAGTTAGATTAAAACATTAACAAAGACCAGCACAATTTATCCCTCATTACCAGGAGCACCCATCACAAGGTAGGGAGAAGATAGGCCAATATGAATAATCTGGATAAAAAAGGACTAAAGAGGACTACAGAAAGAGACTACAAATATTTGAAAGAGGGAGGAAGAGGTACTACGTTACATGGTTAAACAGAATATGATGAAGAGTGATGGGATGAAATTAACTGCAGGCTGAATATCCGGAGACACTTCTGTATATTAGGCTGTGGAACAGTCTCCCAAGGGCCGTGATGGTAACTCGATCACTCAACACAACTTAAACTGGACTGGACACTGCATTAGTAAATGTGCAATATGGAATGATCCTGTATTGGCAGGGAGAGGCAATGGATTGGACCTAATAGGTATTTTCCATGCCTAGGATCCATTATTATTGAGCTGAAAGAGAAAAAGTTGCACAGAGCGAGAGAGAAATCTTGGTTGCTGCTGTTGCATCACAGTGGAGGGGGCAAACACAATGGTGTGAAAGCATTGCTGGCTGGGAAAGGCTGTCCCCGGCCTCACACATAAGCAGTGCGTGGTACGGGCTGTTAGGGGATGAGTAATGCCATTGGCTCGTCGCAGGGCTGCATCAGATGCTGTTTTTCTTAATCTCTACGCTTTGCTCTGTGGTAGGTAAATTTTTTGTAGTCAAACTGGTCAAAAGGGAGCTGAATTAGTAAATTAGGAGGATTGATACGGCTGCCATAATTGTCATCCAAAACATACATACATTATATATATGTACACACACATATATACTGCTGCTCGCACAAGGATTCTTTATCTGTCTCTAGCAGAAGCCAAACTAAAAAAAATAAAATAAAATAAAGAGAATCTAGTGCTGGTAAAAGATGCTGGATCAGATTCTAAGAGCCACTGAGCTCACAGAGCTCCCATTGGCCTCATTTGGGTGCTCAGACCTTTGATAACCAGGCCCACAGTACGTATAGTGCTGGGAACTCATGTCCTGAGGCCTCACTGGTCATAAGGGCTGACAAAATCCTCTTAATGATGGTCCTTTCTGATTCTCTATGGCTACACTTGAAATCTGAAGTGTGAGTGTGGTCCGAGCGCCAGCACTGGGAGACAGCTCTCCCAGTGCTGCACGTAAACCACATCCTCTACGAGTGTAGCATGCAGCGCTGGGAACCACGCTCCCAGCACTGATTACACTGAGGCTTTACAGTGCTGTATCTTGCAGCGCTCAGGGGGGTGTTTTTTCACACCCCTGAGCGCAAAAGTTGCAGTACTGTAAAGTGCCAGTGTAGCAGTGGATTCTGCCCTGGAGAGATTCCCCTATAGGACTGAGAGAATAATTCAGGGACCAATTTGAAGTGTCAGTTTTTATAATGTGGACACCTGTCCACTAAATACTGGACTGAAGCCACCAACTTATTTCACTTCCCACAGGCTGCTGAATGGTAACAGCTTTCATCACTGGTAACCTGGGCTGGATTCAGACTGGCACCCTATGTTTGAAAGAAGCCACATTCCTGTATAATGGCTTTTTTATTTCTTGTCCAAGGAAAATAGCCAAAATTGTGTTCTCCTTCCCTTCCACCTCCCTGTCCCACCATGTCTCGGGTCACATTGTGGCACCTGACATGATGCATAGTGGACCTGCAACTTAAGGTCTGCCTACAGAACACCTCAGTCTCCATATGTGGAGGATACACGTGCCTACAGGAATTTGTCACCTCAGACTCAGCCCAGGAAAGTCCATACTCAAGGCCTGAGGTGACTTGGCACAGCTTTCCTATATCTGATCAGAATGGGAGCATTTGCTCCAGCTTAGCAAGTGGAAGGCGATATCAGAGCAATCTGGTCCTTTCGCTGTAGGGGGCAGTGGTGGGCACGCACATATGGACACACATGCCTATTAATGATGCAGCTGTCAGGTTTTAGAGGGAGGAGGCTTGCACTAGGTCCAAAAGCTGCCCGCCTTTACCCTGCACAACTGCACTGGTTCCACATTCTGTCCTCAATGGTGTAAACAGACAGCGGAATTCAGGAAGAACCTACATTTTCCCCAGATGAAATACAGCATGGTGCACCAGTTTTTATAGAGGGTATGAATTGCTAGCTATTGTTTAAGTCAAGGGATCTCAACCTTTTACTTTCTGCCCCTCCCTCCCCCCGCTACAAAAATTCCACCACTTACCTGTGCCACAACAACTATTTTTCTGCATATAAAGGCCAGAGCCAGCATTAGGGAGTAGCAATCAGGGCAATTGCCCCGGGCCCCCTGCCACAGGGGGACCCATAAAGCGTAGTTGCTCAGGCTTCAATGTCAGCCTTGGGTGGTGGGGTTTGGTGGCCCGGGCTTCAACCCCTTACAATGGGGCTTTGTTTTTATGCCCTGGACCACAGCAAGTCTAATGCTGGCCCCGCTTGGTGGACTTCCTGAAACATTCTCTCAGCCCCCAGCCCCCTGGTTGAGAACCACTTGTTTAAGTGGCATACTGGTTTTATGTACTCCAGTGATAACAGCATAATGCTAATATGCAGGCATGTGCCAATGGTAGAGCTACAGTGTTATCTGCAAATGGCAGCACGTTCTGAAAGTGTATTCAATACACCTTTGATGCTATCGCAAAGATTTATATGTGGACAGCACCATTCTTCATTCAAAACACAGTGGCTCTTGTTCCCATGTAGCCAGCAGCCAGATGTTCTGAACAAGAGGTTTGCAGCTCTTCACACTCCCTTAGAAAGCAGATATGACTGAATTTAAATCATACCATCTCTTGCTCTTCGTAACGCATCAGCTCTATATGTGCCCTATATGGCCATGCCTGAGAAACACACCCATCCTTGAAGCCACGCCCACCTCAGTTTCATGACCAATTCCTTACTCTACAACCCATCACCTTCCTAACATACTTCTTGTGTCCACCTGTGATGCACTTCCCCAGTGTTTGCCACATTTTGCACCTCTTACCACTGGTGCTGATGCTATCATTCCAGGAACCATCTATAGCCCTAAGAATATACACTGAACTCCTGAACTTAGAAAAGTCTGGAAGCCCCAAGGAAGCAGGAGCAGCACAGCACACAGAATTTTGTTATAGGACAAATAAAACAAGTGGGTAAATGTCACTATCTCCTTCCAAACATTAAAAAAACCTGATTGAGTGTAAAAGATGTCACTCCTGGGCAAGTAAAACAAACTCTCTTTGAGCTGAATATACACACGCTGATGACAGCTTCAGTGTGTAGCTGCAATGCATGCCAAGATTAAAAAAAAAACCCAGGCTCTTTACCTTTACATTTGAAATCAAAATGGACAAAGCCCCAAAGACTACAATGCTGGGAAGAAGCTTGCTCTGGCCCCCATGTCAGGAGGACAGGGCAACCTACAAATCCTCCGAATTTTGAAGATGTAGGTGCCACTTCTCCTGGATAAGCCACTATTTAAAGTTCTGCTAACGCTCTTAAGATTCTAGAAGTGCTGAAACCATTTGGAAGTGAACACAAACTATTTTTAACACACACACCAGGCCCGTGTCCAAAACACCGGCCGTTGATAGGAAAAATATATTGTCTAAAGCCAATCTTTCAAACACCAGTGACAATGCCAAAGTATCCAGGCATCCAGATGGTGCTCAGAAACTGCTGCAACCCCTGGACAACTTCCCTTGCAAACACTGGCAACTGTGATGGGCAGTGATGCAACCTACTTCCTCACTGCTTCCTTTGCAAACCCAGGCAAGGGTGCCAAGTTGCCCAGACAGCGCCAGGTACTGCTGCAGTTCCATACTGCTTCCCTCCCAAAGAGAGGCCATGGAGCCAATGTGCACAGATGGTTCCAAGTGTTGCTGCACCTCCCTCATTGCTTCCCTCACAACTACTGGCAGTGGAGCCAAGGTGCCCAGACGGTGCTAATCAGAGATGCGCTCCCCATATTCGTTCCATTGCAAACATAGGCAATGATGCCAAGATGCCCAAACAGTGCCAGGCATTGCTGAAGATCCTGTGCATTACTCCTCCTACTATTAACAGCAATAGTGCCAAGGTGCCCAGATGGTGCTCTGGTAGCTTTGTCACCCTGCCCTTTATTGCTTGTTAACACTGGCAGTGATACTAAGCTGCCCAGAAAAACAATAGAAATCTTTAAAGATCCTTGGGCAAAGAGGATAAAGAACTTCAGTGGTGGAGATAGGTGGGGTCTCTTTCTCAAATTTATTCTACAATAACTGTTTGTTTGCATAGGCCCATCTCGATGCTATCTAAGGCTTTGTTTGCTCTGCAGATTTCAACCCTCAGCGTAGACCCAATGCAAACCACTAGCGCAGACATGCTAAACCACAATCTGCACTGATGCAGCGTAACTTGGCTTGAAGCCTGCTTTGTTTACAATAGGGGCTTGCATTGGTGCAGTATACCGGGGGCTAGCCACCCATGGCAAATCCTCAGGGTAGATATGGCCAAAACCTTGACCCATGTTCAAAATCATGCTAAGTGCTGTCCTCAGGGAGGCCAACCCTTCTCCCCCTCTCAACCTACCTTTGTTTATCGTCCTTCACAGAGTCAATAGCTAAGCTCAGGCCTTGGCAGGCAAAGGTTGAAGCAGATCAAATGGTTTCTAGTGATGCCATCAGACATACTCCCCTGTCCCTCCTTTGCAAAAAGCAATTCAGCCCCTTCAGCCAGATGCAAGCCTCTCCCCATCCTGCTCTAGCGTAAACATTGACGGAAGATGAGGGCTGCATCTGAGTTCTTAAATGCCTCAGACTTTGATTAAAAATGTTTTTGTCAATTAGGGATTGATTTTTGCTGCTCATTAAGGTGATGGATGTCGGGGCTGACGGAGGTGATATTTTACCCCGCAGCGGCAAGCCATCAGGACGACTGAGTGAAGGCAGAGAACACATTTCCATGCTCCAGTTTGCCAGTGCTGACTGAACGGGCAGGACTGGGAGAACACGGGGCAATAAAAGCCTGGAAAGAAAGAAGTGCAGCAGCCCACTGGAGGGAGGGAAGGCACCATCTGTCAGCAGTTTGCAGAGAACGTTTCCCACAGGCTCTTACCTGAGAGCGCAGTAGAATCTGGATGCAGGTTTCCAAGCACAGCTGGGCCAGGCTGCTGCTTTGCAGAGGCATGCGTAAATCGACATGCAAATGCAAGCCCTGCCAATGGCCCAGGCCAATACATTCTCATATACCCGCCATGCCAGTACTCGCTCATTCAGACCCAGCTTTCCCCCCAGGAATCCTCATTCAGGCAGAGGCCTGCCCCTGCCTACGCAGAAATAGTAGCATCACCTCAGATGCTATTTCCTATCCTATCCTATCCTATTGCACTGCGTGGAAGGGCATCTCTGCAGGGCACCATTTCTGATAGGTTTCTGCATGGAAATCCAACAGAGTTAGAACCGCTCAGAGCTGAATCCCCTACAGAGCTGCTACTGAGCAGCCAAAGTGAGACCTGCGGATGGCAGCATGGACTTTGCTGGAACCAGACTTCCAGGGGCCAGGGAAGCAGCACAGAGGTATGTGGACAGCTCCTCTCTGTGCAGCTCAAGGAGACCTTTTGTGCCAGATCCACAGGATTTTCAGGGCTGAGATGCCTCCCCACAGTCTGAAGCCCCTCAAAGCTCCTACCCCCTGACAGGATGATTTATTTATAGGGCACTCCATGAGGGTTCCTTAGTAGAATATAATCTTGGTTTAAGCTCTTGATTCTAGCAAAATTCTCAGTGGGCGTTTTGCCTAGGTAAAGGTTTCAGAGTGTGACACATTATTATAGACTCATAGACTTTAAGGTCAGAAGGGACCATTATGATCTTCTAGTCTGACCTCCTGTACAACGGAGGTCACATAATCTCACCCACCCACTCCTGTAATAGACCTCTGACCTATGTCTGAGCTACTGAAGTCCCCAATTTGTGGTTTAAAGACTTCAAGGTGCAGAGAATCTTCCAGCAAGTGACCTGTGGCCCATGCTGCAGAGGAAGGCGAAAAAACCCCAGGGCCTCTGCCAATCTGCCCTGGAGGAAAATTCCTTCCCGACCCCAAATATAGCGATCAGTTACCCTGAGCATGTGGGCAAGACTCACCAGCAGACACCCAGGAAAGAATTCTCTGTAGTAACTCAGATCCCATCCCATCTAGTGTCCCATCACAGGCCACTGGATATCTTTACCGCTAATAGTCAAAGATCAATTAATTGCCAAAATTAGGCTATTGCATCACTCCATAAACTTATCAAGCTTAGTCTTGAAGCCAGATATGTCTTTTGCCTCCACTTGATGGTACAATCAGCCAACAGTGATGTCTAACGTTCTGATTTACAGTGGAATTGCATAGCACCTTCCCAAGACACTTTACAAGTGGTAGTTAACTGAGCCCTGCTATGCTGCTGTGAGAAAAATAGAAATATTATTATTCCATTTTACAGACAGGTAAACTGAGACACAGAGAGGAGGAGAAGGCACTTGTCCCATGTCACACAGAGTCTGGGTGGAAGCATCAAAAGAGGAAGCAAGTCTCAAGAAAGTTAGAAGTGGAAACAGAAAGAAGCAAATCAGAGCAGGAGGTTCATGGAGGGGGCTAGGACACAGAGAAAGTGAGAGGCTCTGGGAGAGGCCCTTTTGAAGATTTTAAGAAGGGTGATCTAGGGATGAAGACTAAAGAGACCCATGGTTTTCTATCCTAGACATCCTGAGGACATTGGGCAAGTCATTTAGCCTCTCTGTGCCTTGATTTCTCCATGTGTAAGACAGGGATAAGAATTCCTACCTGCTTCTCCAGGGGGTTGAGAGACTCCATCTACAGAAACCTGTAAAACATCGAGACCCTTTGCTGACAAGTGCTGCAGAAATGCAAAGCATCAGTGGGTTTGATTTTGCTTTTCTGGCTTCCTTTCCCCTTGACATTAAACTCAGCATTAGCAACCCTGCCACTACAAGATGTGTGGGGGCGGGAAGGCAATACCACCACTGGGGCACAGGGGAATCAATACATATTTGTGAAGATAAATGGGAGAGGGTCGTGGGGTCAAAGAGTAGCATACCCTGAGAGGACAGCCAAGAGCGAGCACTGCAGGGCTGCATGTCACTCATATTGCTGCTCAGGGGTTACTGCGAACATGAGAACCACATCTCCAGTCCTTTAACTACCTCGCTTCTGACTCATGAGGACAGACAGTGTCTGTATATACAGGGGTGCTATTAGATGGGATGTCTGAGGTCACCGTAACAGAGTTAGTCCTTAAAGGCATGCCACATAGGTAGAACAGAGGGGGACGAAGGTCACTAGGCAGGCTGGGGGAGCGGACACGGACACTACATACACTATGTCCTACAGCAGGAGATCCCCACAGGCCAGCCCTGAATCATAGAATCATAGAATATCAGAGTTGGAAAGGACCTCAGGAGGTCATCTAGTCCAACTCCCTGCTCAAAGCAGGACCAGTCCCCAACTAAATCATCCCAGCCAGGGCTTTGTCAAGCCTGACCTTAAAAACCTCTAAAGAAGGAGAATTCCTACATCTCCCTAGGTAACCCAAGTTCCAGTGCTTCACGCCACCCTTCCTAGTGAAATAGTTTCCTAATATCCAACCTAAACCTCCCTCATGCAACTTGGAAGATCAATTACTCCCTTTTTGTCATCTCTCCACTGGGAAAGAACAGTCTAGATCCACTCTGTTTGAAACCCCCTTCCGGTAGTGAAAGGCAATCTATCAAATCCCTCCTCATCTCTCTTCTGCAGACAAACAAGTCCAGTTCACCTGCAACCTCATCCTCATAAGTCAATGTGCTCAGCCCTAATCATTCCTGTTGCCCTCTGCTGGACTCTTTTCCAATTTTTCCAACAATCCTTCTTATAGCGGGGGCCCAAAACTGACACAGTACCTCCCTCCAGATGAGGCCTCAACCAATGTTCGAAGTAGAGGGAATGATCATTCCCCAATCTGCTGGCAAGCCCCTACTAAAACAGCCCAAAATGTCGTTAGCCTTCTTGGCAACAAGGGCACACTGTTGACTCATATCCAGCTTCTCATCCACTGTAACCCCCAGGTCCTTTTCTGCAGAACTGTTGCCCAGCCATTCGGTCCCTAGTCTGTAGCAGTGCATGGGATTCTTCCGTCCTAGGTGCAGGACTCTGTACTTGTCCTTGTTGAACCTCATCAGATTTCTTTTGGCCCAATCCTCTAATTTGTCTGGGTCCCTCTGTATCCTATCCTTACCCTCCAGCCAGTTTAGTGTCATCTGCAAACTTGCTGAGGGTGCAGTCCACGCCATCCTCCAGATCATTAATGAAGGTATTGAACAAAACCGGCCCCAGGCCCAACCTCTGAGGCACTCCACTTGAAACCGGCTGCCAACTACACATGAAGCCATTGATCACTACCCATTGAGCCCGACGATCTAGCTAGCTTTCTGTCCGCCTTATAGTCCATTCATCCAGCCCATACTTCTTTAACTTGCCAGCATAATGTGGGTACATTGTGCATGAAGCAGAGAACGGCATGCATCTCTACACTTTGAACAGATCTATAATTCCTCTCCTGCCTTGCATTCATAGGGAATACAGCTGCCCACTGTACAGGAATGCTCCCCATTTTAAAGTGCCTATCCCTGGAGAGACAGAATTATGCTCTCCTCTGTTTTCAATGGGAAACCATGGGAAAACCCACAGGACTCTCTGTACACCATGCTGTCTGCATTTGACATGGGCCCATCACTGCAGTATCTAGGCTCCACATATAAAATCAAGGGTTGCACCACATCTATCTGAAACATAAACAACTTCCCTTCCCCCTGTTAAACTGCTTTCTCTGGCCCTATGCTCTCCCTGTTAAACTCTCCCAACTTCAGTACCATCTCTCACCATGCATCTGTATCTATATTTTACCTACATATGCTGATGAGATCGTTAAATTTATCAGTTCTGCCCATTCATTTGATGTTCATTAAGGATCCGGGGTATCACGCCTTTCATCTGGAAATCAAGAGGCCCTCATCCCTTTGGAGACATTAAAGTGAAATGGGTACCACTTTATTTTAAGTGCCCATTAACTAAAGCATAACTGAGACCCAGTTACAATGGGTGCCTCAGGGGAATGTACATATGAGACACACATAGAAGCAGTAAATGGCATCCGGTACAATAATCAGCCCTTGTGGAATAAACATCAAAGCAATTCATAGTGCAGGGATAGTTAAGAGCCTATTTTACTCCTAAAAATAAGAAGAGATGAAGGATTGAGAACTCTCCAGTCCTTTTCGTAAGACTTATTTAAGTCTTATTAAAATATTACTTCTCTTTCCTTTTAGTCAACTGAAACTCTCAATTCATCTTCTGTGATTTTTTCCATATTTAACTATTGGGGGTGGGGTGGGGTAGAAAGACTCAATATTATTAGTTAAAGGAACTAATTGGTAGCTTCTTTTTATCTTAAAAGCTCCCCCTGCACTCTTTACAGGTTGGGTCACCATAGCTTTCTTAATCTTTCAAGATTATTCTTCTGGGGCTTGAAGAGACTTCAGTCGACTCTTAAATCTTTTCATTTCACCTCATTTAAATATTCTGGCCAATTCCTGGCATTAATGATGATGAATAGGATTAAGATTAAACCCTTAATAAATTTTGGAAGGCGGAAAAAATCTTTCATTTCCAATAAAGCATAAACCAGTTTCCCTCTCTCTCTGTTCTTGCCTGCATTCTCTCTCTGAATGTGCTGTCGCTCACTCCCTCCATCTGTCTGCCTCTGCTCTGGTTGTCCATCTGCCTTTGATTTCTCTCTGCCTGATTCCATTCCCATTCAAGTCAATGGAATTTTTGTCATTGAGTTCAGTGGGAGTAAGATCAGGCCCTTATGTTCTTTCTCTGTCTGTGCTCTTACTTGCTCCTCAGCTGTCTTTCTCTGCTCCATCTGCCTCCTCTCTCTTTCTCCTGTTTGTCTTTCATTCTAGCACATATGTCCAATGTATAATATTTAAAAAATACAATTCTTAAAAATCATTAGCTAAGCTGTCACCAACAATTAGAGAAATGGTTTGGATAAGAACCAGCATGAAACATCTCTCTTAAGCAGAGCCCAAACCTTGCTTGAAGAAATAGATTCACTTCTCCTTTACTTCCCCTGCCACACACACACACACTCTTGTGCACATCTTGGTTTAATCCAGTAATCTGTCCTCTCAATCTTTGAGTCAGTGGAGACCAGGCTAATTTGGGAATCTTGCTGCAATGAAGCTAGTGATATTTCCACACTAATTTCTTTCCCAAGGAAGAGGGAATAATCTCAAGTTTAAGGGTCAGTGCTCCCAAAGTTTGGGTTACATTTATTCAGAGGTGGATGGTTCGGGTGAGCTCAGATTTCCCACTGAGTTTACTCATGTTTAAGTGACCATCTCAGCATCAGCCCCAGTGCCAGCAGAGAACAAGGGCTGGTGGAATATTTTTAGGTGGACATCTGAGGCTGTCTGAATTTTAGCAGGTCGTTTTGGCAGACGTGTACCTCCCAATGTGGTACAATGCTGCAAGCTTTGCATATTGCTCTATAATGGTGAGGACTGATAACTACTGTACAGCAGACTCAAATGAACTCTGAGCTCTAGGGGCCTAGTTCTGCAAGCACACCAAGCACAGAACTTCATTTGGAGTCAAAGTGAATTTTATGCATGGAATAACTGCAAGATCAGGAGATGGAAACCCATCCCTAGAGCACAAAGAGATGAGTTTGCCAAACTTGTCTACATTTACATTTTATAGTGCTCTAACTCACTCCCTGAGCGCAGCAAGGCTGAGCGCTTTAAAGCGCTAGTGTAGACAGGCTCCGAGCACCGGGAGCATCCCCTCTTGGAGATGGATTACCAGGAGCACTGGGAGAGCTTTCTCCCAGCGCTCACGTGCAACCACACTCACACTTCAAAGCGCTGCCGTGGGAACATTCTCATGACAGCGCTTTGAAGTTTCCAGTGTAGCCATGCCCTTAAGAACAGCTGCACGGACTAATGCAGTATCGCTCATCCTTAACTGAGACATCCAGGACTAAATAAGCCAAGGAGACTGAACTAACATCACCACATAGAGGCGGACTCGCCTACTCAAGATTGAGGCACATTAGCAGTAGACAGCATGCAGGTAGCTGGCTCTGCTGTTGACCGTGCTGTTCCTGTATTGTGGATAAAGAGGCCGAATAGGATAAATTAGCACCTAGACATACTGATAGGGCATAGTTAGATAAGGGGCTTCAGACTCCAGGGCTGTAAATCTAGACTCTTTCACTAGCACTAAAATTCATTTTAAAATGAGGGAGAAAAAAATGCATCTTCCCAGACTTCAGTAAGAAAGCTCCATGATAGAAACAAACATTTATGATGCTCGGAATTAAAAATGGGTCAGTGTGGTGGGAATCAGGTAAGCTACAGGTCTGGTATAGATTACAAACACATTGGGCAAGCTGAAATGCAGCTCTACGCTTAAACATGCACAACTATATTTACCAAAGTTGATTTTTAGACTAGAACTGGCCAAATTTTCCATTCAAGTCCTTTAACAGAAGAAAGTGGGCAAAGCCTAGGATTTATTCAGGCCAGTGAAAGATGGGCAAGAATGAAGGTGCGTGAGGGTGGAGCTGAGAGAGATTATTGCTAACTCTGTGTTGTACTGGGAAGATCATTAGAGAGAAAGAAAGGAGAAGAGTCATACCATCACAAGGACAAGGCTTATGTGTGAATTATGATGGATTTTTTTAATTTTTATTACTCCAGGCTAATAGGAACACAATGGGGGAAGTGAATACCAAAAGGGCACAAACCTGGCCAAATGCCATCATTTAAAATTAAAAAACCATTAACTGCTCACTAAGATCAGCTTGTTGCCAAGGTGTGTTGACCTTGAAAGAGGAAGGATGTTCTTATGGCTAAGGCAGTGAGATTCAGGATACTTGGGCTCACCCCCTAGCTCTGCCACAGACTTCCTGTATGACCCTGGGAAAGTCACCGAGTTGCTCTGTGCCCCAGTGGCCCATTATGTAAAATGGGAGGTAATTAGCCTTCCTTGCTCCCACCCTTCCTCTGTCCTGTCAATGTAGACTGTAAGCTCTTTAGCATGGGGAAAATGTCCTGGATATTTTAGACATTTCTTTTCATTCTGAAATTTTGTCAAAATGTCAGAATTTGGAAAAAAAAATCAACTCTATGTTTTTAATAATAAACCAAAAGACATTCACTCTTTAAAGAAGAACACACCACCAACCAAAACCTTGTCCCCAGACAACAGCCTGATAAAAATCTAATAGGTCTCTTCCATTTCCAATTTTTAGGGCCTAAATCCGGAGACCCTCAGACTGAGGAAAGCAGGGAATAAGGACCTAAGGACATCATGCCAGGATTCAAATGTTACAGAAAGAGAGATGATAAAACAGCACAAAAGATGGATCCTTCTCTTTTATCCCTTCCCAGTGTCACTGTCGGAGAAAGTATTTTAAGGGGCCAGTCTATGGTCCCCACAAAACTCAAACTTCTTGGGCTCCCCAGCCCTTTTTTCATCACGACAGATAAGTGCCATGTACTTTACTGAGCCTGATAATCAGCAGGAGGCAATAACCCCGCCCATTTCACACAGCACTGCCGCACCATATAGCACCATGGGAACACAGGAAGCTGCAGTCACTCTCTGTGTTTGGTTCCCCAAGTAAATTAGTAATGCAGTTCATGTTGGTGGCGGCACCAGTACTCAGTTTGGGGACTGAGTGAAATAAGGTGAGGGTGGAAGAACACTAGCCGAGCCCTTTATAGCTCATGCATGTTGGGAAAAGAAGCTCTGTCAGATGCCTTCCCCAATTTCATCCATTGCTGCCATTTCCATGGCTAATTCCCTTATTTCTACTGTTGCCAGTTATTTATTTATTTTATTCCTGGGGAGCCCCTGAGCACAGAATCAGGGAAACTCAATGCAAATGAATTCACTGCCACTCTCCCAACTCAATTCCAGGAAGCCTTTCTGGATGCATGCGTCAATGGTACAGGCCAAAGGAAAAGATGCCAGCACTTGCTGGCTCAAATTGTGGGCCACTTCCGATGTCCTAAACAAAGAGCTGACCAAAGATCCAATAAAAGAAGTCCCATGATTCTACCTTCCCCATAGGCAGTGGACGGCACTTAACTGCATTTGAACAATGCACAGGTGGTGCATTCTCCTCCTTGTGATATCTCCTCCACAAATGGAAAATCAAGGAATCACCAAATTGTAACTGTGGTGGGGTACAAACCATACAGCACATCACACTCACAGTGGTGGCATAAGAGGAATCTACCTAGCTACCACAGAAGCATTAGAATGGCTGTTGATCTCTCAAGATTCCATTATAATCACAGCCCAATTGCTTTTCAAATGTCATACAAAAGAAGAAGGCAGCAAATGAAAACAAATGCATACAAACCAATCAAGGGAAACTGACGGATCTGATGTGAAAGCACCTTACAGAGACCCACTGTAACATGATGCTAGCATAACAAAAAAGCCCAGAATGAACAGACCCATCTGGTGATGCTGTAACTATTTCTGGATTTCTATTCTGTGCAATACTTGCATCTCTGTTGTATTTGTTCCTGACCTTTACTTTTTACTCATCCGAACAATGAATAACAATTCACCAGCAGCCCCCACTCCAACCCACGTTCTTCCTACAGACATAAAATTCTTGATATTTTTTATTATTTTTTTTACCATTAAATTGTTATAGTTCAGTGAACACACGAGTGGAACTTCAACTATGAATTCAGCAAACATCAAGTCCTGGCATTGATCAAGGTAAGTATTTCATTCAAACTTTGTTGAGACTCTTGTCAGAGCAGCATTGCTTCATTGCAGGCTCACAGAGGCCTCAGTGGAGGTTGTTTTGAATGGAAAGAAAACAAACTTGATTGATAAAGTCTTCTGAATACAACATAATAGGTTCTGCATAGAAAATGAGGTCAGTGCAGTAGTGACAATGCTGTGTGGATTATAACAGTAATATGCCACTCCAACTGGCTCACCTGGACTTTAGAGGACAAAAATGGACAGGACAAGTAGTTAGGGGACAACGGGTAGATAGATCGAGGGAAGCAAAAAGCACTCCCTAACCATTTTAAATTTTAGTCACATTGATTAACAGTGTCACAACAGAACGGAGAAACCAAACCCATGAGTAAAGGAATTAACCAGTTTCCAGTCCCCAAGTCAGATTGTGCCAGCCTCTCCAGTGAGATGAAATGACCCCAATATGTCCATCTTGTGGTGAGAGAGGGAAGTCCATAAGCAGAAACACGTATGGAATCAAGAAACAAACGAGCTCTGTATCAAAATGCAGAAATGGGGCAAAAAGCAAAATTCTGAGCTAAACCTGGATCCAAAGTTTGGACCAGTCTGGCTCTGAAGTCCTGTTTTGGGCCATTCTACAGAAAAAGGGCCATCCATAAAGTCTAGAGCTGGATCGAAATGTACTCAAAGTGTTGGTGCGCTTGCATTTGGGTTTTTGGTTCAGTCCCACCTCTAAAGTAATGGAAAGGAGTGCAAATGGGAGCACAACTCCTGATGTCTGTGTCTGGAGAAAGGACAAAGCAGACAGCTGGATTCTTCTCGCACTCACACTGATATAGATCAGGATTAACGCCACAGGACTGGCGCTGGTGTAAAACTGTGGTAAGGGGGAGACAGGCCAAGATTGTGAGACAGCAGGTGGTTGGGTGATGCAAAAGCTTAGTTAACATAAACATAGTCCCTTAAAGGAACTGCAAGATTCACTCACTGGTATTCTAGAGGCCTAAATCCCTGCTAGGAGTCCAGTAATTAACACATTAAGGGCAAAAATTATTGCTAGCATAAACGGATGCAACTCCACTGAAGTCAATGGAGTAAAGTCAGCTTATGCCTGCCACAAATTTGCCCCTTTGTCAGGACTAGAACTGGACAACGTATTTGATATGAATCACATGATAAAGTTGCCTCTTTCTCCTGTATATGAATCATCTGCAGATTGTGATTATTTAAAATTTATTCAGTAACAAAACTATTCTCTGACTAATGTTTGGCCTGGAACTCGTCCACTGCAGGAGCGTGAGATTCAAAATTCAACTCATGGAGAAAGAACATTGGTCCTGGGTGGCGGTGGGGGAAATTACTTCCTCCAGAAACACAGCCACACACCATGTGGCAAACAAAGTTGAAAATAGCTGCAGAAAGAGAGGGGATATGTCACTTGGAAATTACTTGTGCACTGTTTGAAGCAGCCATTAGCAGTGTAGCAAACAGATTCTGCAAATAGAACTGCTGTGTGCAACAGAACCTGACACTAATGTAACCTCCTGTTTCTGATTACCGGAACAAGCTCTGAAGCCTGCCATCCAAATAAACTAATACCAAGTGGTGGGGAGCAGGGAAAGCTTATGAGAGGATAGGGAGAAGGAAGCCAGTGCAAATGATAAAAATTAGATATCCAAAAAGAATTGATCATCTCTGCTCAGATGCACAGTGCTAACTATAATGAGATCTTTCATCATAAGGAGGCCTTCGTAAGCCTGAGCGTAGGAGGGCAGAAGTAACATAGTGAATTCCTAACCATGACAGTGAAAGTTGAAAAACAATTGGAGGTTTATTTTTCCAACCAAGCGATAACCCCCACCCCCACCCCCCCACACACGGAAAGAATAGATGTTTAAGGAGCTTATTGAAATAGTTCCACATGGCAAGTCAAACCAGATAAAAACCAATGCTGAGATGGAGCAGATTACTTTCAAAAAAAGCCATTTGCTTCCACTAAAAATGGAAATTTCAGCTGTGCTTGACAAGTGTTCTTAGTGCCAACTTAGAAAAAAATCAGTCTTTCAGCCAAACAAAGATTTCCTGAAAGAGACAAGACTGTCCGGTGGGTAGAGCAGGGGTCTGGTAGTGAAACTTCTGATTTCTACTCTATTCTCCCATTGACTCATGGCATGACCTCAGGCAAGTCACTTTACCTCTCTCCTCTATGGCCCATGATGACACTACCTTGTGCTTTGATTCTGCTGAATCTCATAAGGCTAACAGCCCTGGATCCAGTCAACACTTGGAGAGGAGACAGGGTGCTGGCAATGTACCCTCTGCACTGAGCCAGTGCCTCTGTGTGGTGTCAGGAGGCACTGTGCTGCTGCAGGTGCTGTCCTCCAGATTACATGTAAAATGGAAGTCATGATAACCACACACAGTCATAAAAGAATCAGTGGTAGTTTTCACAGTGTCTGGGTGTTACTTTGTGCTGGCCAAATTTTAATATGTGCAATTATGTTCTGCCTGCCTTAAATTCCCACATGTTTAATCTGGATCCTTTTTGTCATCACTTCTTGTATCAAACAGTTGTACAGTGTTGCAATAAACTATGAAACAGCTGCTGCCTTCCACAGGTGGCTGCATTTCAGCATCAGGTGAAGATGCCTTTCCCTGCTCCACAGAGGGGTTGTGAGGCTTAATTCATTCATGTTTCCAAAGAGCTCTGAAAGCTTCATTTAAAAACGTCTGCATTCGAAGCAAACTAGATTTCCTGTCAGAAAGTACAGCAGAGGTAAAATGGCAGCTTTCATTGAGTCAGGCACAGCCATCCACAGCTAGAGAGATAACAACAGATATTTCTGTACAATACGTTTGTGATTCGTTTCATACTGCGTGTCTACCCAGCAGCTGCGGGTGGGGGTGATTCACAGACACACACAGAAGCTTTGCTTGAGCTAGACCCCCACAAAAAACACAGCAGCATTGCCACAGTGGCATGGGCGGTGGCTTGGGCTAGCTGCCCAAGCACAATCCCACCCAGCCCCTTGGGTACACACTCAGGCAGTTACCCCAACCCCCCACCCGCAGTGCTGCAGACACACTGCTGTTTTTACACATTAGCTTAGCAGCCCAAATATGGGTAAGTCTAACCGGGCTGGAAATCACGCGTCCCAGCAGCTGTGTAGACACAGCCTATACGTTACACTCACAGAGGCACATGTTTCGTTTTAGTCAATATTCAGTGCTCAAGTCCTCCTGTCCTTACTCATGGGAGTATTGTCGCTGGCCTCCGTAAGGTTACCAGTGAGAGTGAAGGTAGGATCAGGTCGCTGGATAGTTTATGTTATTAAAAATCAATCCTGGAGATTTGCTGTACAGTAATTACGAATTAGAGAAAGCCAGGACTTCTCTTTCCAGAGGTAAAAGGAGAATTCTTGGGCTTTCCCCTTCAACGCTCCATCAATAGGTGCTAGTACTGACACTCCTAACCTGAAGAGCACTTTTGTCTCTCTCATCAACAGAAGTTGGTCCAATAAAATATATTACCTCACCCACCTTGACTCCTAACAACCCTCTTTTTTTTACCTCCATGGTAATTTGATCTTCTTGCACCAATGAACTCAGTATCGTGACCTGGACTTACCAGACTCTCATGAATTACGAGGAGAATCCAGCTTCCATGGTCTCACACTTCAGCCACACTATTTTAAATCAAGCACCTAACCCCTGACACTGAAGGAGCTGGTGAGAGAGGATTTAGTTCCCCTAGTTAACAGTTTGCTGCCTAGCCAATGCAATTACACTCTAAGTCATTTCAATGCTGGTCAATGTTTCACACTGGAAACCTTTGAGACTACAGTCCTCCTCTCTTTACCCCCAAAGCAAGCACAACAAGACAATGAGCTTCCATCTCTCCCCCTCCTCAATGGGAGCTAAGGATGAGGGGAGAGAACAGTTCTCAGGGGCCATTCAGTCTTTGGCTTCTCAGCTGAGATTCCCAAAGGGGGTGGGGCAGTTAATGCTAGTTATTAGAGAGTTTTTGTGATGAAGAAATGTGCATACTGGGAAGTGAAGACCTTCAAACTCATCATACACAGGTCATGATGTGGAAACACCAAATAACTGATGGTCACTACCAACCTAGGCTGTAGTCAAGCTAGTGACCCGGAGGTGAAAGGCTATGGCACAAATCTCCTGTGCTGAGTAACCAAGGCAAATTCTGAATCAGACTACCCATTCCTCCTTTGCAGCATGAAGAAAATTCAGGCCAACATTTTCCTTCCATCCACTGCTATCTTTGTAACCTTCTCATTTTAATCTGATGCATCTCAGGCTTTTTATGCACCGGCTCCTTTCTAAGCAGCAAAAGAATGAACAAGGGAGAGAAAGGTTTTGCTATGCTAGAACTCCACAATTCCTTGACTTTACAACTACTTATTATCAGTGACTGCCATCCCTTGTCACCAGGGATTAAAGCATCTTACTCTTTCCTGCCTAAACTCTCTTAAGAGTTTAGCTGCTCCTTTAAGAAAGGGAACTTTCATTGCCAAGAAGTAGCGAACTGGGGAACTCAAAGATGTTTCTGGCAGCTATCATTATTATAAGCACAAGTAGATCACCTTTCACCCGAGGATTTCAAAGCACTTTACCCAAGGAGGATAAAGCTCATTGTGTCTGTTTTACAGATAAGAAATGGTGATATAGATAGGGTAAAGTGACTTGCCCAAGGTCTGTTGCAGAACTGAGATTAAAACTAAAGCCCTCCAATTCCTAGTCTAGTGACCTCTCAATCATTTCTGTTTAACTATTTATATAAGGCTTCCCATTTATGTTGCACTTTACAAATACAGACTGAGACACATTCCCTGCCCAGCAGCACTCAGTATCTTAGTCAGAGGCCAGCAAAAAAACAGATGACCGGGACAGGGAAAGGAGGGTGACGAGAGGTTATCATGAACAAGGAGCCGGTAGGAGGAACTACTTAAAGAATGGGTTTTAAGGAAGTGTTTGGAAGAGGGAGCACTTGGTGGATGAGGATTGGAGAGTAGTGTTCCAGGTGCACGGACACATGAGAGAAGGTGTGTGGCTGAGAGTGAGAGGAGACAAAGGGCTTAGCAAGGTTACAAGCCTGGAGAAGGATGAGGATGAAGGCACTAGGGGAAAGATATATAGGAAAAAGATTATGCAGGTCCTTAAAGATGAGGTTTAATGCCTGAATATGAAGCATTAGAGGCAGAAAGACAATGAAGGGCTTCGAGAAGAGAGAGGTCAGAGCAGGATAAGAATCTAAAACTACTGTGTGAGGAGAAGCATTTCTTGTTCATCAACTGGTATTAGACACGGTTTTTAAACAATACAATCCCCACCAACTGCTCTATGCTTATTCTGGGCCTGGGGGCCTTAGACCTCTGCTTTGGAAACATTTATCTATTCTTGAACAGCAGCCAAAATCAAAGCACTGGTGCACTGGGGACACAGGGAATATAGTTCAAACTGCATTTTAAATGGAAGTACCACAGGGACAAGACACTCTGGCCTCCTCCCTCTCCCCTGGTCCCCAGGCTAGATATGCCAAACATTTTACCGTTTGGTGCTGAGATGTTAGACCTCCCAATACTACCAATCAGCACAGCTGCACCTGTAAAGATTTGTGCCAATACAGTCAGATGACAAGACTAACAGGAGAGGGCAATGGGATTTTGGCTTATGACTGCCTGTTCCAGAAACACACAGTAAAATAAAGGAGCGATTCCACCCAGCGGAGCAGAGCAATGTTATACATTAGATGCTTCCATCATGCTCCAGCAGAGGGAAGTGGCGAGGGCACCACCTGGCCCCAGATGCCTTACATACTCCTAAGGGCATTCTGCACCAAAAAATTACAAATTCTGGGCACAATATTTTAAAATTCTGCAAGTTTTATTTGTCTATAAATAAATGCAGAGGCTCTAGCATGGCAATGGGGAGCACAGACCACTGGCTGAATGAAGGTGGGAGATCACCCTGCAAACTCCCCATCCCGGGGACACGGACTCAGTGGTTAGGTTGCACCTGATCCTCACACAGCACAAGACCTGGGCCTGACCCAGAAATACCCTGGGGCCCAGCGAGGCTCAACCAGGCAGGATCCAAGTGTGGAGGGGCTCAGTGTGGGGGGATCCAGGTGTGGGGTGAGAGGGTTCTGTGTGGAACAATCTGGGTGCAGGCAGCTCAGTGGTGGGTGTAGGTGTGGGGGGGATCTGGATGCACAGAGGCTCATGGAGGTGTTCCAGGTGCAGAGGTAGTAGGACTCTGCAGTGGCTTCCACGTGAAAGTGGTTGGGGCTTAGTGGAGGGGCCTGGGTGTGGAGGTCTCAGAGGGGGTTCTGGGTGTTGGGGGAGTGGGGCTTGGTGGGGTGGGAGTCTGAATGCAGCTAATTGAGAGTCAGTGGCATGGGGGATCAGGGTGTTGCAGGGGGTAGGGCTCATCAGGGTGAGGGTTTGAGTGCAGGGAGCTCAGTGAGGGTGGTCTGGGCTCAGGGGTGGGGGTTCAAAGGCAGGGGTTCTGGGGACAGGGGGCTCCAGATGCAGGGATTGAGGCTCAATGGGTTGGGGTTCGGGTATGGAGGACTAGGGAGTTCTGGGCATATGGGGTGAGGCTTTGTGGGGGTGCCTGGGCATGGGAGGTCTGGATGCACAGGGGTTGGGCGGATGGGGGAGCAGCTACCTGTACAGTGACCTCTCCCCTCACAGCCGAGGAGAGATAAGGGCAGGAAGCAGGGGAGGATGCTGAGCTTCCTGTAGCTGGGGGAGGTTTCTGGGGCGGATCTTACACAGCCCCAGCCACTCTTTGCAATGGAAGAGGAAGTCCCATCCTCTCCTGCCTCCAGCCAAGCCGCGACTAGCAGCTGATCCTAGCTCAGGCTAGGAGCCACTGGCTGGGGCGTCCCCAGTCCTATGGGGATTTAAACTCTCCCAGCTGCTCCAGGTGTCTGAAACAATGTACCTATGCAGCTAGGGAGTGGTGTGTAACAGCTCTTGCATCTTCCCTTTGCTTTCCTGCAGAAAAATGTTTGTTTGTTCTTTTTTGTGGAGAAGCAAATAAATCTGTGGGGAACATGCGTTCTGCGCGCATGCAGAGGCGCAGAATTCCCCCAGGAATAATTCCACAAAAGAGTGGTCTATATTCTCTGTCCTCACTACATCCATGCACAGCTCGTTTAGTTCAGTGGGACGGCATGGGGATAAGCAAGGGCAGAATCTGCCCCCTAATGTCTATGTTAGTAGGTTACAAGACAAAGACAACTACTGTGGCACTCCGAGGCCCAGTGATTTAATCACAGGGCTTCTCTGGCTTCCAAGTTACTTGGCTGGAGTTGCTGCCATTTTACCTTTGCTAAAGCAAATGGCTTCCCATGTTCATCTGCAGTCTTTTTGCTTGGGTGGAAAGTAGGGAGAGGCCAAGAACCAGCACATTTTAGAACTGTCATTCCCCAGCCCCGCCTATGCAATCATCTGTAGGGCTCCTTTTGGCTGTGGTACATTAGAGATTTGCCTATTTAGAAGCAAGGATCTGCATGCACCTCTACACTGGATCAGCAAGGGGACATCCCCCTATGCACCCAAGGTGACCCCATCAACAGCATAAAGTAATCCTGGCTCTGGCATTCAGGCCCTCCGATGGCATTAGCTCCCAGCAGCCAGCAGGTGCAATGACACTTAGCTCTCGCTCTAAAGGTCCTGTCAGCTTCCGCATGTGCTTCAGAAGTGCCTTGTGAAATGCTAATCTCCCTCAGCTGTGCCCACTCAGGCACTCTTCAGAGTTCCCAGCTCCGCATCCTCTGAGCACACACCCTTTAGTTTTCAGCATTTATGCAAATGGATTTTCATCAAGTGCCTTCTTCCTCTTCTGCTTTAGAATCCTGCTTTTTTTCCCCCCAAGGGTCCTTTGTGCTGAACAGGAAGGAACAGTCACTCAGGAAACATATGAAAGTGGAGAGAGGAAAGTCAGAAAGGAGGCCAGCAGAGAGAGAGAGAGAGAGAGAGAGAGAGAGAGAAGTGAGGTGTGGGCAAAAGAGAGAGACACTGACGCAGAGGGGGAAAAGGGAGTGAGGGAGAAGAGGGGAGACACAGGGAAAGGAAAAGAAAGAGACAAAAAGAGGCAGGGAGATGGGGAGGATACAGAAAAAGTGAGTGAGATCAAAGAGACACATCTTGATGGAGAAAGAGTGAAAGACCAAAAATTGTGTTTCTGCTTGTACTTTTATCTTATCCAAAAATATTCCCACATAAAAATGCCAACTTAGAGAAAGAACAGTTCAACCACAGAGAAATGATCTCTACAGGAACAGCTCCCTTAGAAAAAGGGTAGCTGTGTAAATGACCGATTTAAACAGGTCTCAGAACTATCTTGGTCCCACTCTCTTCCCACCTATGGGTTTAATAATCCTCTTAACCAGGTCCTGTTTCATTTGATGTTTTTAAAATGGCTTATTCTTGAATTTTCTAGATGAGGAGAACCTGCCATAATTTGGGAGATGAGAGTCAACCAGCCCCAACTGGACAGGGACTATGCTTGTACTGTGGCCAAGATACAATTTCCATCACAGTGTACAAGTCATGCCATTCAGAGCTTGCTCCATCAGCTAGGTTTGTTGTCATTGGGTTGGGGGTGGGCGGGTGGTTAGGGAGAGGTTCTTTGGTAGGAGCTTGAACAATACCACCCTTTGCTTTGTTGGTTATTTGACCTTGCTAGCAACTGGCCTTCATGAAACAACGTCGGCTGTGTGAGTGAAATGAAATACAACTGTGTTTTGTATAACATCTCACAGGGAAACTGGATCACAATTGCACTGCAGAGTTAAGTCGTAAATAACAGCAGAGGGAGAAAGACATTAAGAGGCATAAAGGTGCAAGAAAAGATCTGCTGTCAGATGAAGAAAGGGTGATGTTGTTAAGACACTGGACTAAGACTTAGGAAACTGGGGTTCATTTCTTAGCTCTGCCACAGACTTCCTGGGTGCTCTTGGGCAAGTCATTTGATCTCACTGTACCTCAGTTCCCCATGTGTGAAATGTGGTTTGTGATGCTCCTTTATCTAGTATATATTTGTGAGGTGCTCAGGTTCTTTGATGATGGGAACCAAATAAGAACCTACTAAGCAGATGAGAAATGTCAGAAAGTCAGTGAGGTGGCTAGAAGGTATTCTGAATGTCAGGAACCATACCTTAAAACCTGCCAGTGTGGGACCCAAGCCATGGAAAAGTGAGTAAAATGATCTAAACCTAGAAGACCTGCAAGTTTTGTTGCATGTCGCGCCACAAACAACAGACGATACAATCATTTTAACTTCTAAAACTGCTTTTTAAGAAAGAGAAACAAAAACAGAGACATTTAACCCATTTTGCAATTTATTAAAGACAGGAAGGAGTAGGGGGTTTCCTACAAAATGCTGCTAGGGGATGGGGTTGGTCCCTGAACCAGCTTCTTGGGGGCTGCAAAAGAGATAGGGATTTTGGGGAAGGACAAGTGTTCCCTGTCCAGACTGCCTCCAGTTCAAGTAGCACATCCCCCTTCCCCTGCCTCCCCCAAAACCAATACAATTAATTGAGACCTCCAATATAAGTAATCCTCTCCCACCCCCAGTATAGCTCATGCAGGCCCTCCCTATCCACAGGCTCTGTTGCTGCTTGCAGGCTGAACCCTAGTCCCAGAAGACCCTTAGTTGCATGTTCTGTCTCCACTGGCAGCTCTGGCTCCGTGTGCCTCTCTCCAAGGTGCAGAGCTGTACTGCAGGAACTTGGCAGCATTTGTATGGGGTGGGATGGAGGAGTGGGCAAGCAGGCTGGGTGAACCTTTTTCACAAGAAAGGAAAGGGAGCAGAAAGAGGCTAGAAGTTCAGAGAAGGCTCCTCCTACTCACTCCCCCTTGTGTGAATAGGGTCAGCACAGCCTATCTCCATCCCCCTCCCCTGTTGGTTCCTAGGCAATACTTCCTTTCCTTAATAGGCAAACCCTCAGGACAGAGCTGTGCCCAGAGAGACTCCTCCCCTCGCCTTAGGAAGCCAGCCACTCCCTGAGAATGTGGTGCAGCAACTGCAAAGCCATCTCATGCATCTGACGAAGTGGGTATTCACCGACGAAAGCTCATGCTCCAATACGTCTGTTAGTCTATAAGGTGCCACAGGATTCTCTGCTGCTTTTGCAAAGCCATCTTTCTGTTCCTCAAGTTTCATGGTGGAAGCCTGCCCAAGTTCACTACAGATCTCCTTGCTACAACTGTCTCTCCCTGCCCCGCATCATTTACTGTCACCTGCTGCCAATGATTCAGACCATGAAAGCACCTTCCTCCTCTGGGGCTGCAGAAGCACCTATAGGCATGGCAGTAAGACTCCAGAGGAAGCACAGCCTGTCAGTATCATCCTGTTAGAGGGAGTTGTGTTCATTCACTGTCTCAGCTTAAATGGCCTTCGTGGGGAAGCAGGATTTGCTGTGTGAATTTCAATGGGATCTTTAAATCTTCCAGAGAGTTGGGTTGTTTTTTTTTTCTCTTTTCCAAGTAAGTTTCCCTGAGCCAGGCAGGTTGGATTGACAGCTCTGCAGGTACTGCACCAATCTAGCAATTCCTTCTGTGCTGGCTGTCAGAACCACTGCCTCATTTCCTGCTGATCTTTCTCTCTTTTCTAACCAAGGGCCTGAATAAGTTCCAAGCCTCACACAGAAACATTTTTATCGGCCTCCAGAAGCAGGATGCATTAAGTAAGACATGTCTAGCTTGCAGGGCCTGTGTTACCATAGCAACGAGATCAAGCCCAGTTCAAAGAATGATGAGTAAAGGAAAAAAAGAGGGCTCTGGATGGTCTTAAAAACTTCTGCTTTTCTAATGCCCCGTGGCACGGAGATGGGCAGAGAGACGAGGACAGAAGGGGTCTAGAGGAGAGGGGAATGCCCAATAGCACTGAAGGGGGAGGGATACCAGGGCACTGGAATTTGCAGCTCTAAAACACACCTCATACAAGTGTGAAAGGCAGAGGACCTAAGTCAGGAAATTGTATTGGCTCCGCTGATTATGCGCAACCAGACACCAGGCCAGCTAGAAGAGCACAGCGGGGCACACTGCGCATCAGAGAAACTTTGAAAACCAGTTTCATGACTAGCCAGGGTAAGGTGTTTGTTTCTCCTTGATGAAAACCCATCCCCTCTGTTCACTCTACTTCCCTGAAAGCCAGCCGCCCTCCCCTCCTCCCTTTGATCTCCACTTGCAGAGGCAATAAAATCATTGTTGTTTCAAATTCATGCATTCTTTATTAATTTGTCACACAAGTGGCGAATAACTGCCAAGGTAGCCTGGGAGGGGTGAGGGAGGAGGGAAGCACAGGGGTGGGGTTGTTGTAGGGGCATCCCCTAGAATGGCATGCAGCTCATCATAGAAGCGGCATGTCTGGGGCTCTGACCCGGAACAGCCATTGACCTCTCTGGTTCTTTGGAAGGCTTGCCTGCACTCCTTAAGTTTCACGTGGCACTGCTGCAGATCCCTGTTATAACCTCTGTCCTTCATGCCCTTGGTGATTTTTTCAAAATAGTCCGGCATTTCGTCTTTTGGAAGGGAGTTTGGAGAGCATGGATTCGTCTCCCCATACAGCGATCAGATGCAGTACCTCTCGTTTGGTCCATGCTGAAGCTCTTTTGCGACTCTGGGACTCTATGATCACCTGTGCTGATGAGCTCTGCATGGTCACTTGTGCTGATAAGCTCGCCACGCTGGCCAAACAGGAAATGAAATTCAAAAGTTTGTGGGGCTTTCCCTGTCTACCTGGCCAGTGCATCTGAGTTGAGAGCGCTGTCCAGAGCAGTCACAACGGAGCACTCTGGGATAGCTCCCGGAGGCCAATACCATCGAACTGCTTCCACAGTACCCCAAATCCGACCCAACAGGGTCAATTTAAGTGCTAATCCCCTTGTCGGGGAGAAGTACAGAAATCGCTTTTAAGAGCCCTTTAAGTTAACAAAAACAGCTTTGTCATGTGGACGGGTGCAGGATTAAATCGATCTAACACCTCTAAATTTGACCTAAACTCGTAGTGTAGACCAGGACTATGAATCTGTCAGTTACTATTTCTCTTGCTTATGGCATATTAAATCATGATCAAATGGTTGAAGTGACCCAGGCATATCAGACCAAATGGGTCTCCCCAAATAGTTTGTGCCCTCCAAACCCACTTATGGATCATTTCCAGCAGCATCCCTTCTCTCTCTATCGAGTGGTTTTCGGATCCCACATTTCAACTACTTCAAGCAACATCTCATCTCTATCTGTGTTTGGCTCTGCTTATGCCTCTGCCTCACACTGCTAGGCAATCAGGGTACATCGGTATAGGCTCTTTCCACATCCCCTTGCTAACACCAGGCAGACCTAACAGTGGGTCTGGCTTAAAATGGAACCTTACAATAATGAGGGGGAGAGAATATGTCTCAGTGTACATCTCTCCCTGTTAGGAATCCACCAAGATGGACAGCTGTATCTTCACTGCTGCCCCCAGCCTTTACAGGCCATGGGTGCTCCAAGAAGGGGAGACCAGCCTGTCACTAGAAGAAAGCAAGAGGACATTATGCATTGGGGAGGAGAAGATGGAAAAATAAGAGTTGACTGACTCAATATGACAAATGGAATGCAACTTTTTTCCAAATGCCAGGAGATTAAACCAATTTCCTTGCTTCTTCCCCTTCCCTGCTGCCTGAAAGCAGAAAGAGGTGGTTAACCAAGGAAATCCCCTTGAGTAAGTCCTGACAGCCTTCCTCAGTGACGGCATTTCCTTAAACACTGTTTGTAAAATGGTAATTACCCAGCACACAATGACAGCTGGCACTTAGCAGAGAGAGTGAGTGAGTGGACAAGAAGAATGAGTTCCTGCTGTAATTGAACAAAGAGGAAAGAAATATATAAAAATGTAATCAGAAAAATATAAAGATTGCCAGCTGCGCTGATGGGTCATTTCAGCTTCAGGGTTTGTTCTGGAGCAATTGAGTGTAATCGTGGAATCAGACTGAGGGGACTGACATCCTCCCAACCATTCTGCATCTCAGAGAGGAGCATAGACAGCAGGGGCCTAAGGAACTGAAGCAGTTGGTAACAAGCACATGGGTGCTGAGGCTGGTACTGATTTACAAAGGGTCCAAAGCAGTTGCTCTCAAACTTTGGGCCTGCATAGATGGCATGTTAGAGTACACCAGTGAGGTGTAAATTCTAGTGCACACCAGCATGATGCTCACTAACTGGCTGCGTGGACCCTGCTGGCACGAGCCAATAGTTTCTTAGTGCATGTAGACATAGTCCAATTTCAAACAGTACTACATCAACATGAACTGGTGTGAAGCTTCCCTACTGCCCCTTTCTTCCTCCCCCTACCCTCAGCTCCCCTCTGCTTCATCCCAGAGCCTTACCCTGACCCCCACTATGCACTTCCTGTCTCCCTCACCCCCATACAAGGAGAACATCCTCTGCCACTGAGATTCCAGCACTTATTTTTTTAGGAATCCAGCACTGGCTGGGTTACAAAATGAAACAGCCCCTTCTCTTGGGGGGAGTGTCTAGAATTAGATAGGAAAAAAATCCACTCGAAAATGTCCATTAGGGAACAATCATGTGCCGGCCAGTGAACTAGAGATCAGGGGCGGCTCTAGACATTTCGCCACCCCAAGCACTGCGGCATGCCGTGGGGGGCGCTCTGCCGGTCACCGGTCCCGCGGCTCTGGTGGACCTCTCGCAGGCGTGCCTGCGGAGGGTCTGCTGGTCCCACGGCTCCACCGAAGCCAGGACCCTCCGCAGGCACGCCTGCGGGAGGTCAACCAGAACCGCAGGACCAGCGGACCCTCTGCAGGCATGCCACCGAAGGCTGCCTATCTGCCGCCCTCCCAGCAACCGGCAGAGCGCCCCCCGCAGCATGCCGCCCCAAGCACACGCTTGGCGTGCTGGGGCCTGGAGCCACCCCTGCTAGAGATGATCTAATAAGTCTTTAGTTTTTAGGTTTGTGGCGAGAACAAGGGAGTGGGATGTGGGTTCTATTCCAAGTTCTGTCAGGATTCCTGGGCAAGTCTCTAATCTCTCTATGCCTCAATTCCCCATCTGCAAAATGGCTATACTGATACTTTCTTTGTCTCTTTGGATTGCTAGCTCTTGGGGCTGGGGCTGTGTTTGTGTAGTGCCCAGTGCAATGGTGCCCTGATGTCAGTCAGTTTCTTTAGGCATCGCTGTTGCACAAATAATATCTATGATACAAAACTCACATTGTAAGCAAATTAGAGATACACGGTGAAAAAAACCCTCATTTTAATGCAATGGGTGATGCACTACAGGAGCTCTAATCTCCCACTTAGTCTTCATGTTGTTTACATCCTCTCCCTGGGTGAAGGAGGTTGCTATCTTTCCTCATTGCCTGCAGTTCCCAGTGCTCTGATCTCTCCAGGTTGCTCTGAAGGCTAGTTCTGCCCTGTGTGTTTCCTGCTCTTGCCCCACGTTTGTGCACATTTGATCACATTTCAGTTTACAGCATGGAAACACCCAGTAAACATACCAAGCAAACTCATACAAGTGGGGCCGGGGGGAGGAGGGGATGTCTGGCAAGCGCACACAATGGAGCACTGGCAAATATAAGGGAGCACTGCTGCTCTAACTTATACTGAGTGAGTCCAGGACTGGGTCAGCACCCATGAGTGTTAAACTCACCTATGCCTCATCCCCTTCAGTTGCACTGTGCACTTCTCAGCCAAGGAACTAGATCGTGACATCTCCTTTTGCAGGTCTAGCTGCCAGCGCAAGCTAACCATGGCTGAAACAGAACTCCTAAGTCTCTCCCTCTCCCAAGTTCAACAGCACCACCTTCCTACCTGTCACTTAGGCCAGTAACCTGAGTGTCATTTTCGAGGCAGCCCTCACTCTAGGTTCTTCCACCCAGGCTGTCTGCAATTTTGCCAATTCTTTCTGTATAACATCTCAAAGATACAGCCTTTCCCATCCATCCACGCAGCTAAAATTCTCATCCAAGCTCTCATCATCTCTCATCTTGATTATTGCAACATCCTTCTCTCTGGCCTTGACAAACGCAATCGTGCCCTGTTCATATCCATTCAGAGTGCTGCTGTGAAGATCATTTTCCTAGCCTGTCACTTTGACTATGTCATCCTTCTCTTTGCATCCCCATCCCTCCAGTGGCTCCTCCATCTCTATCACATCAAACATAAGCCACGTGTATTCACTTTCAAGGCCCTTCCCAGGCAAGCCCCACCCTATCTATCACCTGTCATTTGCTACTGAGCTGTCAATGCTCATCTCCAATTGGCCTGTGATGCCAGCCTCCACTGCCCATGCCTTACATTTTCAAACAAGCCCCTTTGTGCTTTCTCCCATGTAGCCCCTTACGCCTGGAAGAGGCTCCCCATAAAACATCCACCTCATTAGTTACCTCAAAACTCTCCTTTGCTGTGATGCCTACAAAAAAAAACAACTTAACAGTTAGGCTGCTGGTGTCCTGAGACCCCTGCCTGGTATTGTCACATAGTTTCCTTGTACTCCTCTGTCTGTCTGTATCTATTGGCTGTGTCTTGTCTTATACATAGATTGTAAGCTCCTTGGGTCAGGGAGCATCTTTTTGTTCTCTGTTTGTACACAGCCTAGCATTATGGGATCCTTGTCTATGACTGAGGCCCCAGGAGCTATGTTAATACAAAGAGCAACATATTTATTTGTATGACAGTAGTGATAGAGTGGTGGGAGGGAGGCCAAGGTAACAATAGCGCAAGCACGTTCTCATGTAGACTAGCTGTGTTCACAATGCAGCCTGACATTTCCTCACCATTCTCAGGCGGCAGTGCTCTTGAGAACGATTCAGTCGTCCTAATAGCCCAGTACATCTTTACTCACTTAGGGCAAAATCCTGAGAGTTGCTTAGCTCTTGCTAAGTATCCCCAACACTCACTGACTTCACTGGGTATTGCAAGTGCTCAGCACCTCACAAGAGCTGACTTTTATGCTTGTTAGAAGGTGAGTTCTCTTCTGCGCAAGGTCTGTATGATAATAATTTTCTCAGCCCCTATGTACATTTAAGACAACATATATTTTCTCTGCTGCAGACAGATATACCTTGGAACTGTAATTTATTATGCTAGTATCTCCAAAGCTGTTTGGTTTTTTTTGGTTGAGAAATATAAGTAGAGTTCTATTAACAGTGTATAGCTTTTATGACTGTGACTGATGATTTGTTTGACAAGGTCTCTTATGTATCAGTCTAACTATTCTGTACTTTGTACGTGATTTATCCTCAAACTGTCTGAATATAGTTTAGATATTACCTTCTCTGAGTAATGGATGTGTTTTCTTTAAAATACAGTTAAACAGTTACTTTAATGAGTGAGAATTTGGGGACAGAATTTATACTTGGAAGTTACTGATTTGAAAATCATCAAAATATTTCTAAATAGATAAGCACAAATAAATTGCAAAGTGATTTTTTTCCATAACCTGACATAAAAATGTAAGCATGTTTCCAGGTACAAAGTAATTACTTCAAGCAGTAACCGTGTATTTATAGTAAGATGTATTAAAGAAGTCCCATCGAGAATGAAACAGCTAATACTGCAATTTAATTATAAACCCCTATATATGCCAGCGCTTTTTCACTATTACTTCTGTTATTCTTGATCTGTAGGATGTTGCCTAATACAATTTGCGGTGCATCTTTCATATAAACGACTTTCACTGGTTCTATTTATTTGCTATACATAGTGCAGAGCTGCAAAAATGCTACATATGTGTATTTAAGGATGCAGAAAGAAGTGTGAGAGTTGTATTGTATTATTCGAGAACTAGCATGTGGTCTTATAATTACAGGATTTGTTGTAATGCATATATGCAAAAAAGACTAGAGTTAAGGATTTCACTTAGGTGAAACCATTATGTGCTAGGTGGGGGTGAATACTGCTAAACATCCATCTCCACAGCCATTTTTACATAAAATTACCAAAGACCTTGTTTCTGTTTGTTTTCTCTGTGGTTCCATAGATCATTACATATGACATCTCTTGACATTTGAGTGCTTAATCTTAACACTCTCTTAATGTAGTTTATAGTTTTATAGATTAAGTCCAAAAGGGATCATTCTGATCATCTCTCATCTGATCTCCTGCACAACCTGGGCCTTCGATTTCACCCAGTGATTCTGGAATCAAGCCCAATGAGTTGTGGCTGAGCTACAGCACATCTTTTAGAGACATCCAGTTTTGATTTAAGGACATCCAGTGATGTAGCGCTTGCCATTTCCTTTGGTAAATCTAGTTTACTGTGTGAAATACAGACAAGGAATATCAATATCTCTATATAAAACACTCATCCTAATGTTCCTTCCTGGCTGAATAATGTAAAATACATGGTATTTGGGAATTTCTGTGCCCTTTGGTGACTGTCCAAGGATACACATGGCTCTTAGAAGAAAGCTTTCCTGATTTGGTCCTCTAAAACCCACTAGGCCCTCGGTGTAGCATTTTACATGTATTAATTTACTAAAGCATTCTGGATGCAGCGCAAGGTCATGAAGCGGGAGCAGGTCATTGTCAGAATGGTCTTTGTCACTGTCGGAGGGGTGGGGAGGTTGGTTCTGTTGTTTGGTGCTGCTGCTTCTGTTCAGCTATGGTGGGCTTGTAGAATCAGGAGGACTCTTATCACTTGTGGAGGAACAGTGAGTGAGAAGCAGAGGAATCAAGAAGAGGAGCATGTTTGAGAGACAGCAGACAAAAATATGTGTAGGAAAGAAAAAAGAGACAAGAGAATTAGAAAAAAAGCAAGAGCAAAGGGAGAGAGGAGGAGCATAAAATGAGATTGATGAGGAGAAAAAGGGCAAGAAGTGAGAGTCAGGATAGCCAGCTGTAAAAGCCAGCTAAATGTTTGCGCTCCAGATGTGCCTGTAAACATTAGAAAATGAGTATGACCATTCACTCACAGAGAGCCATGCACAGAATTAGGCATCAATGACAAATCATAGCCTCATTTGGGTGAGAAGGGGTCTCTGGGGCATCATCCAGGCCATTCCCACGCACTGTGGCAGGCCTGATTATACTTAAACCATTCCTGACAGATGGGTGGCTCTTCTCCACCTGAAATATCTCCAATGCTGGTGTCTCCAAAGCCTGCCTTGGCAGCTTGTTCCACTGCCAAACTGTTTCTAGAGTTATAAAGTTTTCCCTAATATTTTAACTAACTGTTCCCTGCTGCAGCTTAGGATCATTACATCTTTCTCCTCTTCATACTGACTAGTGAGAAGAATGGATCCCCATCCTCTTCCTAACATCCCTTTATGGATCTGTAGACAGCAATCATGTCTCCCCTCACACATCTTTCCTCCACAATGAATATACCCAGCTTCCTTAATCTTTTCATTTAGGTCTCATTTTCCAGACTTTTTTTTGTTGTTGCTCTTCTCTGATCTTTCTCCAATGTGCCCTGGCCCCAGAGTTGGGAGGGGAAGGGGATGGGACTAGTATAGCATCTCCTAACCTTATCCCTCTGGTGTGCCAAGCTCAATTCAGGTCCACTTGAGGACTGGGGCACTTGTCTGCCCTGAATACCATTCACTTCCTATCACCTGCTAAATATATTGCACCTTGCAGGCCTTGGGGTTCTACCGCTACAAGACATTTTAAGGTCAGAGGGTCCCAGGGTCAGTTGCGGGGAAAGGTACTAGGAAGGGGAAGTGGAGAATGAAAAAAACGGAGAATTCTGTGGTTTGAAGGCAGTCCCAGCTTGATATGCTGATTGGAGGCTTGACATCATATAAATATTAGGACACGTTCCCCCTGCCTCCAGATGCAAATATCACCCAGATCCATATAACACCTTATCTGTCTATTCACATCTTTTGGGTCCCTCTTCCCTGTACTGCTTTCCTACCCCTCCTTTGTCCTAGTTCAAAGCATCCATTTACAAGTTGTGTTAGTAGGTCTCAGGAGGAGACTAATTCTATGTTAAAGCAGTGTGCATGACTATTTTTTGTACAAAGCAAAGATAGCTTGGAGCTATGATTTTAGTTGCAAATAGGCAACCTACACAGGAAAAAACATCACAAATGAAAGCACTGAGTACGTCATTTGAGATATTATACATTATGATCCCTCTAGTCACTCTTGCTAGCTGCTAAAAGGTTTCTTGGGGCCTAGATTAGAAGATGGACCTTTAGGAACATCCGAAGACAAAAAGGACCCAGCAAACTATACAAAGGAATTGCTGTGGCATGCCCATAAGGATTCCACAGAGGGATTAAGTTCAGGGCAAATCCATGACAAACACACCACCTTGATCTGACTATAGATGCAGCGGCATACCTTATGTAGAAGTCTAGATGCTACCATTTGTTCCTATGATGGTGCAAAACTAGAGAGGAGGAAGAGCTAATAAAAATTTGTCCCTATGAGTCACATAACCAGACACCAGGCTTTACTCGTGATGAGACACCTATAACCCAACGTAACAACAGGCATATTGCAAACAGCAGCAACTTACAGATGTTTCTGTGCAGAGTACAAATAGTCAATGCTATTTCTTTTAAATACCGAGCTGCAACATCAAGTCAGGCATGGAATTTACTAAGCCTCCCAGAATTTATCTGTTTAAGAAGCTATGGGATTAGATCATGTTCATGCCAACCTTACAGAAAAAGAGATCTGAAAATCAGTTAAGCATTTTATTCCTCGCCACAAAAAGAAAACAAAATGTAAAATGTCCTTGTTCTGATGTGCTGGAAAAATTCCTGGAATCATTCAGCCAAAGATAACTTGTGTTTCTAAATATTTGGGATCTGAAGATATGGCATATAGATTGAATTTATTGTTACTACTATAACAAAAGGGTTTCCTTTTTAAAAAAGCTCTGCAGTATATCCTACCTATATAAATCACTGGTATTTGGGGTGTTTCAGGGTGTGCTGTGAATAGAAAAAGGCAAATGGGAAGGAGACTAAGATCCTCTTTTTATCCAGAGAACAGATACAATATTGGCAACTGCACTAGGGGATCCCTCAGCCCTTCCAAGAATATTGAACATTGTAGTACTTTCAGGAATGGCATGGGCCCGTCACCCACAGAGTGTGTACAAGGAAACACTGCCTGGAAGATGCCATTTTCTAGAGCATATCCCTCCACCCTCACCGGTATGACCTCACATGCACGTTTTGGCAGTGACAGCATGGCATGTGGCTTCAAAATGGCGTTCCCATCTGACAAAAATCACCTCCAGTTTTGTCTCAGTACTGGAGAAAGGACAAACCGCCCAAAAGGAGGACTGTCTAGTTTAAAACTGGACAAATGGCCTGCCTAAACTGCACCCATGCCAGCCTCACCCAGCAGGAGTTACTGAACAAAGGGTATTGTGGTGGCTGTGACTTGCTCACTTATTCTGTAGTGATGGCCTTTTCCAACAAGTGGGACTATGAAGAATGATCTCTTTTTCTGTTTTATTAGGGGTTTGTACTGCCGCCCATCACCACAGCATCTGAACATCTTCCATGTAAAAATCAATAGCATTGGCAAAGTCCTTAGTAGAGTTAGGGGAATCCATCCTGTGATAGAGCAGTGACTGCTGTGATCAATACAGCTCTGGTTTTTGCTTCTGTCAGCACAACTTATAGCAGGCAATGGTCCAGGAGTGCTGGCAATGAAGTTATCTCCCAGCTACTCGAGACCTAGCCTTTCCCAGAAGGAGGTGCTCTAGAGAACCATGTAGGAACTCAGGTTCTCTTTACTCTTGTAGCACTGAAATTCTTTTTGCAAATGAAATTTTGTTCTTGTTAAAATAAGAAACTGATAGTACCAACCTAAATCAGGCACTCTACAAGCTTCTCCGTCACAGATGTGCGTATCACCCCTGACCTGAAGCCACCCTGCTATTCCAGTCCTCGGCTCCCCACACAGCTGTGCCAATGCCCCTCACTCCTGACCTACAACAAGCCCTACTATTCAAGTCCTGTTAATCTCTATCTTCTTCCATCTTGCCTCTGCAACAGTATCTACACTTTCATTTGCCATTCTTGCTTGATTACTGCTTTTTTCTCATTATTGCCTGCAATAGCAGAGGGCACGCTGCAACTGGTTCCGCTTCTACTCTGCTTTCTAAATCATAGCAGCAAAACAAGCTTTAACCCACCAGCAAACCTAACTGAGAATTACTAAGCTGGCTGTATTTGGCTTCATGAAACAGAGGCAATCAATCAAAGCACAATGTCTGCAATAATTACTCTACAAAGCGTCAGTTCAGCATCACTTCCGCACTGGATCAGTGATGTCAAGTGGTCCTGAGCCCGACGAGGGTGTCAGTGCACTCCCCTGCTGTTAGTAAGAAGCATTATAAGGATCACCAGAGGAGAAGACCTCCCTCCCAACACACACACACCTTTGCATTTTCCTGCAATCTGATAAACAGCCAAACTTCCTGCCATCCTGGGTTTACGGGGGTCTGTTTTTCACCCCAGTCAGTTGCCAACTTGCTATAATCAGCTGTGAAATTTCCCAGCATGCAGCACTTCAGTCTAGCTGTGCTCTGTCATGTTAGATAGATACTCTGCATACCATACAGGCCTGTGCCTTGTAGAAGAGCGGAGTGTCTTATACAGAAACAGCTGCATGGAAACCTTATATCATTCCTCTGCTATAACATTTAAGTTGAGTTGCATTCCTTACAGGTAGAAGAAATTCCACTCACATTTATAAATGTGCTTATTCTCATTTAGGGAAAGAGGGCTGATAGCATTTCAGATCAATCTGCCTTCATCAGGGCTTAAGCTTTGGAGAATCATGTCTAGTTTTATTTTTCATTTTAAATGTTAACTAAACGTAGTGCTGGTGAACGGTGCCAGTTTGATAGCCCTGGAGACCAACTGGCCAGATTCTTCTCTCAGTTGCAGTGCTCTAAAACCAGAGTAACCATGTTCTTGTGAAAGTTACTGGTAGCCCCCCTTAACAGCTTACAAGCAGCCAGTAGGGAGAAGCAGAAGCCTCAGGTACACAGTAGCCTGAACTTTTGAACTGTCTCCTCTTATCATTTTTGAGGCAGTTGAAGCTGGTTCTTAGCCGGTTTTTGCTGAGCAGGTTGCAAAAGTACAGGATCTGGCAACCATGAGGAGGTGCAATTCGTCAATGGATTGAACATTGGTTCCTGATATCCAAGCCTTATAATTCTTTCCAACATAGTAGGCGTGTTTGGGAAATGACCCATCTGGTTTCCACTTTTGGGTTCTGAAACGCCGACGGGCATGATCCGGGGTTATCCCCATTCTGTATCTGGCCTTCTGTTTGACACAGTCCCTATATATCATTCATTTGTCCTGGCATTATTCACCCCTCACTCTGCTATGAGGTTCCACTGAGGTATTACCCAACTCTACGCGATATAAATTTTACTGTTCGTCAAAATGCTATGACCCTATGCAGAGCTCTCAATATTTTCTAAAGAAGTCTCAATGTTCATCACCTGCCTTGTAGTGGAAAATTTTCTAATGTTGCGTTTAAACAACACTCTCGGCATGGGTGGTTAATTTAGTGGATCGTGCTTCGCTCCGTTCTTAATCGAGCCTGCCCTGGAGTGAGCCTACCCTCGTTAAATTCCATTCTCTCGTTGTGGGCTGCATCTTTGGCTCTTTTGCTCTTTTGTAGGCTCTCCTCTTCTGCCCACTCTCTTCCTGTGCGGCCTCTTCTTAATCTCTTCTCGTTCTGCTCCAATCTATTTTTTGTTGTTATTTGTAGTTTTGTTAGTTTGTTCTTCCCTGTGTTCACGTCCGGAAGTCTGACGTTTTCTGATTTGTGCCCTCTGCCTCCTGTTTTTCTAGCGTCTGTTTCAGCTGCCTTTGGGTAGCTCCATGGATTTTAGTTTTCTTTGTTTGGGGTGCCCTCTGGTATATGTCTAATACTTGCGGCTCTTTTCTCGCCTTCCGTTGCCTGCCTATGCAATCAGTGCTCTTTGATAACTTACTAGCCTCATAATCCACATAGGCTTTAAGAAGCAAAGAAAACCCTCGTTCTCTTTGTCCTTACCCAAATGTGTGGTTTCTGGCTTGGGAGTGCTTTGACCTCTTGACCACTTGCTGCTTTGGTTTAACAAAACAACCGTCGTTACCTTTATAGCTCTTTCCCTATGCACAGCTAGCAGGGGAGCTAAGGAAAAAAAAATTCTCTGGCCAAAGGCAAGAATTAAAAAAGTAAAACCTCCTCTGCTTATAAACCAGCGAGCAGAGAAGCAAAATTAATTAAATCTTACTGGCTTTTGGATTCTTATCTTTCCCGACTTGCAAGCCACCAGTCATAGCTCCATACTTCAGATTTGAACCCTTAGGTCTAACCTGAGAAGCTAGCATGAACCCTCTAAGCTTAATTACCGGCTTAGGATCTGATAGAGCTGACCACCAACCAGGAATCAGGCCTGGTACACTTGGTCCCCAAACTTCGCCTGTGGACCCCAAGACTCGATGCCCTGCCTCCTAACAAGGGAAATATAAAATCCATTCCCCCACACATCCCTCTCTCCCACCCAGAATTTCTCTCGGGGCTACCTGAGAGTTACGTGATGCAACCTCTTTACATCACAATACCAAGAAGGCTGCATCTCCTCTCTTCCCACAAGAGACAAACCAAAGACAAGGAAACAGAAAAAGATTCTTATCTCTCTTCCCCCGTAGCTTCTTCCCGCCCTGGACACTAGAGAGAGTTAAACAACGAGAAGCAGTTTTTCCCCTCTCCCTGTCTTTCCCTTTCTCCCACAATTTTCCTGATGGGTCAACTACAAAAAAAAATCAACAGATCTTAAAAAGCAAACTTTTAATAAAAAAAAGAAAGGAGATAGTAATAACCGTACTCTGCCACTGAGTAGGTGAGAATACAGGGTCTCTCAACTTATTAGAAAATGATACTAAATCATAGAATGTAAAGGTCCTGGAAATGAAACAGCAACTGGTATCCAAAACAAATCAAGTTTATGAGAGATAGCACTTAGCACAAATTACACATAAAAGGATCCTCTCAGCCTAGAACACAGATGCAAATATACTTTACTAGCCTAATTGTTTACCAATATTGTAACAAGAAGATAAAGAAGACTGCACTATATCACTCTCATAGCTGAGAGAGCACAGAACAGACAAAGACCCAAGACCAAGAAACACCCACAAATTCCCTCCCTTAAGCTTTGAAAAATCCGGTTTCCTGATTGGTCCTCTTGTCAGGTGTTTGGTTCCCTTTGTTAACCCTTTACAGGTAAAAGAAACATTAACCCTTAGCTATCTGTTTATGACACTCCTCTTATCAGTTTTGAGGCAGTTGAAGCTGGTTCTTAGCCGGTTTTTGCTGAGCAGGTTGCAGAAGTACTGGATCTAACAACCACCAATCAAGTGTTAACATGGCAAGGGTCTTTGTCTGAATGTGTATAAAAAGTTTGTGAAATTTGTATGAGATAGAGTTTTTTGTACCAACGTACAAGGCTCTCCTTTCTTCTGCAGAATAAAGCAACCTTTCCTTATCCCTGTCTGGCTGTCATTGGCTCTCAGCTAGGCGGACCCGACATTTCGGTAACATTCTAATCAGAGGAGTTACTCCAGATTGATAACTAAGAATGGAGTCTGGCACTGGCACACTCACTTTACTCAAAAAGGGCCAAATCCTGGTCGCAGTGAAGTCAATGGCAAAACTCCCACTGATTTCAAGAGGACCAGGATTTGGCCCCCAGAAACAGGTATAAGATAAGCAGCAGCTATGTTGGAGGCTTCATCACCATGTACCCCATTAGCTCTCCTCTAAACAATACACCTCACTCCTTACATGGATCTCTAAAGCAAAAATGAAAATCCAGTCTTTGGCCCCTATGCTAAAACCACAGGAGGAAGACAATTAGCATCAAGGGTAGGAGATTTTCAGAAATACTCAGCTTTTGCCTAACTGCTCCCACTGAAATGTACTGTCAGTTTCAATGGGAGCAGAAGTAGGCCAGCACAAAACACTTTTGAAAAGCCCATCAAAAGTTGTTGTGATATAGCGACACCTCTTAGGGCATGTCTACACTGCATTTGGGACCATGCCCCCCCACCCTGGGCAGATAGCAAGCTAGCAGGGGTCTAACAGTATGAACATTGTGGCACAGGCAACAGCTCAGGTTAGCCACCCAACTCAGACTTGTGTGGCTAGCCCAAGCTGCTGGCCATGTTGCAACCAGGAGTGGCTCCAGGCACCAGTGCAGCAAGCACATGCCTGGGGCAGCAAGCCATGGGGGGTAGCCTGCCAGTCGCTATGAGGGTGGCAGGCAGGTGGCTTTTGGCAGCGCACCTGCGGGAGGTCTGCCGGTCCCGTGGCTTTGGTGGCAATTTGGCGGCAGGGACACCGATGGCGCGGCACCAGCAGACCTCCCGCAGGAATGCCGCCAGATCCGTGTGACCAGCGGACCGCCCACAGGTGCGTCACTGAAAGCTACCTGCCTGCTGTGTTTGGGGTGGCAAAAAACATAGAGGCACCCCTGATTGCAACATCCACCCTGCTAGTTTTAGCATGATAGCCAGAGCCTACCTAGGCAGGCTGGGAGGCGTGGACCCAGCTGCAGTGTAGACATACCCTCAGATTCCTTTGCTTTCATAAGCCAAAACAGCTTCCTCACAGTAATTACATTTGATCACTTGCTTCTGGGTTCAATTTGAACTTGTGCGCTGGAGATTAAAGGCTCTACCACCCTTTGTGAACTCTCTGAGCCACATAGCCCTAACCACGTACATTTTCTACTTTACTAACACCATTATTTGTGACACTGAAATCCTCCTGGGATGCTTTTTCCATTTAGTAAATGGGCAGAGTGGTCATAACTGCAGGTTACGCCAAGGGATACATTTGGCTCATGACCTTTGGATAAGGTTCCGAATCAAAGCATTCATACTTCTGAATGCTTCAATCCATATGTACCCCATAACTTTTGGTGCATCACTCATCACAAGTCATTATAATTGACTTTCTTTGTTTCAACAGTTTATTTTTGTACTTTGAGGAGTCTAAGAACGAGAACTTCACCTCCCCACCCTACAAACATTCATCAGGGTAACTTTAGTTTCATGCAGAGGCATTACAGTATAGGGCAAGGAGGAAATAGTCTGTCTCTATGTAGAGCAAGTGTGACCACAAATGGAATCCTGTGTTCACATTTGGATACTCCATTACCAGAGAGATATCGACAAGTGGGAGAAGTTCGGAGAAGGACAACAAAAAATACAGAAGATTGGAGGGACTGATGCATGAAGAAAGAGAGCCAAATGTGCCTATCTTGGCTAAGAGAAGAGGACATGATAACAGTAAACTCCAAGGAGTTACATAGCATGATACACAAGGGTACAGCCAGGGATAGAAAGATTTTTTTTTAAAGAAAAAAATAAGCCTGATTATCTGGAGAAAAAAACATCCTGCCAGCAAGATATATTGTCTGCCAAAGGAAGAGGTTGGAGCCTCATTGTTTGGGACATTTAAAAGTAGAGTGAGTAAAATACTAGAAAATGTATTATAGCAGCCCACCCAGAACTTATCCATAGCACACTTCTCAAGAGATGGGTTAACCCTGGTGTTCTGGCCAGATCTGGTTGTTATTTTCTACATTTTCAACTAGAAGTATTCTTCTGTGCTTCCTGTTCTGCATTCCTGCAGTGGTATTCTGTAGATGCTAACCAGGTTTCTTCTCTCTACTTCTTTGAAACAGTGGTAAAATGATTTCTGAATTAAAAGGGTGAATTAGCGCCTCAAAGTCCTTGTACAGCAGGGGGCAGCGTGCTACACCCCAGCACAAATGGGAGCTGAGATTGCTCTTGGATTCTTAATGCTTAATAACTTCTTTGTTGCAATTTTCACCAAGAAGGTTGGTGGTGATTTGACATCTCACATAGTGAATGCCAGTGAAAATAAGGTAGGATCAAAAGAGGCTAAAATAAGGAAAGAACAAGTTAAAAATTACTTGGACAAATTAGATGTCTTCAAATCTCCAGGTCCTGATGAAATGCATCCTAGAATACTGACTGAGGAGATATCTGAGCCATTAGCGATTATCTTTGAGAAATCATGAAAGACAGGATTGATTCCAGAAGATTAAAAAAGGGCAAATATAGTGCCCATCTATAAAAGGGGAAATAAGGGCAACCCAGGAAATTACAGACCAGTCAGCTTAACTTCTGTACACAGAAAGATAATGTAGCAAATAATCAAGCAATTAGTTTGTAAACATCTAGAAGATAATAAGATAAAATAACGGTCAGCATAAATTGTCAAGAACAAATTGTGTCAAACCAACCTGATAGCTTTCTTTGACAGAGTAACTTGCCTTGTGGATGGGGGGAAGTGGTAGACGTAGTATATCTTGACTTTAGTAATGCTTTTGATGCTGTCTCACATGATCTTCTCATAAATACACTAGGAAATGCAACCTAGATGGAGCTACTATAAAGGGGGTGCAAAACTGGTTGGAAAACCATTCCCAGACAGTAGTTATCAGTGGTTCACAGTCATGCTGGAAGGGTACAATGAGTGGGGTCCTGCAGGGATCAGTTCTGGGTCTGGTTCTGTTCATCAGTAATTTAGATAATGACATACAGAGTACACTTATAAAGTTTGCAGATGATACCAAGCTGGGAAGGGTTGCAAGTGCTTTGGAGAATAGGATTAAAATTCAAAATGATCTGGACAAACTGGAGAAATTCTCTGAAGTAAACAGGATAAAATTCAATACAGTCAAATGCAAAGTACTCCATTTAGAAAGGAACAATCAGTTGCACACATACAAAAAACTGCCTAGGAAGGAGTACTGCGGAGAGGAATCTGGGGGTCATAGTGGAGCACAAGCTAAATATGAGTCAACAGTGTAATGCTGTTGCAAAAAAAAGTGAACATAATTTTGGGATGTATTAGAAGGAGTGTTGTAAGCAAGACATGAGAAGTAATTCTTCCACTCTACTCAGCCCTCAACTGGAGTATTGTGTCCAGTTCTGGGCGCCACATTTCAGGATGTGGACAAATTAGAGAGAGTCCAAGAAAAGCAACCAAAAGAATTAAAGGTCTAAAAACATGACTTATGAGGGAGAATTGAAAAAATTGGGTTTGTTTAGTCTGGAGAAGAGAAGATTGAGAGGGGACATGATAACAGTTTTCAAGTATGTTACAAGGAGGAGGAAGAAAAATTGTTTTTCTTAACCTCTGAGGATAGGACAAGAGGCAATGGGCTTAAATTGCAGCAAGGGGGGTTTAGGCTGGATATTAGGAAAAACTTCCTAATTGTCAGGGTGATTAAGCACTGGAATAAATTGCCTTGGGAGGTTGTAGAATCTCCATCATTGAAGATTTTTAAGAGCAGGTTGGACAAACACCTGTCAGGCATGGGCTAGATAATTAGTCCTGTCAGGAGTGCAGGGGACTGGACTAGATGACCTCTTGAGGTCCCTTTCAGTTCTATGAATCTGTGGATTCAAGATTAAATGATAGGCATAATCCACACTGATTTCTCAAGACACTTGTGCATACTCGCTCCCTCACTTCCCACTCAGCAGAGTAAAAAAGAGGGAGTGTCTAGGAACATGGGTATTGGAGGTCCATATCCTCCACTATCCTCTCTTTGACAGTGGCCAGCACTAGATGATTCAGAGGAAAGTTCAAGAATGCTGCAATAGTCAGATGTGGAATAAGCTGCTCCCCACATTAGGGCTCATCCTGATCTCTAGTAATTAAAGAATGGTTTACATCCTATAGCACAAGGGTTAATATCCCTTTCAATTGTTGTGTTTATTTATAACAACTCTGGCTATCCATCTAAATGTCTAATCCCTTTCTGAAGTAAATTCTTGGCCTCAGAAACTTCTTGTGGCAAGAAGTTCCACAGTATAATGATATTTTGTGTGAAAAAATATTTCTTCCATTGGTTTTGAATGTCCTGCCTTTTAATTACACTGAATGTCCCCTTGTTCTTGTGTTATGAGACAGAGAATGGAAGCTCCCGATATATCTTCTTTTTCATTATTGTAGATATTTTTATCATGTTGCCTCTTACTCATCTCCTTACTAACATAACAACCCCAATCTCTATTCATGGGAGATCTTTTCTAGGTCCTTGACCATTCTTCCCACTCCCCTCAGAATCCCCTCTGGGTCTGCAATATTCTTTATAGATGGGGGTGACCAGCCTTGCACGCAGTGTTCCGGGTGAGGCCACATCACGATGGAAACATGATGACCTGAGGAAACATGAGCTTCAGTGTAATCATCACCATGCTAATGAGGTGCACGTGCACCCCTCTATGGCCTCACACTATCTACTAGACAGAAGCAAGTGAGTTGGTGACCATGCAGCAGCGCTCTCGGCAATGCAGAGTCTGGTTCTTCTGTGCTCCAGCCCCTGGACATGACTTTTTACCGTGCATTCCTAGGTGGTTCAAGAGTTATGTAAATATAGGCTGTAACTGCTACGTCTCCAATTTGGGCATGATATACAATGACTGGCCTTTTAAGGGTATTCCTGTGGAAAAGAATCATGTTGTCTCTTCACGAATCCATCTATTAGTCCTTCCCATTATAATCAATAAATCAATTTCCTTTTTATATGGTGATGTTGGCTCAGTTGTGAGGGTTTGATGGCGAAATTCATTACTCAATTGTCTCAATGCTTCCTTTCTAAGTTCAAAAACATCCATTAGCACCACTATGTGAAGCCCCATTAATCTGCTTTCGTTATAATAATGTTCTTATTCTTTCTTAGTGTCTTTATTGCATCCTACTCATCCTTGTTGTCCCACAGGAGCTTTTAATTAATGCGCTAAGACCTGGTATTAAAGGAAAGAACTAGCAGTTTTTTTTAAAAAACATTCAGCATGTCTGGTGACTGGCCAGAAATTAACCAACTTTAGTAAAGTGACCCTTTCCTCATATGCACAAAGTCTTATGCAAAACCCAGTCTGGATTCTAAAACAGATATAAATCAAAATGCCACCTTCCTTACTATTTCTCTTTTTGTTTTGCCCTCCTATTGTGTGCTATAAAATGTCTTTCACAGAGGAAGGATGTATTGCGTACTTCTTCCCCAAACGGTTTATTTTGAAAAATGACCATCAGTGAACCATATTTCAAAGGCAAGATATTCAGGTGGCAGATCTTGTGAGCTGACACCCATTCAGCTGAGAAGAGTTTCTGAGATTTTGCTGCTGTTGAATGTGAACACTTGTTCTGATTTAGCCTTGAATTTGAACCTGAATTGTAGCCTAGATGACTCCAAATCTAATGATAACATAATATAGCACCATGGCAACATTAAATCTTCTATCATTTCTCACATTTTTTTAGCACCTTCCCACCCTAAAAGGCCACACAAGCTTAGAAAATGGAGCTACATGTCTGATGTTTCATAAACACAAAAAGCTGCTGAAAAGCAGCGTGGTCCAGTGCAGCAGTTCTCAAACTGTTGGTCAGGACCCCAAAGTGGGTCACGACCCCATTTTAATAGGGTCACCAGGGCTGGCTTAGACTTGCTGGGACCAGGGCTGAAGCCTGAGCCCCATTGCCCAGGGGGCAGAGCTCAGGTTACAGGCACCCTGCCTGGGTCTGAAGCCCCTGGGCTTCATCTTTGGCCCCCTGTCCAAGGCACTGGGGCTCAGGCTTTGGCTTCGGCCCTCCCACCAGGGCTCAAGGGAGCTCAGGCTTCAGTCTCCCCTCCTGGGGTCATATGGTAATTTTTGTTGTCAGAAGGGGGTCATGATGCGATGAAATTTGAGAACCCCTGCTCTAGTGGAAAAGACATTAGATTAGAAGTCAAGAGACCTGAGCTCTAATTCTAGCTCTGGCATGTGACGGTGGGGAAGTAACTTCCCCTGTTCCTTCCCATCTTTTGTTTAGAGTCTAGACTACAAGGACAACCTCACACTTAGTATGTGTATAGTGCCTACCACAAAGAGTGCCTGATCTTCATTCCAGTCTCTAGGTACAACAATCACAGTAATAAAAACGTTGTTAAAACATGAATGTCCGATAACCCTCCTGTAACAGAGCATGGTATAATAATTTGCATTGATCTTGTTAGGACCCAGTCCCGCAGCCCTTACGCATGATTCCCAGTGGGACTGCTCACGTGCCTTACCCAAAATCCACTGAATTCCACAGGACACATTTAGTTCATTTCAGTGGTCACTGGACCAGGCCACATGTGAGTAAGTGCTTCAAGATCTAGCATTCAGTTTGCTTACACCGTGCCTCCAGAAACACTCACCACTACAACGAGACCATGCATGTGAAGCGTGAGGGGGAATACTTGGACTGGAGTCCAAACGAGCAGATTATAGTACCAGACCTCATTCTTTTCACATGCCTTAAGTAGTAAACAAAACAGCTCTCCCAAATGAAGAATATTCTGTTCCCTTCCTTTGTCCTCTGTGAGGAGACAAATTTGGTTTGAGAATAATAGTTGTATGGGCCTTTCCGATGAGGTCACCTGTTCTTGAACATTCCTAGGCAATGGGAAATTGACATGTTTACTTCCTTCTTGGAGAGTAAATGTAGAACTACCTAGGAAAATGGGTAAACAAAGGAATATGTTGCGAACTGAAGCCTCTGACAAGTCAGAGGAAGAATATATGACATGGATTATAGAATGCATCATTTAAAAACAAACTCTAAGAACTCTGTATCATACGTTAAAAGAAAAGAAGAAAGAAAAAGAAAGAAAATCTGTCATGAATCTTCTCACTGCATCCAGAATGCTTCAGTGAGCAGAGATACAGAAACAAGCTAATTACTGTCTCTCTTTTACTCTCCCAGTTCTGAACAACAAAAAAACCCACACAATATTTTTTGTGATTATTCATAAAGAAACACTTCTCTTTCTTAAGAGTTCTGGGGAAGAAGTATGGTAACTGACAGATACCACGTGGGATAGGGTGGAAACAGCAGGAAAGGAGGCAAGGGACTTGGAAAACATGCTGTAGTACATGAGATAACAGTCCAAATTACTGCAGTTTACAGTATGATGATTTCTACTCTGCTATTTTCTTTAGGGAATTGAACATGGAGGCTTGCACCTATAGTCTCTAGGAAACAATTGTCTGCATCACAAAGTCATCATCTAATTTGTTACGAGTGGTGGTGCCCTCTCAAGACAAGTTCAAGACTTGAATAGCTGGAGGTGCATTGGCAAAATGATAAAGGATCCAAATTGGAATAGCAGTGGCTGCTGGTGGTCAGGATTAGGAAGCATTATCAGAGGTTGTGTGGGGAGAGCCCAGGACTAGAATTGCAGGGGGGGCTGCCAGGCAGAGTTGAGGGGGCATTGGCAGAATAATATGCAGGGATCCCAGGACTGAAACAGCAGGTGTGGGCTGCAGGTCAGGACTTAGATGCATTGGTAGAGCATGAAGGTAGGGGTAAGGGAATTTATACAACACTGTCTTGTGCTATATCTGACTTTGGTCTGTGCTATCCGCCCCTCACTTCCATGAATATCAAACTGAGAAGCAGAGAAAAAGGTTCTTACAGCACTTTCTCCCACCTGCTTTGGGTGTTGAATATTTTTTAGAGTTCAGGGGAGCAGTACAAAGCAGCTGCTTTTTTGAACAAGCGAAGGCAGGGAGTGGGAGCAATGAGGCAGAGGGAGAATCAGAAAGAAAGTGTTGTCTGCTTGTCTCATTCACTGAATTGTACTGTCCTGCACATGACCAGTTTAGATAGCTGCATAAGGATTCAGAGATGCTACTCCATTGTCTGTCTCTCCATAGGACGATTTATTTATATATATACACATAAACACATATGTATAAAAATAACCACAACCCTTGTGTCCCATCCTAGATACTTTGCTGTCCTACCACAGGCAATGGTCTGACCACTGGAACAATCAAGTCCAGAATCCTGCACCCAGCGGTGGCCAATATCTGAATCTTCACAGGAAGATATCTTCCCCCCTCCTCCATTAGGTGCCTAACAGACACCATGATGGGAAGCGGCAGATCTAAGTTTTTCAAGTTATGGAACTACATAGTTAAGGGAAATAAATATTCAAATACTCTCACACATCATATATTCCCGTAAGTAAATGGACACATGTAAAATATCACACTTCACAGTGCCAAAATAACCTTAGCTCACTCTCCAAAGACCTACCAAATTTCAAACTATAGACCAGGAGCTCTATTACACACAATTGCAGCTTATTAGATACCAGTTCCAACCTGGACTGCAAACTCTCACAAATCAACCACCACGTATGGCCAACAGACACAACCATGGACCATAATACATAACATTCCAGTTCTCCCCAGCAGAGTCTAACACCTTTCCTCTTACCCTCCATTACAAAGCCAAGATTTGACCCTCCCTCTCTCAATTCCTACTATGGTCAAGAGACTACAACATATCACATCATATTCTCCATCTACAATCCAGAACCCCCTCCCCCACATATACTTCATTATGGGGCAAAAAAAAAGCCCATCTCCCTTTCCCACACCCATGTGGATAGAGAAACCCATTATATCTTTCCCATTCACCTCTGGCTGTGAGTCAGAGGGCCCTCCTTCCAAATAAAAGCACACAGCACCTTCATCCAACCACATGTTGAACCAGACAGGGCCTAGAGCTGGAGCTATAAACCACTCCAGCATTGTACAGGGACTCTAAAGAAACCACAACAATCACTGAAAGAATTTCACCAGTGCAGGACCACATACACTAGCCCCACACTGCCTCCCCTCACAATCCTCGCAAAGTGGTGGAGTGGCAGGGCTGGGGGAGGCTTGATGGGTACAGGAAGGAGAAGTGGCCATAGCATTTTCTATGGCTATTCTGGGTGGCAGAGCAGTCCACAAGCAGCCATGGGGGAGGTGACCATAGTCAAAGCAGCCCAGGCCCCCTTTAAGCCCTTTTCAGGCTGTACCTCCCTGGCAGCACAGCACAAAATCTAGCCCTCTGGTTGTAGACCTAAATGTACCCAGTTCATTGGACAACGTTAGTTCATCACTTATATACCACACCAGATTGTATAAGCAGAAGAGAATCAGCGTGTCGCAAAGACATTTCCTTTTGTAGTCAACCCTTTAATAAAAAATGCCCAAAGCCATGGTGGTTGTGATATAAGCATGTCACTGTGTCTTGTGGTGCTCATGAGCTATTCTAGGAGGAACCCATTGCTATATCTATACATCCCAGCTATTCAATAACCCAAACAAACTTGTAAAACAAGGACTAAAACCCAGAATCTGTAGCCCCAAATGCACAGGCAGCTAACACTTGCACAAAGGGAAAGCCTCTGAAACAGGTAAATGAATAGATGGCCCCTTATGTTCTCTTTAAGATGCAACCAGCCATTAGCTGGTAAAATATTTCTCATCCACATGCTACAGAGCAACCATTATGATCATTAATAACTCTGCTGAATTACAGCCTATTTTCTATAAACCAGCAATGAGTTTTTCAAGAAGATTTAGCTAGAAGGATTCAAATACATGTTAGAGACAATCAAAATTTCAAAACTGGATAATTTGTTAATGACCTGTAACTCCAAAACAATTTGAACAATTTTCTTCAAACTTCACAGAAAATTCCCCTGTACTTTCAAAGTGTAAACAGCAATATTCAGGCCAAATCAATTTTGCTAACAAGTTAGATGGGGGATAATAATAGGCCTTATAATGGAACTGGATTGCAGCCTTAACAATCATTGCCTCTTCATAATAGATTAGCCATTTAACTAGATTATATAGACACAGTCAGATTAGAGAAAATAGAAAAAGCATATGGAGACTGGGCTGTCTCACTGTAGTACAGTGGTTGCTAAACTAAATCCCAGTTTGTACTACTGATAATGAGATAATCCAGTGGAGCTTTTTTTAAACTCTGTTTTCCAGTTAAATTGATCAAGGGTCACAAAGAGGAGAGTAAAAAGACGTATTTAGATTTTAAGAGCTCCTGTATGCCCTGATTGCGGAGGCCTTGTACTAGTGAAAAGACGGTCATACAATATTCTTCAGAGTCTCGGATTATTTTCACAGCAGGCAAGAGGAGAAGATGAGAATAAAAATCCTACAAATATAACTGACACTGCCCTGCTCCCTGCAAATAATCATAGCCATTCATCCATTACCAGCCTCCTTGGAAAGACAAGTCAGTTTAGTTACTCCATCACTGCTTACCAGCGAGCACCGGGGGTTTGTGGCCTCTGAATGCGATCCTTTCAGTCCTGAGGCCCACTTACAACTTCCTTATATTACCAAGCAGTGAGATTATGGAAGGGGTTTGGAAGAAGCAAGTGGGATTTTAAATACATTTAGCAAAGAGGTATCCTTTAACTTAGGAAAAAACTCATATGTCCCTGTCAATCCCTTGGGATGACATAACATCTAAGAAACAAAGTGTACAGGTTTCTTCTTTGATTAAACAGCTGACGCTTGGACAGTCAAACCAGCAGGGATGGTGTGGTTGTGAAGTTTTGGAATATATATCTGCATATATTGAATACTGGGCAATTCATTATGTGAGGGTATTTCAGCTCAGGCCTTTAAAACCAAAATATTGTCTGATTTTCAGAGGTGTTAAAGATCCCAAGATCTTTGAAAACAAAGGGTTTTCTGCCAGTGTCCTTGTCCAAAAATGCTCACTTTCTGTACTGTTTTGCTCCCATATGGTCTTCCTGGATACAACCCTCCACAATATCTAGAGCAGTGGTTCTCAAACTTGTGTGCTGGTGACTCCTTTCACACAGAAAGCCTCTGAGTGTGACCCCCTGCCCAATAAATTAAAAACACATTTTTATATATTTAACACCATTATAAATTCTGGAGGCAAAGCAGGGTTTGGGGTGGAGGCTGACAGCTTGTGATCCCTCCATGTAATAACCTTGCAACCCCCAAGGGGTCCCGACCCCCCGTTTGAAAACCCCATATCTAGAGATGGCTGCATTTCAGAAGTGTTGTATGAATAGAGTTTGTAAAGTGTTTTGGAATTAAAGGCACACTGTAAATATAAAAAACTACTCCTGGTACTGGTTGGTCATGCAGATCGCAAGGTATTGGTTCTGCTCTCAAACTGGAGATTTGAGACTTCTTAAACAAAAGAATGAGGACTGGTGAATGGAGACTAACAAATACCTTGGTCACAACATGTGACTGCATCTTCATACGCGCATGCTCAAATTGTGCACAAGAAACCCACATTCCTGCACATGTTCACAGGGAACAAAAAGGCACATTAGCATGGTCACATACAATAGCCTTTAGTGAGGAGAACATATACACACTCACAAGGTTTTCATCCGAAAATTCTGATCATGCAGTTTTCCACAAACTCAGATTTATAACTCCCACAAGAACAACTCCAATACTTGCCACTGCACATTATACACCCATTCCCCGGTATACCTTAAACTCTCTAACTCTCTCACACCTGTAACCAGTGGAGTAGGGGAGGGAGGGAGAGGAAAACCCAGAAAAAAAAAAAAATCACAGGAGCTATGGGCTTTCCTATAGACACTATAGATGTATATACACTTCCTGCCTACGAGGTCATTGTCCAGGGAAATGAAGCCCGACGTTTGGAGAAATGCTTAAGAAATGCCTTTACTAACCATTGTCCACCAGCTACTTTGATAAAACAAATGCTAAAGATAACTGGAGAAATGTTATAAAAGCAATTTGGGTTGATAAAGTTTCTCCTTCTTTCCTAGCGGAAGGAAACATTTGTCATTGGCAAAGCACTGCAGTTTGAGTTTGATTCCCCCACACCACCGCCTTAATTCCCTCCAAAAAAGAACAACTCCCGCTCCTTTGTCATAATGAAAAACAAAACCAGACAAATAAATGAATACACGCACCCTCCCTTTCACACAGTGCCTCCAGAGTGCTGAGCTGGGGGCTGCTACCAGCTCCCTCGATTGAGGTGTCACTCCCACTCTGGGTTTGTATTTATTATTTTTTCTTGAGATGGGTGGGGGTTTTCTTCTTTTTGTATCCCCCCTCCACTTTTCAGGGTTTATTTATTTTTGCTGATTTTAAAAGCTATGAATCACAGTTTGATTTACAACCTGTCCCACGGGAGACAGGTGACCCTAATGAGTGAGCAGCCTGCAAGGGTAATTAATACTCACCAGACTTTCAACTCTACTATTAGTGAGCGAGTGCATATGTAGGCGCAGCCGACTGGGGAAGGACAGGCAGATCTGATATTCATGCACATTGCTGGGAATCTCAGTACCACACCACATTTACAATAATTAGGGCAAAGGGACCAGGCAAAACACCATCTGGTAGAGTAAACCTGGAGGGGTGATGGCAAGGGGAAGTAAGCCAGGAGTGGGTTGGATGGCCAAGGGACAAAAGAGGAAGACAGGCATAGTGAATTGATTGGGGATGCTGCCATGGAGAGGAGTCGGAAGGGTGATGGATCACCCTTGCTTAAAACAAACAAAAAGCAGGCAGCTTGCCAGGAACAGCTTAGGCCAATTTCATTAAAACTCTTCATTCATCATCCTGAAACGAGGCGGTGTGTGTTATTGCAGAGGTGGTGTGCTTGTGCGGAAGCTATTACAATAGCGGGTGGGCAATACTGGGAGGGAGCTGCGGGCAGGGAGGTAATGAAGAATGGACAGCACTGGGAAGAACAGGGCTCAAGTATCACCTACCACCCACTGAGAGATTCCCCACGAACCATTATCACCTCCAGGGAACTGAGGAGCCTTCGAGTGCTCAGACTGGCAGAGGTTTCCCACATATTTCTATTTATCCCCTCGGATGAAATAATGGTGCCACAAAATATGATGGTGCCGTGTCAGAGTCAATGGGGTCATGCATCAACTTAATGTCACCTTAGGAAGACCTGACAGAATGACACTGTCTGGGCACCAAGAAAGTCCCTGCATAGAGATGGGCAGATGATCTCATAAGCCTTTTCTATCTCTAAGCTCAGTTAAATCCTGAACGGTCACTGTTGAGAGAACTGGATATCCTATCAGGAGGGATGGATCTGAAGAACTCAGCAGGGCTGTGTTGACCTGTAACCACGACCTAATCTGAGGGTGTAAGATCAAATGATATACTATGTCATTTGATATACCTAAAATACTTTAAGACATTAAAATAGAAGCTATTAAAACTGTAATGCAAGTAGGGAAACAATCTGTATAATAACTAAGGTAGGCTTGGCAGTAAGCTGAGGTGCAGTGACCCTGTGATTAGTTTTAATTATTTAGCCTAAGTAGCAAAGTAGTTAGCATGACTGCTTTACTTAAAATTATAAGATTTAGGAAGATTTTGCAAGGGCAATATCTAGCTTGTGACAAAACAAGTACATCACAGAAACATGAAATAACAGATCTGGAGGAGGGGAAGCTGGATTTCAGTATGTGTAATCATAAGGTTAACCACATTGGAAATGTACTGGAAATGTACTGATGCAGTATTGACGCAAATAGCTTATGTCAGCAACCAGTACTCTAATTATGGATACCCAGACAGCCAAGATGAACTGGAGCTGAGATCTAAGTACATATGGTCATAGGTATGCAAGCATATGGAAAAGGAGGTGTAAAACCTGATGCATGAATGTTCACAAGTGGAACGATGGGATGACAACATGGGGTTGGCAGGTAGCAAGCCTGGCTCAGCACCTTCCTCATGTGGTGATCTCTGCTTACTTTTTCTTCTATCTTTACTGTAATCAGTCTCTATGATGTTGGGAGTATGTATGCATAATGCAGGAGGTTGTTGCATTACACTTATTGTGCTCTTTCTTTGTCTGTAATTTCAGTTATGGTTACCTGTACTAAATAAAATGTATAGGATGTTCTGTGTGCGCTTCACCAATCTCACACTCAGTAAACTTCTATGCATAGCCAAGTGCATTCACGAACCTGTTATTTGGAGAAGTGCAATTGCAACCAATCTACTCCAGGCTACAGCTAGAAACCTTCTCCACTAGAAGGCCCAAAGTCCTCTAAGTTTGTGTTCACTTACATCTACCACACTTGCAGCACTCAAAGACAGCTGGGACACCCCAGTGGTCACGACCCTGCCAAAGAGATGAGGATGTCATTGTACCGTCAAAGGAAATGTCTGGAGCTAATGAGGGCAGGACACTCTTACACAAGTCACTCTTACCACTGGGGTTATACAGCCGGGGAGCCTGAATCCCTCTTCCCACCCACAACCCAACAGCCTGGCTGAGAACTACTTAACTAGACATAACTAGCCACTGAGCCATGGACTCTATGGATGGAGGTCTGGCAGGTCAGATTGATTTTGATTTCTCTGGAGCAATTATGCCTCACATAAGATGTATATAATAAATGACATGTAGCTATTCAATTTGTTCTGTTCATAGGCACAATGAACTCAGGGATCAGGGCTGTCTGTGAGTGAATGAAAGAGTAACAAAATACATAGTCGCGATGTGTTTTATACAGCACCAGGTACATCACTGGAATAACATCATCTCAGGAGCAGAGATGGAGAAGGAGAAGAGCATGTGCAAGAGGGAGTATATACTATTCACATACCTGAGAGCACAACCAGTGGAAGAAATGTGTGTAAATTGGGGGCACCAAACATGCCTTGGATCCATCAGTATATGGGCTCTGGCCTTAATTCCTACTGAGCTAAGTAACATGGCTTATATTCTTTAAAAACAAACAAACAAACAAACAAACAAACCATAGTATCCACACTGAAGCAAAAGTCCACATGAATGACAGAAAACACAAATGTACTCAGTGGGGAGGGGAGGAGAAAGGAGGGAAAGGAGGCACTCGATTCTTAGAAAACATTTGGATCATGGAAGTGTCCCTCTGTCAGGAGGACCTCTAACAAACCTGGCCACTTCCCACACATCTCTTCCTAGTGCCCTGCTGACTGGGTACCAATCTTCTCTGTGCCTGTGCTCATCCTGACATCCTGATTATGAAACTGACATAGCATCCTTAGAGGTGCTAGAAGCTAACATCAGTCCCCCCAGCTAGTTACAGCTGTCAAGAAGTTCTGCTGTCAGACAAGGACTGTTCGGCAGAAAGGCCTGTCTCTCGTACTTTCTCCATAATATGTGACAAATTCTTTTGTGTCAGTGTTTTTATCATGTCACAATGGTTTTGTGGCAAAGGAGTGACATTTGGAATTCTTAGAGGCTCACTCTGAAAATGCCTGCACCCACGTAACATTAATTAGAGCTGGTTGACAGTTTTCTGATGGAGTAGTTTTCCATCCCAAATGCTGATTCAGCAAAACTCAAAATGTTTTGTGAGATCAGTCTCTGATATTTTCCATAGGAAATTATTGAAACAGGTAACTTCAACTTTAAGATTTTGACTTTTATGTTATATTACTATAATTATAATAAAACAAACCAGAAAAAATGTTTAATTAAGGTCAAAACACAATGTGTTTTGAATACTTCATTTAATGAAAAATACCAAACTTTTGACTTTTTGTCCCAATTTGAGATGAAAACAAATTTTGAAATCTTGAGATTTCCCATAGGATGGAAATTTCAAATTTTGACCAACTCTAATGTTAAACAATAACATTCTCTTGCCTTTTCTACCCGAGACTCTCAAAGCAATCGACAAGAATTCATGAGTTGTGTCGAAGAGGTGATAAGGTTATCTCCATTTTACAGATAGGGAAACTGATGCACAGAGCAGAGTCATGGCTTCCTCAAAGACCGTGAATCAGAGCCAGGAATAGAACTCAAGTCCAGTGGCTCCCAGTCCCATACTCTAACCCTTATACGACAGCTTCCCCCAGAGCCAGGAATACAACCAGAGAGTCCTGGCATGCAGTGTCTAACTGCAAAATAGCTCTGCCCATTGTAAAGTTTTTCCTAATATTTGATCCATACTTTTCTCTGTTCTTTCCTTGTTGGCTAGTGAGAATAATTTATCCCTATTCTCTTCACAATACATCCCTTCATGTTTCTGCAGTTTTCACAGCTCCACTCAGTCTTCTCTTCTATAGACTTCAGTGGAATTACACCAGGGATGAGTTTGGCCCAGACATAACTGGCATTCCTAACCTTTCTTCTGAGGTCTTCCTGGGCATGAAGTATTGGTCTGGTTTCCTCCATTTTAATGGTGCACAACCGTGTTCTCCCTGCTCCTGTGATCTGTTTCCAGCACAGCTGCAGGTCTAAAAACTGGATTTAAAGAGGATGATGTCTGCGCATTTACACTAACTGTGGGACTCAAAGATTTGAACAAGCCCTATTCCAAAATTATGTTGCCTGATTTAAAGGGTCCCTGCTGTATTCAAAAAAATGAGCATCCAATATCACATTTCATGAAAATCCTGAAATACTGTCATGAATACCCACCCTCTCCCACATCAAACTGTCAACATTCAGGCACTGGTTCTCTATGGTGTCTTCTTTATTGATGGATAATCTTCCTGTTCAGAGGTTCAGTTTGAATAAGCACTCAGAAAGTCTGAATCCTTCCCCACAACTAGATGGACCTCTCTGGATCCGCACAATCAAGATAATGCCATGCAGTGCTGAGCCCTCTCAATTTACACTCCATGGTAGATCAGGACCAGAGGCATGTGACACCTTGCAGAATTAAGCTCTTGAGCTTGAAATTTCACAAAAAAAGAGTGATTTTGGAGCCTTTCCATTGTATTCTGGCGAGTACACTGGGAGCCAGGACTCTGGGGTTCTATTCTTGGCTCTGACACTGACTCACTGTCTTGTCTTGGCCAAGTCATTTCACTTCACTTTTGTGTTCCACTCTCTCCAGCTATAAAAATGGTAATAGTTCTCACCAACTTTCTAGGGAAGTTGTGGGGACTGTTAGTTAACGTTTGGGCAGCATTTTGAAGATGAATAATAAGGTAACCAAACGCATATCAGAATTTCACAAATGGCATGTCTTCATAATAGTGAAGCCCAAGCCGCAGATCTGAATGCTCCTGAGCTTCAGCATGTTTAAAATCTAGATAAAGAACCAAGATTTGCATCTTGAGCCCTTCTCTAAGGCAAAGATTCAAAATCAGTTCCTTTTTTGTCCACAATGGTTTGTCTAATCACCGAACTCCTCCTTCCACATCATTGCATTAAAATACACACACACCACAAGACAGGTGCATAAAGGGGGAACCTTCCTATTTTCTAATCATTCTGCTGGGTTCCTTCCCCACTGTTCCAGTCCAGTGTTTGTGGTATTACAGTTCCATACATTGGAGGAAGCCATCAGGACACATGCACAGAACTCTGAAATACAGTGAGGAATGAGGAAGTGATAGGCTGTGTGCCAAAGGATACAGCAGCTGCTAGGAACATTCAAATATCTTATTGCTCATTAGGCATATCTGTAAATCAAAAGCAGAAAAAGCTGCCTCACAGTATAATAAATGTTGATTAAATACTATATCTTTTGGTATTGATTTGTTTTCTTTTAAAAATGCTGTCAACTTAGTGGGCAAGTGGCTTTGTCTCACTGTGCCTCAGTTTCCCCATGTACACAATATGGATAATATTTCTCTCCTCGCTGAGGAGACGGGAGAGTATCTGAATGAGGCAGGATTTCTAGGGGGCATTGCTTCACAAAGGGATTTGTTCTGATCTGTGTTTGTACAATGCCTAGCACAATGCAGTCCTGCTGGTCCACGACTGGCTCTCCTGGGTGCAACCGCAGTACAAAATAAAATAAAGTGTGCATTTGTTTACACAAGTGAAAACGCCGGGTGCCCACCAAATAAAAATGTCAATGGTGCAACATGCACACTATCCTGGGCACTGCAGGGGCCCTTGCTTCATTCAGCATACAAGGCAGTGAATCAGGCAGGACTCTCCTGTGCATGAAGGCGGGAGTTTTGAGAATATCTAACTAACTAGTTAAGATTATGGAATTCCTTTGTTAATAAAGGACCAACCTAGGAAATTCATTTTTTAAAAGCCTGAGTTCAAAAATGATTACAGCTACGTGTAAGCACTTAAATGTCACAAATGCCAGAGCTAATACCGCATACACACTTGACATGTACCAGCATGGTACAGCCTTGTTTACATGGTCATAATCTTTTTACTCAAACAATAGCATAGAATGTCCTATAATTTTGACAATTTTTGCCAGATGCACAGTAAATGAGCCAGGGCTTCCTGACATTTCAGCACTTATCCATGCAGTCTTAATGTTCTCCTAATGTAGCTATTTCAGGGAATTATAACTGCTGGTGAGCCACAGTGGATTGACATTGCTGATGCCTTATGGTTGAGATTTGCAGACAAAGGGGTTCAGCCATCTAATTCCTATTAATTTCAATAGGCATTTGTTACAGAATACACCCTTGTATTCAGACCCTACCCACTATTGTAATAATCTTTGTACCAAGTAGGCCATGTAAGGTATCATTTAAAAACTCAATTTGCTGGTCACTATTGTCCTGGTAAAATATACATGGCCACAGTATATATAAAGTTATAAAATTCCTTTGAATGGTGTTCACAACACACATTCCAAACCTCACAGCCCTGCCCAAACAGAATTTGGCAAACAGTTCTGTCCTAAACAAAGGAATGTGTGCTCTGCCTAAATGGCAATTGAGCAGTAAACAATCATCAGGTGGGAGGAGAAGACAACAGAAGTTCAAATAGGTGAATAAACTAGCAGGGAATATCCTTCCACACTCTTTAGCTCCTGCTCCTCACCTGGAAGTGTTTTTCAAGAGGGAGACAAACTATAAAAAGGAGGGACACTCATCTTTCCCCAAGACACCCATCTCTCCTCTCCCCATCGCATTCACTGCACCCAAAGAGAAAAAAGAAGCAGTTGTTGATCTCTGGGAGAGGGTTCCTGACCCGAGAGTTTGGTTAGTAATCTGCTGGCGCTTGTGGTGAGAAACTTTTCTTGAATCAAATATAGTTTGTTAAGTTAGACACTAGTAAACGTCTTTTCTTTAATTTTCCTTGTAACCATTTCTGACTTTTATGCCTTATTACATGTACTCACTTAAAATCTCTTTGTAGTTCATAAACTTGTCTTACTGTTTTATCTAACCCAGTGTGTTCAAGTTGAAGTATCTGGGTAACTCCATCTGGCGCAACAAGTTGTGTGCACATCATTCCCTTAAAGGAATAACTGACTCAGTAGATTTGTCCTATCTAGGAGGGGGCTGGGCAGTACAGGACATAAGTTTCTGGGTGAAAATCTGGGACTGGGAGTGTTCTGGGGTCATCCTTTGGACATTTTTATGGCTAGTAAGAGCCGAGGTGTGGCTGTCTGGATGCAGCACCAACACAGACATAGTGTGGAGTGACTTACATGCTAGAGGCTGTTTGTGAGCAGCAAGGCATTGTAAAGGGCACCCAAAGTTACAGGTAGGGGTGACACAGCTACGTATTAGTCAGGATTGCACCTTGGTATGTCACAGAGATGTGGGGTGAAATTCCTTAAACAACTTTGCAAGTCCCAAGCTAAATCTTGTGCTAATCCACAGAGTGGGTACAGCCTGAGTACCTGCAGGGCATATGTAGCCCTCCATATGTAGCCCCATGAAATAATCTTGAGTCTCCTTTGGAGGGTTTGAGACCCAGCATCTGGAATGGAATCTGGACTATGATGACTGTCCACCTCAGTGTACAGATTTGTGCCACCTACAGTGGTGGTTTTGGTGATGGGTGGACAACTGTTGCCCATCACTGTGGTTTTCCAAAAACTGCATTGCCCTCTTCAAGAGACAACAGCAGACCCGTGTGGCAGATACTTCCACTTAGCTCCAACACCCTCAGCTTTGCTGATGCACTAAGGTTTGAGGCCTCAGTTCAGCACCATCCTTCAGCGCTTGCCTAGCTTTAAGCACATGAACAGTCCCACTAAAGTTAATGGGACTATTCATGTCCTTAAAGCTTAGACACATGCTTAATCACAAAGGCTTATGGTAAACAACTCACCAGACCGGGTTGTGATGAATACAAGGGAGACGCTTTCCAGCGGCTGCTGGACCTTAGCAGACCCTGTGAGTCTCTCTGGTACTAGCTGCCAGACTAACGCAGCCTGTGTTGCCTACTGTCACCACACCAGGTCTCCCTAAACCCTGGTGTGGACTCCAGTCATGGAAGAGACCGACATCTACACAACATGCCCCTGCACTACATTCTCCATCTGAAAATGGGACACAACCAAGAGTTCCAGTGTATTAAGGATTCAAGTGTCATTGTTTAAGTGGCTGCAGCCAAGCAGGGAGAGATGAGAGAGACAGTAGAAAGCATGCTAATAACAGATAACCTGTGCCTGCAGGCCCAACTGCCTCAGCACACCCTCCGCCAGGGCAATGAGTGTGTTATCTCCCAGACACACATGCTTGGCAGCGATTTACAGTGATCACAGGAGAGATTTAGGCAAAAAATACTTTCAGACTTTTCAAATTTTAAAATCAAACGTATCTATCCACCACCAGCAATGGAAATAAATGGAAAGAATTCAAAGTGCTGTTACACATTTCCCTTTCAAAGGCCTATAATTCAATTTATGAGTGCAAAGCGTTCTCAGATTGTGTTTATTCATTCCGGATGGTGCATGTGTTCCCAGGGCTTTCCCTCCAAAGGGGAGAGGGGATGCTACCCAAATTGGATTCCCCATTGAGTCCATCCCAGTACATTTCTATATCATTCATCGTCTCCAAGTATTCCATACCCCAGGCATCAGAATCCTAGTTTCCTAGAATATAAATTCCATCATAAAACTCTTAGCCCTTCCTTGAGCCCAACATACTGATCCTGCAGCCTGTCATATTGCATGGCATCCTGCATGGCATGGCATCCTGACTGCAAAACAGAGCCCTCAGTCTGACTCTTACCTTCTCCCTCGTATGCACACATACCCGAACCGTGCCACCACTCCCAAACCTGAACATTTCAGACAGGATGACACCCAACCGCAGAGATTCAAGTCAACCTGGTCCTAGCCAGAGATCACATCCCATCCCACACCAGCACACACATTCCATTCCCCAAGGCCTGACATATGAAGGACATATACTCCCTCATTCAAAGGAGAGGCCCTGCTCCCTTACCTCCCACTTTCAGCCCACCACCATGTCAAAGTTCCCCAAATGTCATAAGGATGTGTTTTTAAATTATTTATACAAGCTCTGAGTACTGTCTACTTTTAACTACAACAGTGCAGGGAGTGTCATCTATTAGTAGCTTTCAGTTTCAGCCTATTTGCAAATAAAACCTAGATTTGTTAGTGTGTGCATGAGAGAATTTGGGTTCTTCTGTTTGTTGTCTAGCTGTTAATATTTATTAGTTAGTTTCAAGTGCCCCAAAGCCTGTTAAGGCTTCTACCTGAAATAACTGATGGACACATGCAGTTCCTGCCCCAAAGAACAAACTCACTCATTCAACATGACACAATGAGTGAGGGTTATACACAGAACACAGGGAGGATAGTAATTATCAGATCACACAGTTACTCAACAAAACAGAAAGCTAAGTGGCATCAGTTCAACTGGTTTCTATTGGCTCTTGCCTCATAGGCAAGACAGAAGAAGTGAGGTTTTTTGGCTGGATCTGAATGAGACATGGGGGGCGACTGCCAGGGACAGCATAAAAGGCAGCACAGGTTATTGGTGGAAGAACGAACAAGGATGACAATAGGCTAGTCTTGGTGGTGAACAGCCGGGATAGGTGGATGCAAAAAATGACCATGGATACAGCTTGTGTGCGAGTGGTGTAGGTCCTGCAGAGTGAGGACAAAGAGGCCGATTCTGAGCCTCTGTCTTGAGGCCTGATCCAAAGCCCATTGAAGCCAATGGAAAACTCCCACGGCATTCAGTGGGCACTAGATCAGGTCTTTACTCACCCTCTGAGGCTCTGCACTCAGTCATTCACAATTTTATTGTTGTTAGTTACAGGGCCACAGGGGAAGCTCTAGGCACAAGTTGGTTACACACAGTCCTTCTTCCATGGGGCAGCATGACCAAATGGCTCTGGAACAAACCCATGGTCTGTGGCAAATAAAAGTGAAATAACTAAGGTTTTCTGTGTTCATTGTTTTTTAAATGTGATGGTTGTTTTGTGCATGTTATTATTAGCAGCAGTAGTAATACAGTAATGCCCACGAGTCCCAGTCATGGACCAGGAATTGTGCAAGGTACTGTACAAACACTAAACAAAAAAATGGTCCCTGTCCCAAAAAGCTTACAAATCTGAGTAAGAGACAAATAACTAAAGGAGGTTACTCACCTGTAACAACAGGTTCTTCAAGATTCATGATCTCTATCTGTATTCCACATGTGGGTACACAAACTCCATGCACCTGAGACCAGAGCTTTGTGGCAGCAGTGTCCATTGGTCCATAACTGCACTGTTGCTTTCACTGTGCTCTGATCTGAGGGCACACATGGAGTTGTGGGCTGATGCCTCTCCATTTCCTCTTACTGTAAATCAGACAAGATCTGTAGCAGAGGGGAAGGAGGGCAGGTAGAAGAATACAGATAGGGAATCACACATCTAAAAAACCTGCAGTAATAGATGAGTAACTTCCATTTCATCTTCGCTCCCTATGTGTATTCCACACTTGGGGGATTACAGTACTCAGAGAAGGGTGTGAGGATGCCGTTGATATAGAAGACTAACATTGCCATCCCAACTGCTGCAACTGCAGAAGAGATCTGCACTAAGGCATAATGATTTGTGAAGGTGTGCCTGGAACTCCAGGTAGCTGCCTTACAAATGTTCAGGGTAGGAACTTCTCAAAGTGATGCTGCTGAAGTTTCCTGTGCTCCAGTGGAATGAGCTCTTACCCCTTCTGGGAAAGGGACAGAAGCCAACTGATAGCAGAGGATATATCCAGAAATCCATGTTAAAGTCTCTCTGAGCAGACAATGTTTGCCCCTGTGTTTGTTCTGCTATAGTAACAAAAAGCCTAGGCATTTTTTCTAACTGTTTTCATTCTCTGCAGCTAAAAAGCCAAAGCTCATCTGACTTCAAGAGGGTGAAGTCCCCTTTGTGCCTCAGAAGCATAAGGTTTAGGAAAGAAAACAGGTATGTGAATAGGTTGATTCATGTGGAACTCAGAGCTCACCATAGGAATGAATTTCTGGTGGAGATGAAGACAAACTTTCTCCAAATGAAATACAATGTATTTTGGGTCTGTCTTTAGAGCTCCTTGTTTCCTAACCCTTTTAGCTATTGTCATGACAACTAGGAGAAAGACAACCTTCCTGGGAAGGTAGAACACAGAACTAGTAACCACTGGTACAAAGGGAAGTCCTGTAAGCGTGGGAAGAACAAGACTGAGATCCCACTGTGGTGTTGGTTTGTAACTGGTGGAAAGGCTCTAATTAGGCCTTTCAGAAATCTGACTGTTGGGTGAGAAAAAAAAATAGTATATCCCTCAACTAGAGGATGAAAGCTGCTGACTGCTGCTAGGTGGACCTGCAAAGAGTCAAAAGAAAAGAGCCTGACATCCTGAGATAAAGGGTATAGTCAAGAACAACAGGAATACCTACAGTCCCTGAGAGGAAATGGTTCTGTGTGCCCAAGTGGAGAAGCATGTCCATTTCTCCAGATGGCTTTTTCTGATGGAGTCTTTTCTGCTTTGATTGAGAATAGAACATTCATGTTATGAGAACATCCAATCTAGGTCTGACATCCATCCAGATACCAGGCCACGAGATGGAGGTGATCTGGATTGGGGTGTCTGGTTGTGCAATTCTCCTGGGTCAACAGATCCAGGAATGACTGGATGCTAATGGGAGGACAGGTTGACATTTGTAAAAGGTCTGGAAACCAGAATTGTCTGGGCTGGTTGGGTGCAATGAGAAATACGCAAGCTTTGTCATGACAAGTCTCTGTCAGTACTTGTGATAGTAGTGGAATACCTGAGGTGGACTGTCCAGGAAAGGAGAAAAGCATTGCCATTCAAGCCTCTGTCCAGAGCAGCTATGGAGCAAAAAAAGGTTGAATTTCTTGTTTGTCTGGAGTGTAAACAGGTTCCAGGATAGCATTCTCCACTGGGTGAGCATCTCGTTCAGGTCTGAATTGTGAAACCTACATTCATGGTCTGTGGAGAATCATCTGCCAGTGAATTCTGTGCCCTTAGAAATTATGTTGACCAAATCGTTATGCTGTTCCTGATACAACAGTTCCATAAGCTGATTGCCTCTACACACAAAGGAAGTAATCTTGCTCCATCTTGTTTATGTAGAAGACAATGTCATGTTGTCTGACACTATTTGGACATGGCTGGACCAAATTAATGGGAGGAATCCATTGCAGGCTAGGCTGACTGGTCTCTGCTGTAGAGGGTGGATATGCATCCTGGTTTCTCAAGGGGTACAGATACCTTGCACAGTATGAGTACCCATGTGGGCTCCCCATCCTATGTGGGATCAACTGGTGATAATGAGAGGACCAGGGATGGCGCTTCCATTTAGGTGACCTAGGCGGTCGCCTAGGGGCCAGGATTTGGGATGGCTGGTCCTGCGGCTCCAGTGGAGCATCTGCAGGCACGCGGGACCGGCGAGCGGCAAAGCGCCCCCCGCGGCGTGCCGCCGTGCTTGGGGCGGCGAAATGGCTAGAGCCAGCCCTGTACCTAGGGCGCCAAAAACCCTGGCACCGCTCCTGGAGAGGACTGTGATAATGAGAACTTTAGTTGTGTGTGTGGGATTCTTTCATCCTACCCCATGCTCTGTTTTTGTCTGCCAAACCAAAGAAGCTGCATCTTTGGCAGAAATTGTTACCTTGATGTTCATATTGTGTCTCTCTGGAGAGTAAATAGAGCTGAGCCATTCCTGCAGACAACAGAGATGGAGTCTGCCAAAACTGTTACATGGGTCCAAGAGGGCATGTGGCCTAGCAGACAAAGAGACACCCTGACTGTGATTTGAGGATTGAGAGTGACTTTTATCAAGTTATTTCCTGGCATGGAATTCTCTCCAGAGGGAGGTAGGCCCTTGCAGAGATCAAATCAAGGGTTGCCCCTATAAAGTTTATAGTCCTCACGGGAGTCAATGTAGACTTCTGTTTGTTTATGCAGACTCTCAAGGATGCCAGGATACTACATAAAAAGATGCTTGCTGATTGGACCTCTTGACTAGATCTGCCCATAAGTAGCCAATCATCCAGTTATGGGAGGACGATGTAACTGCTTAGTGTCATTGGGGCCATCACCACTGAGAAGACCTTTGTGAAGACCCTGGGTGCTGTGCCTAATCTGAACAGAAGAATTCTGAAGTGAGAGTGTTCTTGTCCTACTGGGAACCCGAAGAACCTTCTGTGGGACTGAAATATTTCCAAATGACAGTAAGCATTGCTCATGTTGAGAGCTGCGAACCATGCTCCATCCTCTAAGAAGAGGATTATCGATGCCAGTGTAATTCTGAATTTTGACTAATAAATAAAAACAGTTAATAGTGTAATCAAGAATGGCCCTTCAGCCTCTATTTTTCATGGCAGCTAGAATGTATGGAGAAAAGAACCCTTTCCTGCTGATGCTGAGGAAGTACTTGCTATGGCACCTTGCCAGAGGAAAGAAACCACTTCTCCTGGATGGAAAATTTCCTCATGAGAGTGATCCCTGAAGAGTGGCTAGGAAGACGGCTTGCTGGGGAGAGGAACTCAATAGTGGAGCTGAAGTGGACGATCTCTGTTACCCTACAGTTGTGTACAAAGAGGGCAAGATGGCCACCAAGTGTTTGGGGTGCAGTATCTAATGGCATTGATAAAGGTACGTGGTTCACAAGTATCCCAACAAAAGAAACCCCTAGATAGTGGGCAGGGTTGGGCAGTCGTTGAGGAAGCCGTATAACTAGGTTTCTGCACACCTCTGTGTTTTACGTGGTGGCTCATAAGGGAATCAGTTATAAACGCCTGGAGAGGGAGCCTAGGTTTTTCAGTTTGTTTTTGGTGTTTCCTCTATGATGCCGGGGTGTAAACGATCAGGGAGCTGGAGGTTATCTTGAGTTCCTGAGAGAATTGAATGACTGATCCGTCCTCTCACTGAGAAGTTTGGACTCAAAGGATAAGTCGTCACTGGTATTTTTGGACCTCCCTATGGAATCCAAAGAGTGAAGCCATGATTCATATTTCATGACAATGGCTGTAGGAATGGCTCTAGATGCAGTATGACCTCCATCTATTGGCGCCTGTAATGCTGTTTTGGCCACCAGCTTGCCTTCCAATTGATGAGGGCTTGGAATTGGGCCCTATCCTCCTGCAGAAGTTTTTCTTTAAATTACACAAACCTAGCATAATTTGTGAAATTGTGTTTCACTAACAGGGTCTAGTAGTTTGGAATTTTAAACTGGAGGCTGGTAAAGGAGAAAACCTTCCACCCCAGGAGATAAGGATAATAAATGACTATCAGATGGAGTCGACCTGGGGTGCTGTAATCTGGATTGCTCAGTGGCTGCACATACCACCAAGGAATGGGGTGCTAGATGGGTAAACAGGAATTCTAGCCTCTTTTCCAGGACAAAGTAATGCTTTTGTACTCTTTTTGAGGAAGGGACACAGGGGACAAGTTTGTGCCATACTGTCCTAGCAAGTTCCATAATGGCCTCATTCACCAGGAGAGGCACTAGGCTAGGGCCAGAGGGTTATGGACATCCAGGAGTCTATGTTGTGTGTCGTGGACCTCTTCAACAGGCATCTGGAGCGTGGTTATGACTCTGTAAAAATTACTGGTATTGCTTGTCTTAAGTCCTTAGGGCCCACTTGTGAGGACTCGCATGACTTTTCTTTTAGAGACAGATCTGGCAAGATTTAGGCTGTGCCTACACTGCAGAGACTATACTGCATAGCTATGTTGGCATAACCCAGTAATGTAGACATTGCTTGCATTGATAGAAGGATTCCTCACACACACACCCCATCAGTGTAGTAAGAACACCTCCTGGAAGGAAACTAGCTATGTCAATGGAAGGATTCTTTGGTCGACATAGCTACGTCCACACCGGGGGATAGGTCAGCATAGCTACATCAGTCAAGGGTGTGGGATTTTTGGACCCCTGACCAAAGAACAAATGTCGACCTAACTTTTCATTGTAGGCCAAGCCTGATATATAACCTGGACTGGAGGACTTACAGAAAGGTCTGAGTCAAAGATGACATCCAGGTTATGGGCCTAAATTTTATCTGTATAATTTGGTTCTCGACAGACAAAAGAGAAAGAAAAAAATAATTCTCAAACTTTTGTTCAAATTTTCCTGCTGGTTAGCTTTTCCTGCTCTGAGCTGAAAATTTGTAAGAGCTGCATTACTCAGCTCTCCGCATTTTTAGGTGTATTATTTAACGTCTCAGCTACAAATGTGGGAACATAATCCATCAGAAAAGCTGAAAAACAAAGGGAGCTGAAATTTCCAAATTGCTAAAATTGGTTATTTTTAGTGCTTATTTCAGGGGGAAAAAATTGTGACGATACCCTGCTAAAATGAAGCTGAAACTAAAACTATACACTTGAGAGGAGGCAGGTGCCATTCGACTCCAAGTATGAAGTCCTCTGGAACAGGGGTCTCAAGGAGATCTCTTTCAGATGCTTGTAGTAGTATGTTTTTTTATCCCCACAATAGGTCAGCAATCACACACCTATTTATGCTAAAATGACTAGATCAAAGGACTAGGAATCAGGACTTTGACTCACTGAGTGACTGTGGGAAAAAAATTTCACTGCCCCGTGCCTCAGTTTCCTCCTCAATAAAATGGGGATAATGACAGCAACATACGTGAGGCTTTTACACTCATATCACAACCTCAAGTCACCATATGTTGAAATATCATAAAGAAACATAAAATGTCCCATCAGCATTCTCCTCACTCACCTGGTTTTGCTTCCCAATTAAATCCCTGCCTGCTGTTGTCTCTGTTCATTGTTTTATCTGTTTATTATAGACTGTAAGATCATCAGGGAAGGGATCTTGCTTTATTTTATACCTGTCTAAGGCCCACAAGGAATAAGAACCACCACCAATCTTCATAGTCTCTAAAGTGTTTTCAGATTCTGGGAGTAAAGGTCCTTTATTGCACCAATGTATTCTTCTCAAGTATTCTCTTAAACAAATCTTAGAACTTAACTGATACCATGATATATTCCCTACCCTCCATTATTATTTCCAAAATTACTGAATGCCCCTCTTTTGCCTTTTCTCCAGGGATTAAAGCACAATGCAAATATCAATTCATTCCTGAAACAGAGGGGGAAACTGAGGCGAGTGGGGTAGGGGTTTGCCAAGCGATAGCGTGTCTGTGACCAAGACAGAAACAGAACCCCCTGCTCCATTCCCACTGCGCCAACCATTAGACCTTATTTTGAACGTCAGATCAGTCTTTCCTCATGCACAAAACACAGGCACTAGAGGGGAAAGTGAAGACTTTGAATGCATAAGTGAAGCAGCTGACTTGCTGGAGAAAAGGGATAGATTGTCTTCATAAAGGATGATGAATTTCACAGTTGATGACAGCAGAAGGAAAAGATTTCTGTGATACAAACTGCATAAGCATTTTCTTGTGGGTACGTATAATGGGACACAGAACCTCTCTGAAGCTCAAATCCTGTTACTCAGAGGTTACAAATTTATAAACGATTTCATTTTCTCTGGTCTTTAGGATAATAAAATATATGTTCTGTATGTCAGAGAAACATAAGAGGGCCATAATATGCAGATGTTTAGGAGGAATCGGCTTAGGAACAAATAATCAAAGAGCTAAATAAGCATATAGCTACCTGGCTAAGCAATGATGAATGGTCCTAATAACAGACTACAAATACAAGATGTCTTCGAATGCTATGGAGGGAGAGGAGTTACTCAGGGTGTCTCTGAAGGGGTATAACTTGGAATGGACCAAGTGCTCTTAATTTCTCTGCCTATGTAACTAAGAACAGAATCTGACTCTAGGAATCTCTTTCTGTGGAAGTTAAAACAGCACAATGGCAACACTGAGAGAAATTCCTCTTACACCGACTGTGGCATGAATCCAGTTGAGTTTCATGCCTGTTCCAATTTCATAAATTGTTTTTCTCTGATCAGTGTGGGGCTAAAGGGTGCTGTAGAGTGAAAACCATGTGTTATGAAATCTGAAGCGGTGAGAAACTCACCTGGATTAATTACATATCACAAATTTGGCCTAGATTCATTGAGCTTCACAAGCCTTTTGAGCAAGTAAGCACTGGGTTTCAAACAAACCTTCTGCTTTCCCCAGGGCTTCCAAGGAGGGTGAGATTTTAATTGGAAGTTGCACAAAACTCAGCAATATCATACCATGTCAGAGATCTGCGCTGAATTTCCCTTTCAGTTTCTTGGTTCATTGAACACTCAGATTCAAAATTAAAAGTCAGGAGAGGCATAGCCCATGTGAATAGAAAGTAGAAATGGGTCCAAGCCATGAAGTCTAATTACAAATCTAGGTAAAAACCACTTCAGAGTCTACAGAGGCTTGGATCCAGGATTCCAGGTCAGGCCCCTATCTGACCGATACCAAACAAACAGTTAACTCCAGGACAATTGAAATCACTGAGTTCCACATAGCTATGGGTCTGTGCGCACATATAGGCTGCCTCTCAGGGGCAATCACTGCCAAAACTGCTACCTGACAAATGGCAAGGGATACTACAGGTGTACATATAAAAACATGCTGCCAAAAGGTGTTGCACTGTGACAGAGACATTTCACCAGGAGGTGCTGGGTACAGTGGGACACTAAAGAAGCTACCTTGCATAGTGCAACACCGATGCTGCTGCCTGACAGGGACACGTGCTGCCAAAGTTCCAGTCTAACTGAGACAGGTGCACTGCCAGAAGTGCTGGGATTGGCCTTGGTGGGACAGTCAAGTTGCTCCCTTGCAGATGCGAAGTACTGCCAGGATGCTGCATGGAAGATGGGACATCCTGCTCAAGGTGCTGCCATGCAGATTCATCTGGACACTATATTCTCCATTTAGCGTCCCTTCTTAGGAGCCACACAGTGCTGATGCTGGGGCTGCTATAGAAGAGGTAGCTGCCTCAGCTAGTGACATGTGATAGTGAACAGGAGAGGTGGATGGCTCAGGGGGATGTAAGCTGGGACTCTGGTTTCTTACCTCTTGTGCATTGCCCTCACATGGAATCATCCAGGTTACCAACCAGCACCATCTCCAACACAAGGGAGCCAGAGTACTGCTGAATGTCATGAGAAGCAGGACACAGCTTTGAACCTCTGGGCTCCAGGCAGGGAGGTACTGCCTGGAAAGCTGTTTTCAGTTCAGCAGGGTAGCCTAACAAGGAGACAGCCAACTGCTTGCTGGCCTGGCATAGGAAGGAGAAAAGCCACCACTCAGAGTCCTGACTATGCAAATACCACTGGAATCCATGCCAACCATCTCCATTTGTCACAGGCCTCAGCATTAATAGAATGTTTAAAAGTCATGATGTCATTGCTATTAATCAGGCTCCCGCTGGGCAATGCTCCGATGCTGCAAATTAATCATCAGCGGCCCCGGGACTCACTTATCTGGAGAGGCTAAGTTTAGAGCCATAAAACATGATTTATTTTAAAAAGTAGCATTATTAAAGATGAGTTATCGCTATGTTCACTCTCTCGATGGAGTCCCCCCAGGAAAGAGCTCGTATTCTGGAGTTGATAGATACTGAAGCTGTTCCTACTATTTTGAGCTGAGAGAGCTGTCAGGTGTAATAGTGGACCTTGAAATGTCTTGTATTTGCTTTGTTATTCTTCTGCAAAATAGAGATCTCTTGGTTCCCCCAGCAAAATATCTTTTGGAAAAAAACAGCCCCCAGTAGAATTGCTTTTAATTAGAGATGAGTCAGGACTAAAACCCTACATCTAAATATCCAGGGACTTTGGGGGTCAGGTGAATTCAGATGTGGACATTGTTACCAATTCTGTAACAGTCTGACCAAAATCCTATATATGAACATTGCAGACATGGGGAGAGTTTGGATCTGGAGCAATATCTGAATTCAGTGCTTTGCCCTCCTCTCTGTGTTCTAAAGGGAGCTTCAGCTGGGTCATTTATTGGCACCATTTACCTACACTAATGGGTCTGTGAGAGCTCATCTGCATTCAAATTTGTTCCGTTTTCCCTAAATTCAAGTTGCCCAATGCGTTTGTATGGACACGCTCATTTCAGATAAATAGTGCTATCAATTTAGAATACGTTGGCTAAATAGAAGGGGGGTGGTCTTAATTCAAACTGAGAGTAAATTGGTTTCCACGCCTATCTAGTTAAACAAGTGTAATTTCTGTGTGTAGACCAGCCCAAAGACAGAACGATAAGAAGATCCTGTTGGCACATGATAAAGAGCATTTATCCCATCAATGAGGAAATAACTGATCTTTCATTAACCACAAAAGACCATCATCAACTGTGGCAAAATGGCCGATATTGGTATGGTGGGTCTGCACTTTTCTTGGCCGGGTGGGCTAGGACGCTACCCCTTGCCCCTGCTCTTGGAGTGCTGAGGGCCATGCTAGTGGCCCGGGAAGGTGGTAAAGCGCTAGTGGCCTGGGAAGGCGGTAGAGGAGGGAAGCGGGGAAGGGGTCTGGGTTTGCTCCTCACTCTGAGCTCCAGCCCCTCTCAACCCCTGTGGGTTTCTTACACTCTTCCCCCTTGGGTAGGGTTACCCTCAGTCCTTGATGCTGGGAGAGGGAGTCTCCCTGCCCTGCTGGGGCAGGGTCTCCCTTCCTCCGGTTCGCTGGACTTTCAATTGTCAGCAACACACCTCCAACCTCCAGTCCTCTCTCCTTCCTCATACCACCATGTCTGCCTGAAGCAGGGGTTTTTATTAGGTTCCTGGCAGGGCCTTAATTGACTACAGTTGCTCCAATTAATCTGTAGCAACTCCCTGTAGTCTACAGGGAGCCACACCTTAATTAGCCTAGGGCTTATATATATCCCCTCGACTGTTCTCTCTCAGTGCACCAGGTTGCAGCCCCTCTGCTGGCTCCTCCAGAACCTCTTATTGAGGATCTGGCTGCACTTTTCCCACATTTATTTCTCTATGCACACCCAACCCGAGGCTCCACGAAATCCCGGGACCACCTCATCTACCTCTTCCTAGCTATGGCCAAGGTGGCCATTCGTAACACCAGGGAGGGGAGGTTGGCATGGGCGGGGGTGCTGCGACTGTGGGGTTGTTTTTCGTTCTTTTATCTGTTCACGTATCAGGGTAGAGTTCCTCTGGGTAGCGTCCGCAGGCTCTCTCGATGTCTTTGAGAAGCAGTGGGCACTGTCCGGGGTTCTCTGCTTGGTATCCCCTTCCGGTTCCTTAGTTTTGGCCCTTTGACCCCCACGCCTGTTCCTGTTATTGCCCTTGTTGTCCCCTGAATTCAGCTGGCTTCCGGGTTTCGTGGCCCCTTCCTAGGCTGGAAGAGGGGCTTTCAGCAGTGGGCGAGCTAGTGCTCACCCATGTCCTGGTACTCAAAAGGACTATTCTCTCTCAGTGCACCAGGTTGCAGCCCCTCTGCCGGCTCCTCCAGAACCTCTTATTGAAGTTCTGGATGCACATTTCCTTGCACTTGGTTCATTTATGCACACCTGATTTGAGGCCCCACAAAGTCACGGGACCACCTCGTCAACCTCCTCCTAGCAATGGCCAAGGTGGCCCTTCATAACACCAGAGAGAGGAGGTTGGCGGAGGGCGGTGCCTGCGACTGTGGGGCTGTTTTTCATTCCTTTCTCCGTGCATGTATCTGGACAGAGTTCCTCTGGGCAGCGTCTACTGGCTCTCTTGATGCCTTGGAGGAGCAGTGGGCACTGTCTGGGGTTCTCTGCTCAGTGTCCCCTCCGGTTCACTAGTTTTGGCCCTTTGACCCCCACACTTTTTCCCGTTATTCCCTCTGTTGTCCCCTGAACTTGGCTGGGTTCTGCGTTCAGTAGCTCCTCCCTAGGCTGGGGGAGAGACTTTTAGCAGTGGGCAGGCTAGCACCTGCCCATGTCCCGGTGCTCAAAAGGATCACTCTCCCTGGCCCTGCTGTATCACACAACCAATGTGTCTTTCCTACACTCACTCCGGAGTCAGCTCATGATGTGAGGACTCCCTCTCTCTTCCATAGATCTGCATTTGGTTTGAGTCACCACCACACTGGATGATTTTGGCTGGAGAACTGTAAGTGAGCAGGGAGCAGCTATACGGGTCCTGCTCTTCTCTGAAAAGAGGCCTGACCTTGCTGAGGCCATGTAGTCATATACACTGCACTCACCACAGTGGTACGTGAGTTCTGAGTCATTTGATGGCTCTCTCTCCTCCAAGCGAAACTGCAGCCTGGCCTATCTTTCAAGGCTGCTCAGAAACCTCAGCCAGAGATGAATGTGGCAGCCCACCTACACCTCTACCCTGATATAATGCGGTCCTCGGGAGCCAAAAAATCTCACCACCTTATAGGTGAGACCACATTATATCGGGTTTGGTCTGGTACGCCGTGGACTGGACCGGCTTCCCCAGTGGTGATTTAAAGGGCCCGGTGTTCCAGCTGCTGCGGGGAGCCCCGGGTCCTTTAAATCACCGCCGAAGCTCTGGCAGTGGGGCTCAGGCGGGGATTTAAAGGGCTCGGGGCCCCCTGCAGTGGCTGGAGCCTCTGGTCCTTTAAATCGTCACACGAGCCTGACTTCCAGAGCTCCAGCGGGGATTTAAAGGGCCTGGTGCTCCAAACGAATTTGGATATAACACGGTAAAGCAGCGAGGCTCGGGTGACGCTTTAAAGGGCCGGGGAGTCCCTGCTGCTTTACCACATTGTATCTGAATTTGTGTTCTATCGCGTCGTGTTCTGTCGGGGTGGATGTGGACGTAGTGAAGCAGATCAGTATTAGCACATTACAGTCCATTATTTTAGGCGCCTGCAGCAGCAGGTGTTAGCATTATTATTATTGTTATTACTGATCCAGAACAATGATCATGTTGACAAGATTTGGGATATTATGTTACAAAAGGGTCTCCGAAAACCATGATATCCATTTAGATGCTTAAATATATATTTGGGTGTCTATTTACTCATCATTATTACCATATAGACACCCAAGTTTGGCCTAACAAGTTCACAGCCAATATGTTAGTCACTGAGCTGCTTGTTAGATCTAACACTGCCTGTGAATGTGTGTCTACACATCAACTAGACACCTGTGGCTGGCCTTTGCCAACTGGCTCATGGGGCTTGGGCTGCTTCATTGCAGTGTAGACGTCTGAATTTAGGCTGGAGCCTAAGCCCTGGGATCCTCCTATCTCACTGGGTCTTAGAGCCCTGGCTCCAGCCTGAGCCTGGAAGTCTACACTGCAGTTAAACAGCCCCACAGCCCAAGCCCTGCGAGTCAGCACGTGCCAGCGGTCAGTTTGTCATTGCAGCATAGATATGCCCTATATGAAGCGTGGTTCCTTATTCCTGCGCCTACCTGATCACTACTTCCAATTGTCATGCTATCATCACCTTCTGTCCTCCTGACTCCCCATGTTGCAATTCAGGATGGACCACCTTACTCAACCTAAAAAGTGGTGGTGGTCAGAGCTACTGGAGAAGCAGGAAGATCTATCCAGATGTGTGTGGACAGTAGTGGGGGGGACACAATCACAGAGCCTCTCAAAAGGCAAGCCCAGGACGCAATTGCCTGTACCTAATATAATGAATCTATGCACTTCAGATGACAAATGCAGTTACTATGCAATTTACCCACATCTCCCCTGGGGAGACAGAGCTAGAACACTGATCCTTCAGCTGCAAATCCACAGGAGCTTAGCTTTACGTATAGAAACCTGCTTTGATTTATGCTGATAAGGAGTCTCTCCTGCAGAGTTGTTCCACTGGCTTATATTGGGGGAATCCATTACTTTTAAGAGATACAAACAATGAAATGAACGAAATGTAATACCCTATGGCAAAGAGAAACCAGGCAAAAGGTGGGTGGGGAGCAGCCACAATAAAAGTGTCAGGCCTTTTCATTTCCCACTCTAGAGAGGCAAGCCTCCAACTCTTCTTTTCTCCCTGGTGGGAACAGACCTATGTGTCCATGCCCGTGTGAGAACAGATGGTGACATAAACATAGTAAAGGGAATGGAAATAACGAGAGCTCCAGTGGTAGGGAGGAAAAAAAATAAATACCCCGCAGCTTCCCTATTTGCTTTGATTAGACTGCTCCTAATGGAGCAAGCATGGTGTTTTCGCTCAGAAAACTCAAACACAAGCAACGCTTTAGATTAGCAGCTTCACAATGTACTTCTGCTTTCATCATTCTCTTCCCTCCGTTCTTTCTTCATGGGAATGACCACTCCCAGAGGAGAGCTCTATAGGATACTGCCCTAGCACAGTGGAAATATCAGTGAGCCCCAAAGAAAGGCTCTTTCTGTACTGCTTAGTAGCTTACAGGATAGTAAGATAATTGAATAAAGTTTAAACTAAACCTTACTAAACTGGGATTAACACCCTGGGAGTTCATTGTATTGCAAATGCAAAGGTTTATGTCCTATTGTTGGCAGCTTCTTTAGTAGAAAGGCAAGAAGAATGAAGTCTCTGGAAAGCATGAGGAAGTACAATGTTCTTTTTTGAAACAATATGCAGGAGATGGATTTCCTTAGGAAACACCTTGAGGAGAGGGGAATGCAAATTCTCCCCCCACCACCCCTGAAGCCAACCTTTTGAAGATATGCCCTGGGGAGAGAGACCCTTTATATACTACCTGCCTGATTCTGGAAACTCTAGTACAAAGATCCCTGAACAGTATAAGAAGGAAACTGAACATATTATGAGTGGCATGATCTGAGCTGAAGCTCTGATGAACTTATAACAAGGATGCCCAGAGAGTGGGGTATTAAAAGACAGCACTTGCCAGAGCCCATAAAAGAGTTGAGGTGAATTCTGCTAAGATTATTAGTATGAGCGTAGGTTCTTCAATTGTTTTTAAGTATGTGATAGGGTATGCAAACCCCACACTGAGCCTGAAGGGCAGTAATGGGCCCAGGTAGCCCCACTCCTCTTGGCCTGCCCCACATGCTCCGGTTGGACGAATGGGTTAAGAGAGCAGACGCTCATGCAAAGGTGATGGACAGACTGCAGGAGAGATGAATCCTTCTCCAGGAAGCCGGACAGAAGGTTGAGCCTGAAGGGGGACCACAGAGCAGGCGAGGCCCCCCAGGCAGTACTTTCTCCAAACCACCACCCCTTTTCAGAACCAGCAGGTTCGGCAAAGCCTGAGTCCTTTGGACTCTTTTGTTAAGTAACTGACCATTTGGACTATAGGGACCACTACCCAAAATGAAGGGACATACAGGTAAAAAGCAGCCCAGGACAGCGGACAGAGTCTTAGGACCCTGCCAGGGGCCTGCACTGGGACCTGGTGCAAAAGGAAAGCCTGGGTTCCCCTAAGGTGTGAGGCCAGAAGATTTTTAGCTTAGGGTCACAAACCAGGCACCTCTACCACCCTGACAAAGGGGCAATGAGCCAGAGGTCAGGCGCACTAACTGCTTGGCCACTCAGCTCTCCATTACAATAGGTTTTTTCTCTTAAGCAGTAGAAAAGTGTGATAACTTATATCTGCAGCAATCACACTGTTGCCTGTCTCTGAAGAGAAAGCTAGCAGAAGTCCTAAGGCAACCTGTCTGTGCTCACAATGACAAAATGAAGGCAGGGAACTGTCAGCCTGGGAACAATCCAGTCAGAAGGGAGAGAGATTCAGGTCTCCACCCAAGAGAGGCAACAGCTGGGGAGCTGAAAGCCAAGAGTGGGTGCCTTTACTGAACGGGGTGCCCTTACTGAACGGAAATAAGGTGCAGCTGCCGTGAACTGTGATAGGGGCTTTCTGCACTGGGGTTATTTCCTGGGGTCCCTTTTGCCAGCCCTGTGGTAATGATGAACGCCTCCATATCTCAGAGTCCCCAGCTGTATCAGGAAGATCACACTTCCCTGTCTCTTGCAGTGTCATGAGGGAGAATTAGAGTTCATTATCTGAATTAATCAGTGATTGAAGGGAGACAAAACAGTATCTCTCCCCATCACAGGGCTCTAGAGTACAGCACACACCAAAGTTTCACTAGCTGTTTATTATATTAAGATCTAAAATCAGTTGAATGTCTGTGTAGTTCTGTCCTTGATTGATGGGGAAAAGCCCCTGAGGGAAGGGAAACCATTTTCCAAGAAAGAAGCTTTTAACATCAGAAAGTAGAAACTAAAAACAGGATTTTCTGTCTTCACAATTTACATGGAACTACCTCAATCCACAACCAATCTACAGGAGGGAACTGCTGAGGGAGTAATGCAGGCTACTGGGTGGGGTGATACCAGGCACTGCCTTCCTGTCAAGATAGAACTACCTGGTGAATAATGGAGGGATGAATATGGGCTACATGGAGAAATCATGTCTCACCAGTGTTTTACAATTCTTTGAGGGGGTCCCCCAAACATGTGAAACATGATGATCCAATGTACTTAGATTTTTAGAAAGCCTTTGACAAAAGTCCCTCAGCAAAGGCTCTTAATCTAAGTAGGTGGTCATGGGATATGAGGGAAAGTCCTCTCAAGGATCAGTAATGGGTTAAAAGACAGGAAACAAAAGGAGAGATAAATGGTCAGTTTTCACACTGAAGAGATAAATAGTGGAGTCCCCCAAGGATCTATGCTGTTCAGCATATTCATAAATGATCTGGAAAAGGGGGGAAAAAAACAGTGAAGTTCAAAAGTTTGTAGATGATACAAAATTACCCAACATAGTTAAATCCAAAACTGACTGCAAAGAGTTACAAAAGGATCTCATTAAACTGGGTGACTGGGCAACAAAGAGGCAGTTGAAATTCATGTTGATAAATGCAAAGTACTGCACATTGAAAAAACATAACCCCAACTATATATACAAAATGAGGAGGCCTCAAACAGCCATCACCACTCAAGAAAGAGAGCTTGGAGTCATCGTGGATAGTTCTTTGAAAACATCCACTCAACGTGCAGCGACAGTTAAATCAGCTAACAGAACATTAGGAACTATTAGGAAATGAATAGATAATAAGTCAGAAAATATCTTAATGCACTATGTAAATCCATGGTACGCCCATACCTTGAATATTGTGTTGCACATTATATATTAGTCCATCTTGGAAACGAAACAACTAAGTGTTATTTACCTCTTCACATACCACACAAACCAGGGCTCGCCCACTGAAAATAATAGGCAGCAGATTCAAAAACAAAAGAAAGTACCTCTTCACACAATGCATAGTCAACCCGCAGAAATTGTTGCCAGGGGATGTTGGGATGACCAAAAACATAACCAGGTTAAAAAAAAGAAAGTATTAGATATGTTCACAGAGGATAGGTCCATCAATGGCTATTAGCCAGGATGGTCAGGGATGCAACCCCATGCTCTGGAGAGTGTGTCACACCACCCCTGTTGGAGTGACCTCATATATACGCACGCTGGCAGGGACAGAGTGACACACTCTTCGAAATGGTATCTCCTTTGTGGTGTGACCTTTCAAGCACCATGCTTGCTAGCTCGTGCCAGTGGGGGTGAGGTCACAGCCATGGGGGGAGGCCCAAGGCATTCCTGGAAGTACCTAAACATCTGGTATTCCAGGAACATTTGAGTGGCCACCTTAGTGTGCTGGGGAGGCATCGGTCAGCATGTGTTACTGGTCTGTCTCTGTGCTGATCTACAGGCAATAAGAGATATTACAACCCCAAGTAAAGAGTTTTGTCTCAAGCTGTAACAGCTTTGTGCTTCCAATTCAATCCCCAGCCCAATCAGCTGAGAGGGCAGGCATCACACTTGCATTGTTGTCACCTATGCTTCACCTGCTCCACAAATCAACAGAGGCTGTCACTCTGGTACTATTCACCAGTATGAAATTCACCTATAGAAAGGAAATGCCCAGGTGTGGAGGTGGAGGACCTGATCCCGAGAAGTGCCAAGTACCTTTTCTCCTGCTGTGGTCAAAGGGAATTGTGGCTGCTCTGCAACACTCTAGAGTTTTGGGGGTAGAGAAGAAACAGTGCTGAAATGAATATGAAGGAGAGTCATCAGTGAGGCAACTGGACACAGACCCTGTGCTCCACTCTAGCTCCCAGACTGACCTGTGCTGCCCAGTGACCCAGTACAGGGTCTCCCTCATGGCTGGCCTGGACTCAGTCACAGAAGAGACTTTTGACTACGCTACAATGTCCTCTCAGGATCAGGCCCCAAGCTTTGGATCTAAACATTGCTCAATTCCATGGCTACCTCAGGGAAAGTGAGAAGGAGCTTTCCTATAGTGGGCTGAGGAGATAGAAAGACTAGGCAGAAGGAAGATCATCCCCATTCTGAGGAGCAATCCAAGAGGAGCAATGCTATGCCCAGCAAGAGACCCATGTCAGAGGGGAGCACGGGAGCAGGAAGGATTCCATCCCAGACCCTGCCTCAGCCCATGTGAGTGAGACAGGGCAGTTCTTATCAAGCTATATTCTTCTTTGGTCCCTGCTCACCAGTCTTCAGATGGTAGATCTAATGAAAACACAGGAGAGTCTGTTCTTTGTGACCGCAAGGTTAATAAGAGTGAAACTCAGCAGCGGCAGCAGGGACCGCAGAATGAAAAATTCCCTTTAAAGCTAGAGATAGGAAGGCTACTGGAGGTAAGTGTGACATTTCAGCACTGAGGGGTCCAACTTAATTACCTGCAATTCAAACATAGGAAGTTATATATTAAGGCAGAAAAAAGTGGAAGCCTTGACTACTCAAGAGGATTTAACAATTATAACTCTCTGGCTTCCAAAGAAGCCAGTGCACTTTCACTGGTCCTGGCCAAATATTCGGCTAGCTACACTTCCGCCAGTTTCAATCAGATACCGGATCCCCCTCACTGCCTGCCCTGAAATATAGAGTAACTGTTTGGGATCAAATAGCTGTCCCGTAACACCCTCGAAGTGGCTGCATGTTAGTGGTAGGTAAACCAATTCCAGCGTGTAATAGAATTGGCTAAATAGAATATTCAGATGATATAGTGTTTGGAATTGCTGTTATTCAAATGATATTTTGGCACCTGGATCCACATGTGTTAATCAACTGCAAATTATTTGGCAGAATTCAGATGACTGAGTATTGCTGATATTCATGTTATCTGGCAAATTTAATATTGAGTCATCTGTTTCATCCGTGTGTGTATTAGAGACAGACATATGGTTTACAGAGCGCGTTGGAAATATTGGATGATAGACACTATCAAACATCCGTTCACCTATCTCAGGATCCTCAGGCATTCTTTGCAGAGATGAGCCCAAGCCAAAATTCCCAGGCCAACCATCCCTGAGCTTTGAAGGTACTAAAATCACACCTTCATATTCTGCGTCTTAAAACCATTGCTATTGATCTTGACTGACAAAGTGAGAATATGGTGGAACCTAAGTTAAAATGCTCCCAATTTCAGATGGTTTTAAAACTGTTGCATCTCCCTCTCTCCATTGTTCCTTCATCTTTTTCTCAGCCCACTCTCATAGGAATTAACTTAATCACAGAATCTGTGAAGTAGTTTCATTTCATACATTACAGAAGAAGAGGAGCCATGCTAGTGAGTATTTCTCTGTAAAGAGTGCAAGGATCAAGGGGGGAGGGTTAGCTCAGTGGTTGGAGCATTGGCCTGCTAAAACCCAGGGTGGTCAGTTCAATCCTAGAGGGGGCCATTTAGGGATCTGAGGCAAAAATCTGTGTGGGGATTGGTCCTGCTTTGAGCAGGGGGTTGGATTAGATGACCTCCTGATATTCTATGAAATAATATATTCTATGAAATCCAGACAGTGGAGTAAGCAATGAAGTACAGTGAAGCCTTCAGGGCTGCAGCTTGCTGAACCCCTCACCAGGCCAGGCCTAACTAGCAGACTGCAGCAACCCATAGGTCCAATCCTGCTTAAGCACTTTCTTCTCCCACTGAAATCAATAAGAAGTGAGTTCACTCAGCAACCTTGCAAGATAAGGCCCTATGTTTGAGAAGCACTGGGCTTGTAGTACTGAACACTTGTTGTGCTCCACAATTCCTTGGCTTCATTACACACAGTCACCATCTGCAAGCTGCCGAGAGAGCTGAAGACTGTCTGTCACTTCAGCAGCATTAGTAAAACAGCTCTCATTTCAGCTGTGTCCACACTGTGGCTTTTCCCCCCATTGTTGTACTAACACTCATGCAGCTCCACTTGTGGTAGTGCAGAATGACCACTGGCGTTCCAGGACCCCTCCCCCCCAGTGCCATCAAATCCTATAACTGGTTATAACACCTGTGGCTGGTATACAGTCATGCACCTTTGCCCCCACCTATGCAGCTGCACCAGCAGAAAATTAAGGAAAAGCTCTAGTGCTTGGTCAACTCCACTAAAGGGAATGATATTATGCTTCTGCCTGGCAAGGGAGCAAGCAGTCACACCCATCGTATAACAGAACAAGACTGGAATATTCTGATTTTCTTTCCTTTAAAGATGCATTCATATCCTCAAAAGAGGTGGAGTGGAAGATTTTAAAAAAAGAAGGAAAAAAAAAAGACTAGAGGATTTATGAAAGATCCAGAATGGAAATCTTCAGAAGCTGAAGTCTCAAAGTCAATTGGGGGTTGGAATCTCTGCCATCTGAACACTCTCTGCCTGCCACACTGTGCCAGTCATTGGTCACAGCAGATTAAAGTATCACGCAGCATATCTGGAAGGCAAAACCCTCAAAAATGATTCAATTACAATTTATTATGGAGCAGCTACAGTTTCTCCATAACTAAGGTTTTGGTCAGTTTTCACTAAAAGCTATGATATATACACCCCGCCTGGTCTCTCTCTCTCTCATGCACACACACACACACCTCCACTCACTAACTTCTATTTGGAAAATGTGTGTGAGATGGGGGTGGGAAGAGGGGCTGATAATTGCCTCATTTGCTCTTAAAGCTAAGGAGAACTTTTTCTGCAAAATTCAGAGAGAACTTGATCAACCCCTTTTTAAGATACAGATCATTACCTGGACTGAAATTTTTCACCTGTCTCTAATGTTTCTTTGTGTCCATCTGGCTCAAAAACAGGCTTGTTCCTGCCCTCACCCTCAAAATATCCAAACTTAAGTCTACTGGAAAACTCATGCATGGGTCATATCTACAGAAAATAAGTTGCAATTCAGGAAAGTTATTAATGATTATTACAGCTAGAAACAACGTCTGTATGAGTTGTACTGTGGTCGAAGAGCAGGTTGAAACAAGGTATTTTCTGACAAAAATAAAACAAAAACAACCTGAAAAAAAAACTTTCCTTTTATCCCAAAATTAATTATTTTATTTTGCTTTATTATTTGGTGGGTGGGGTAGGGAGGTAAAGAAACCAGTGATTTCGAACTGAAGTTGTGTCAAAACATTTTCAACCAACTCTACTGACGGCTAATTGCAGCTTAGACAGAATATATGGGTTCTTCTATGGTCCATCACAGAAGCGATGATTTCCTTTAATTTGAGTGGTAGAAACCAGTATTTATGGAGCTGAAGATTCTAGTCTCAGCTTTGCATGAGATTGAATAACAGTACTGTTTGTTTGCAACAGTGGATTTATTGTTGAATGGCAGCCAGTTTCTTTGCAAAGTACAAAGAAAATTAGTCTCTTTTACAGGGCATTAAAGTTACAGGGCATTAAAAGTTACCCTGAACATAAAACCAGCCTGGGGCAGCGCCTTAGTTAGATTTGCAACCAAGATTGCAGTATGTATCAAGTTCCCTTAGAACATTTTTGTGATTGATTTCAAGAAATACTAGCGTTTTGAGGGGGTAAAAAAATAAATGTCAAAGAATATTTAAGTTATAGAGGCTTTATGTTCAGTGTCTACCTTTTTGGGGGAACTCTACTTAAAAACTGGTTTGATTGTAAGACTTCAACTTCTACATACATTTAACTAACTTACTTTAAGCACAGGGCTAACTGATATATAACTGCACACATAATTTTAAAATCCTATAAAAAAGGCTAATTTCCAAAAATCCACTTTGTTGACTGGAGTAGCAATGAGATGGGGGCCTTTGTAATATTTATGCTTCAAAAAGGAGCTTAATAAACCCTTGCAGGCATTTTATAAAGTCTGAATTGCCCAACACGTTTCATGCCAATGCAGGGCAAAGAGAGCCAGAGAAGAAATGGGAAACACTGAAGATTTCTCCTCAACTTGCAAGGCACAACAAGGCAGGAAGAGCCAGAGACCCATAGAACTTGAGACATACAGCTGGCCAAGCAAAGGAGAGAGAGACATGTCCCCATGTTGCTCATGAATTAGAAGGAACAACGGAAGCCAGAACCCGCCTGCAGACCTCCTAAAGTATTCATCGTATAGAAAGACAGAGGAACTGGCATCTCTGTGAAATATAAAGAAGAGAGAAGAAAGATCTGATGATCTACTTACCTAAAATATGGCCTCTTTATTTGATAAAGAAAACACACCACATGGTAGCAAACAAACAACTTTGTTAATTTTAAGTTAAGGTTGTTATTATGGTCCTGATCACATAGACACTGACTCCAGGGGTAGTCCAGGACTGGAGCACACACAGGGAAAAGAAAAAAGGTGAGTGCTGAGCACCTACTGCTTAGCACCCACTGGCAGCCCCCCCATCAGTGCCACAGACACACGCTCCATGCCTCCTGCCAGCCCTGCCAAGCAGCACCTCCCATCCATGGCAATCAGCTGTTCTGCAGTGTGCAGGAGGCACTGGGAGCGGGCAGGAGGAACAGGGCCAGAAGAGGTGGGGCAGGGCTTTGGGGGAAGGAGTGGAGTGGGGGCAAGGCCTGGGGCAGAGTACCACCTAGCGCATTAGACACTCTGCATGTATGCCTGATCTTGTAAATATTTTGCACATGTTGAACTTTAAGCACACAAGTAGTTCCATTGAAGCCATTGGGCCTATTCACAAGTTTAGAGTTAAGTATATCTGAATTTTATCAGGATAAAGACCTATGTATGTGTACCAGTGAATGCTACAGCTAAAAAACCCTAAGCAAACAAGTAAGGGAAGATAAATATTCAAACTCAGTTCATATAGCCTGTCACCAAAAGAAAAAAAAAAGTACCTATATAAAATATCCCATTGCATATTCCAAAAATAATCTTAACTCTGTCCCCATATGGCCACCGACCAGCTACTTAAGGGCACACTTATAATAACCACAACTTCAGGAATTTTTGAGATCATTGTGTACACGGAAATATTCCACAGACTTGCTGACATCGTCCTCTCCTCCATACAATTTAATCTGGTGAGTAAATTAATTACTAGTCTGGTTTGATGGAAAGGGCACTCTGACCCTCTTTACATGCAAAGATAGATCGATTGTACGTAAACAACTGTGCTTCAGCAAACATCCAGTCAGGGCTGGTGCAAGGAAGTTTCGTGCCCTAGGCGAAACTTCCACCTTGCCCCCCCCCCCCAGAGAACCCCGCCCCACCCACGGCAGCTAACTCAGCCCCCCACCCGGGGAGCTGCCCTGCAGCAGATAGCCCCCCACTGTGACAGCTAAACCCTCTCCCCCAGTCCCCCCACGACAACTAACCCCACCCAGGGAGACTCCTTCGCCCCCGGCCCGGCAGCTAACCTCGCCTGGGGAGACCTCCTCCCTCTCCCCCCCTGCCATGGCAGCTAACCCTG
>NC_133769.1:160129333-160426191 GCF_003597395.2 Chelonoidis abingdonii | reverse complement strand
CAGCTCACCTCGGCTCCGCCTCCTCCACTGAGCACGCTGGCGCTGCTCTAATTCTCCTCCCCGCCCAGGCTTGCGGCGCTGATTGGAGGAGACTTAGAGCTGGGCTGTGTGCTCAGCAGAGGAGGCAGAGCGGAGGTGAGCTGGGGCGGGGAGCTGTTCCCCTGTGCGCCCCCCCCCCTCGTTATTGTGGGAAACCCTCTCCGCGAGCCCCCTCACCCAGCTAACCTCCACCTCCTCGCCTGCGGGGGCTTTTAGGCGCCCCCAACCACTAGGCGCCCTAGGCGGCCGCCAAGTTTGCCTAAATGGTTGCACCGGCCCTGCACCCAGTCCAAAAGAGTAATAAGCTCCTTGGCTGCAAAATTTAGTTCCTCTTAGCAACTTTCCATAGCTGTTACTTCCCTGTTTACTCAAAGAATCTTATATCTTGCTTTGTGAAATGCTGCATATTTATATTCTCATTTCTATACCTTGTTGTACGTAAAAATAGTATTTCAACTAATGAACAAACAACAGCTAATTGTGCTGATTTCTTCCTAAATTAGCCTATCTACTAAAAAGAACATTTCCTCTTACTGATATTACTAATAACCTCTTAGATTATTGAAAAGGAACGTTTTTTAAACTGAATTTATTTTTCACCATTCTCGTTGCGTTTTAGCTTTTTGCATTCCCCTCATTTTGGGGGATGAGGAAAAAATGGATGAAATCAGTTTAGCTTCTGCTTTTAGCCAATTTCACTATCAGTTGAGAAAGGAATGTTTTGTGCTTTAAGCCAATGTTTGCACCAGAACTTTTGAAAATAACTCCATGGACTCGCTTTCATTTGGTTACTCGTTTTGTTTTGAGTAAAAACAAGGCCAAATTTGAATTGACAGCATCCCTTTAAGAAGTAAACCGAACCAAGTGTCCCTCCTCGATCTATCTATATCAGCTCATGGTACCACTGACAGCCATAATTCTTATCAAGAACAACCAGGACAGTAAGCGCCATATGTCTGTTCCTCCAAGCACCGTATTGAACTGAATATATCTTGTCATAATTCAAAGATGAAAGGAGAGAACTGGTCAGGGAACTGGTGTTCTCTCTGGGAGCTCAATTCAGTTCAGCTCCCACTGATGTCAACAGGAGTTCTCATTTACATACAGTTTCTCCAAGCAGCATGTGTGGGGAAGGGGAAAATCCCCTCTTTACTGATATATCTCCCTAGCAATTGATTTTAAGCTTGTTGGAACAGACATGGCCCTCTGACATGGTTTTATAATTTCAGTGACTTTTAAAATTAGAATTCAATAAACTAACTTTTTGGTACTGCTGTGCACTAGATCTCAGCTGGATGAGCCAAATAAGCTAGGTTCTTGCTCTCCCCGATCTCTGTTCTTTTGCTACAGAAATTAAAACCAAAACACAAAGGCACTTCAACAGCCATCTCTCCTTCCCCAAATTGAGTACTCAGTCTGAATATGCATCAACTGAAGAAGTGACCAACAGACAATGGAGATGTGACTGGTACCAAAAAAATTAATCAAACCACAACTCCAAGGGGAGGACTCTAACTTTAGTGAGCTTTATGAGAGAAAGTGAACACAAAGACTCCCTGAAGTTCACACAACATGAGCTAGGACCAATGAAACCCAAAAGCCAGAGCAAACAAAGCTGATAACCTACAACCCCATCAGCGGTGCAGCTAACTAACTGCTCTGCGTCCCAGCTCCTTAGTGACTTAAAGGGAAGAAAGCTCTTTTCTGAAGAGTCCTTCAGCCAATGCTGTTCTGCGGGAAGGAACCACCTATACTCTGCCATCTGAGCATTAGGTGGAAAGAGAAAGTTCTGCCAGGGTTTAGGCTGTTATAAAACACAGATATTGGTTTTCCGTGCAAATACTGAAACACTAACTTCAGGCTGGTAAACACTTGCTTCTGTGCAACCCTAAGCATCTGTGCAATATATTCCCAGAGAGAAGACATATGCTGATTGAGGTAAACAAGAGAGATTGTGCAGGATTTAACTTGATTGTAAGGTCCTTGATTTCTATTGCGCAGACTGCCTTGAACTACTTGTCAAGTGAGTTGGCGAGTTAAATCTTAAGGGAATACTTTTAAGCACTTTCTTTAAGTAATTGAATTAAATCACGCCTCCACAAGCTGAATTTTTGGAGGAAAAGTTGGCAACGATATGCCCATTGGGCTTTATTAAAATTACTTACATTCAGAATTAAAACTTCTTTTGGACATTTCTAAAATTCTACATATTGTCTATGACATGCAGATAGACTTTTTGTTGTAATCAGTTTTTGATCTTGCTTTTCCAGACATGAGTATCCTCAAAAAGGAAGAAGGCTTCACCTCTGTGGGACGTTCTCCACAAGACTGTTGTTTAGGCTGCAAGTTAGACAAAAAGTTTCTAACCATCAAAAGAGTGAAGTTCTGGAACCGCCTTCCAAGGACAGTGGTGGGAGCAAAAACCTAACATGTTTTAAAACAGCTTGATAAGTTTATAGAGAGGATGACCTGATGAGATCGCCCATAATGGCATGTTGCCCATCCACAACTGTTAGTAGCAAATATCTCCAACAACAGGTGATGGGACAGTAGATGGGGAGGGCTCTGAGTTACGACAGAGAATTCTTTCCTAGGTGTCTGACAAGCGAGTCCCGCCCATATGCTCAGGGTCTAACTGATCACTATATCTGGGCTTGAGAAGGAATTTTCTCCAAGGTCAGGTTGACAGAGACTATGGGGGGTTGGGTCACTTGCTGGGGCTTGGGTCACTTGCTGGTTTGAACTTGAGTACATGGTGGACTCTCTGTAAATTGGAATCCTCAAGTCGTGGTGTAAAGACTTCAGGAACTCAGCCAGAGGTAAAGGGTCTATTACAGAAGGGGCTGGGTGATGTTCTGTGGCCTGTGATGCGCAGGAGGTCAGACTAGATCAGTGCTTCTCAAAGCCAGTCCTCTGCTTATTCACGGAAAGCCCCCGGTAGTCCAGGCTGATTTGTTTACCTGCCGCTTCTGCAGGTTCAGCCGATTATGGCTCCCACTGGCCATGATTTTCTGCTCCAGGCCAATGGGGGCTGTGGGAAATGGCACGGGCAGAGGGATGTGCTGGACGCCCTTCCCGCAGCCCCCATTGGCCTAGAGCAGTGAACTCTGGCCAGTGGGAGCCACGATCGGCCAAACCTGAGGATACAGCAGGTAAACAGACCGGCCCGGACTGCCAGGAGCTTTCCCTGAACAAGCAGCAGCCTGACTTTGAGAAGCACTGGACTAGATGATCACGATGGTCCTTTCTGGTGAAGCAACTTAGGCACCTAAGCTGCTGGACTCCAGGAGAGTGGTTCCTGGTTGCGAATCGCTAGCAGAGATAGACGTCTCCCTGGAGCCCAGACTTAGGTGCCTACCTCCATAAGCAGGGGAGGGTTAGGGCACCTCTTATCACAATCTCCCATAGCGTAGTTTAGGCAGGTCACTGCCTAGCATGCTGGCTTTCCCGATCATGCACTAAGGCACCCATCTCTCCCCATTCATTGTATAGCAAGCCTAGGCCCTTAGTTCCGGCTTTGTGGATTGTAGTGTTGCTTCGGTGATATTTTTTTTAGGCACCTAAAAGTTAGGTGTTATGATGCTTACTGAATTTATCCCCGCAGTACCGCTGTGAGGTTTGGACAGTGCCACTGTTCCCATTTTACAGATTCTAGGCTTCTGTGGCCTAGAATCTGTAAAAGCATCCTAGCCATTCCTCCCTGTTTCCTTATGCCTCCAATATGCTCCTCCCTCCCCTCAGTTTCCCGTCTGTAAAATGGGAACAATGCTTCCCACAATCTCACAAGGGTTTTGTGAGAATGACTGTATTAAAACCCATGAGATGCTCAGATACTATACAGAACATATTGGGAGAGTTTCTCTTTCTTTTTTTATGCTGATGACCAGAGCTGGGTACTTTATTTGCAGCATACAATTTGATACATTTAGCACCCTGGTCTATCTGTAATTTTTCTGCACAGAGATCTGTTTTTTTTGTGTGTAATAAAACAAAAAGAAAACAACAAATTTGTTCATTATTCAAAGTTATTCAGCACATATTAGATGGGAACATGTCTCAGTCTGTGGGTTGTACATAGAATATCAGGACTGGAAGGGACCTCAGGAAATCATCTAGTCCAACCCCCTGCTCAAAGCAAGACCATTTCCCAACTAAATCATCCCAGCCAGGGCTTTGTCAAGCCTGACCTTAAAAACCTCTACATGAATAATTCACCATGACTAGAGCAGATTTAGATTTAAAAAACAAAAACATTCTTTACAATAAAAAACAGGAGAATTCTCAACAAAAAAAGTTGACAAAAATGTGTGCCCCCCCTTTTTTTTGGACCAAGTCAAATCATGACTCCATCTTCAGGGAGTAGTCTATTCATGTGACTGGCCAATTAAGTCACATGGCACTATGACTGCTCCCTGATTGGATGACTCCTACAGATTTCCAGATGACTACATAAATACATTCACTACATATTTGTATGAGAATCCACATTTCCATGACCCAGAAACAAAATTTCACTCACAAGATAATTTGTGAAAAGTGAGTAAGAGGAGCCTGGAATCCCAGCAGAGAAAATTTGCAATTCCTTTTGGAACAAGTATTAGCAATTGTTTGTTTAAAAAAAAAAGTTCATTTACCATAGTTCTTTCTGATGACAGGCTGCTGGGGAGCAGAGTTATGACATCCAGAAACTGACAACAAGAGCAATAAAAACTGACATATTTCTGGAAAGCCAAGCTATGGTACCACATATAATTAATAGAGAGTGTAATTATTCACCTCCAGAAGGACTTAGAAAGATGCCTCATAGGTAATTCTGTTTTCTTGCGTCTCACCCTCTCTATGTTTCATGGCAGTGGGGCAGGACAGGTTGCGACTCTGAGTTATTTACCCTACTCCGTGCCTCAAGATGTATCATTATGACTAAAGCCAGGTTTGAGCCACACTCAGGGTCTGAACCTCCCCAAATCCTAGAGGAGGTTTTTTTTCCAGACCCAAACTCTGGAGTTGAACCTAAATTCTGTAATGGGCCAAACCAAGACCCGGGATCCAAACACCTTTTGAACTTCGGCAGTGGTAGGATCACAATCTGAAATGTACAGGTGGACCCTGTAAAGCTAGGACTGATTACACAAATGAGATAGTCTAATCTTAGTGCGAGAGTGCTACGTTAATACTTGTGTTGAGACCTGCAGTATGCCTAGCATGAACCAGGTGTCTTCAATGAACCTGAGCAGAGCCAGACTAAGATGAGTGCCGTCTCTTGCTATATTTGCAGGAATATCATATGCAAGACATAGGAAGTAGTTATCCCATAGTACTCGGCACAGGTCTGGAGGACTGTCTCTAATTCTGGGTACCACCCACATCTTAGGAAAGATGTGGACAAAGTAGAGAGAGTCCAGACTAGCGCAACAAAAATGATACAAGATTTAGAAACCTGACCTAAGAGGACGGGTTAAAAAAACTGGGCATGTTTAATCTTGAGAAAAGACAACTGAAGGGGGATCTGATAATAGTCTTCAAATATGTTATGGGCTGTTATAAAGAGGACAGTGATCAATTGTTTTCCATGTCCACCGAAGGTAAGACAAGTAGCAATGATCTTAATCTGCAGCCAGGGAGATTTAGGTTAGATATTAGGGAAAAAAATCCCTTTCTAAATAGAAGATTAGTTAAGCTCCGGAGTAGGCTTCCCACACCATTAGAGGTTTTGAAGAACGGGCTGGACAAACAGCTGTCAAGGATAGTCTATGACGGCTGACTTGGTCCTGCATCAGCACAGGGGGATGGGTTTGCTGACTTCATGAAGTCCCTTCCAACTCTACATTTCAATGATTGTATGGGGTTCCAGAGGAAGCACTTGAAGTGCAATCAATGAGATTCATGCAGTCGACTCAGTCATGTTGCTGGCATATATTGCTTTTGCACAGGAGGAGGAAAGAATAAGGAGGATTTGGCACAGACTTTGGATAATCAAAGAGAAGCTGTCACCCCATAAAAATGCCACTTGTGAAAGATATTTGCTTTTTAAAACTGACAGTCAAGGGCCATCTGAACCAGCTGATGCATTTGTAACTGACTAAAAATGGAATCAGGTGAATTTGAGGAGATTGGATCAGACTTAGGTCAATTTGTTCTCAATATATATACGAACTTAAGCCCACAGAAGTCAACGAGAGTCTTTTCATTGACTTCAGTGGCTTTTGTATCAGGCCCTAAACAGGAAACTTCATGAAGCTATTTAATCTTAACCAACAAACACAGGCATTTGAAATACTCATTTGGGCTTTAAGTGATCTCGTAGCAAATGAGCATCTAGTCCACATAGAATCATTTGCAAAGGAGAAAACTGGAAAACAAGGGAACAAGAAAAATCAGTCTAAATAGAAATAAAATAATTTTTTACAGGCAAAAATTCCTAGGCACTTGATGAGGTTGAGAACATGAGCCAAGAAATGGCCCAACACTTGGCTCGTTAGCTTTCAAAAATGATTTTTTTTTTTTATGTCACACAACTAGAGCCAAGAGAGACCATGTGCTTGGAAAACAGAACAGAAGTGGCTTAGATCTCTTTGTCTGTACCATAAGGATAGAGTAAATGGACCACATTTCAAATAAAACTAGACTTTTAATGTTTAGCTATATCTTTTAAATTGGATAACTGCAATGCATCACAAGGAAAACATTAAGATTAAAACCAGTCTGCCCATTAAGTTAGTAAAAAGTGATGTGTGCTGCAGTGCTAAAGAATCTTAATAAGCATAGTAAGAGAATCCTCAAATAACTCCAAAGGCCTAGACTATTTGGAAGGAGAATGCCACTTTAGAGTCAGTCCAATGACCCATTCACCAAGAACATTTCCATTTGTCCTAAAAACAAATCTGGGAGTTATTGACATGGAAAAACAATGATCTTTGCATGAATACTGTGTTTGTAACTGAAAAAGCCAGAAATGGGTATGCGTTGATTCACACGATTAAAATGAAGCCACAGAATGTGAATAGTATCTGATCAAAAGTGTTGAAGGAGGGAAAACTAACTTGTCAGAAGGAAAAATATATTCTCCATATTAGATGCAGCATATGCATTTTTTCAAGAAAAAAATGTTGAGACAAGCATTAAGCTAATGACTTTTAGTCCACCATTTGGATATTGTGCAGTGAATTTAAGCAATGGCCATTTGGTACTAGTTCATCTCCTAAGGTATTACATAAAGAAATGCACAGATCTTTAAGTAATTACTAGGTGTCAAAGTTAGAATGGATGATGTCTTAATTTGGGTATAGGGAAGGTAACACAAAGAAAAGCTTTGGCAGGTTTTGTAGGAAGAGAGACACCTGACATTACACAAAGTCAAAATATGATCTATCACAACTCACTGGCTGTAAATAGAACAAAAAATGGCTTAACTGCTGATCAAGATCAAATAAAAACAATAACTGACGTGCCCACTTCACAATGTTAAATGGATATACTGAGATTTTGGGGGATGATTGATGAACTGTATGTCATAATTCAGATCCAACCCATCCATGGTCAACAAGCCCTCACCGGAATTGCTGGAAAGTTACCTTGCCTAGCCTAGGGAGATAACTATAAGCATGCATTTGAGCAGTTAAAAGCACTGATTGCCATTCCACCAGGTTTAAAATATTATGATTTAACTAAGCCAGTTGCACTGTTAACGGGTACATCTTCTGAAAGGCAAATCTTAGGAAAAGCAGCCATTTATACTGAGACATCTAAGCAAGGGAGAAATATACCACATCCAGGTGGAAAAGGAGACTTTGGTTTGGTTATCTTTTGTTCCATCAATATACTAACAGAAGACATGTGCAAACACATCACACCTCACATGAAACCTTTGGTCTGATTTTCAGAGTGCTGACTATTGACTCCAATGATGTGTGCAGATTCAGCACATTAGAAAAAGAAACAGGCCTTTTGCCTCCAGCATCATCTGAAATCATAGGGATGAAGCTGAAGCCGTTCTGAAATGGAGGGAGATTTTCAAAAGACACAAATTGCAGTTAGGTGCCTGAGTCCCATCAGGAAAATAAGCATCCTAGCTGCAATTTGTGCCTTTGAAAATCTGTCCCGTGATCTTCATATGGAATATAAATTGGATTAGGAATGGAACATCAAACACTCTTATCAGAGCAATGAACAGATCTACACCATCTCAAAGCAATCCCGATGACTATGGATGTGCTGCAGGGAGGTAAATGTCTATTATCGCTACAAAATGACTGGGGTTTCAAATTGAGAAACAAGAGAGGCCCAGTTTTGTATAATCAGCAATTAACTAATTTGGCCAGCTTTGTAAAGGACCCTAAAATAAGACCACACTGGCCATTTAGGGATGAAATTAGTGAAAACAACATTTTGCTATAAAGTGAGGCTGATATTACCACAAACACTGAGAAAAATGCTCCCTAGAATACATAGCAGGCATCTAAGTACTGACAAAGGACAAGAAATAGTTTGTTCTGTCATGGGGTGAGTGCCCCAATAACAGGTACAATAGCTGGTTGTGAATCATTTCCCAATGCTGGATCATGATACCCAAAACGTGTGTAGGATGGGCTTAATCTGAATTTAATGAAAAAAATATATTTACTGCTAAAATAGATCACTGTGCTAAATTCATGATGATTTCAAAAGCTAGCTAGTACAAACAGCATAATGATGCTAATCACCTTTACCTGATTGCTATTTTTGTTCAAGCCCTGATCATTTCCCACCTGGGGATCTCTCTGATTTCCTTCTCTGGCCTTAATGCCTGCAACCTCACCCCTTAAAACCCACTCAAAATAGTGCTGCTAAGCTCATCTTCTTGGCACATTACCCTGGCTACAAGCACCCGCCTTGTCAAGTTCCCCTCTTGGCTCCCCACCATCTAATGCCGCAAACACAAACTTCTTGTCCTTACTGACAAGACCCTCCATGATTCATCTGCTGCTCTTCCTATGTTATCACAAGGCCAGCACCCACCTTTGCCAGTGATGCAAGCCTTGAGGGCCTGATTCTGCTCTTCCTCCCCCCCCCAGCACTTTCACATTTTCTCCCTTACCACTGCTGAAAATGGGAAAGTCTCCCAGTCAAAATCCATAAAGCTGCCACCTTCTCCTCCTCCAGCTCCCTCATCAAAACCCACCTCTTCCATACTGCATATAGAAAGCTGTCACCTGATAATGGTTAGGCAGGTGGAGAACTTTAATCACTGCTTCAAACTGGCTAAAAACTGGGCACCTCTGTCACACTTACCAGCCAAAGCACCCCATCATCCCAGGATTCTGTGTTACAGGGGTTCTTCCATTCTAGTGCCCCTTTCCCATTCACAAGAATCTGCAGCTTCATTGTCTAGTCCTCCAGCCAGGTCACCTCTCAGTCCAGGCCCCTTCTTGGTTAACAGCAAAGTCCACAACAGAAAAAACTGAAGTCTAATGGTCTCTATGCCAAGCCCTCAGCCATCATCTGGGATGTCTCAATTCTGGCTTCTTTTAGCATTGACACCTGTACATCTCCTCTGGCACAGGGAGTAGAAGGGGGACCCAGGCTCACCCCTTCCTCTGAGTTCCAGCCTTGGGACCCTATGTTAAGTAGCTAAGGACTCTCTTTGCAAACACGTACCACTGCCTGTGGGCTACTCCTGGATTTTCTCTGCTGGTCAACAGCTTCCACAGGTCTGTGACTACTACTCCCACCCTGGAATTGTAGTTTCTCCCCAGCCACTATGGAGCTTCTGCAAAGCCACTCCTAGACTCTCTGACAGCAGCTGGGCTGCCTTTCAAACAATCCTTCTGGTTTTCCATCTTCAGACAGGAATTTCTCCCAGCCCTCCTTGGGTTGCTGGGTTTGTGGTTCAGACAGTGCCTCTGTCTGTCCTTCAGACAGGAGTCCCCAGCCCTCCTGCTGGAACTGTAAGTTTGGCTAGCTGTAGGGCCTTAGCCAGTTTCTTCCTCAGCGGCCCTCCTCTCTCCTTAATTAGCCCTCAGGCTCAGAGGCTTCAGCAGACAACTTTCTCCTGCTGGAATGGTGTTTGCCCTGTGAGGAGGGAGGAGTCAGCATACATATATCTGGGTCCCCTTTCTAAAGCTCATTCCAACTAGCTGGGAGACAGGGGATGGGGTGCCCTTGCCCTGTCTACTTTGCAAGGTTCCTGATCTCGGGCTCTTAAAGGAATAGTAAAAGGATTTCCTCACAAATATTACTTATTCCAGGCACCACTTCTGCTCTACCAATATTCCCTAGGTCACTATATATCTCATATCTGCCAAAATCCTAAAGGGCCACATTTCATGATCGTGGTGGACTGACCCCTAGGTCTGACAGGCAGACTATTACTCTTAAGGGGACAGAATACCCCATCTCAACCTCCTATTACACTTGTTTGTTACCCAGTCTTACCTATTCCACCTCACTTGTTTGTCTCATCGATTTGTTACTCCTTCTCTTTTAGGATATAAACTCTTTGGGCTGGGTTTGTCATTTATTATATGTTTGTGCAGCACCTAGAACAATAGGGATTAACCTGCTTGTGGCTGCTAGCTGCCACTACAATATAAATGCTAAATACTGATCATTTAAATTCTGAGAAATGCAGAGCTTGGGCACGCTAACCACAGAAAATCTAAAAGTCCAAAGTTAATGCATAAAACAAGCAGATCTTGGAAATGGGTATCATCATCCTAATCTGTATAAAATGTATGGATATGATTTGCATACAGTGCTATATTATGAAAAGAAAATGTTGACTGCCCATTTAAAATAATTTCCAATGAACAGAATATGTGAAGTTCGCATTACTAAGCCCAATTCTCAAGTCTAGTAATCTCAGTAATTCACAAAAGATACTAAATATCATAGTTTCTATAAAATTTAGCAGCAATGAGTTCCACAGGTCAAATTAACCATAGCATCTGCATGCAGTACCACAACCTGAGGTCCTACCAGCTAAAGATCTTTCTTGGCACACCCACAGGAAGCTGCTATGGAGTAATAAAGGGAATCCAGCACTAATATATATATATAGCACTTACATATGATACTATTCATTTGAAGATCTCAATGCATTTTGCCAATATTAGTTAGTTAATTAAGTGTTACAGTTAGAGCTCATTAGGAATTTTCTGTTGAAATGACTGAGAAAATCAAAAACTATTTTGTTTCAAGTCAGTTCATCTCAATTTGAAACATACTTTTTTAAACATCTGGCATCAATTCCACACTAAGCTGTAGTTCAGGTGCATCATGCCTGCTCCCATTCCATCCTGTGAGCTGGGCTCCTTGACTGGACTACATCTCCCATGAGTCATTGTGGTCTCCCCTCTGACCAAGCAGTGTGGGGCCTCAGGAGGTCATACAACTGCAGTGGATTATGGGATATATAGGTTAAGCAGTGACCTCAACCAATAGGGATGAGGGTATGAGGCACTTGAACTACAATTCCCATGATGCACTGCAGCACCTTACGCCAATGTAATTTAATGTCAAATTGACTCCCAACAACACATTTTTATCTGGTTAAACATAACAAAATGAAATGTTTTCATTCAGGAATATCAAATATTTTGTTGTGACAGGAAATACTGGAACAAAATGTTTCAGTATTTCCAAACAGAAAACTTACCAAAATGTTTGTTCCTCAAAAACTTTCAATAGTTTGACCTTTTTGTCTGAATTTAGGATGAAAACAGAAGGTGAAATATCAGAATTTCACATAGGACAGAAATTTTGATTTTCAACCAGCTCTACTTACAATATTATCCTCAGGTAGTTATCACATATGCAGTAGAAAGATCACCAAAAAACAAACTGCAGACCCCTGTGGTGTGGGATGCAGACCTGTTTAGCCATGTACTGCAAAACATTTGAGAAGAGGACATGAAGAATATTCCAGCAGAAAATACAGGAGGAACTTAAGCAGCAGAATGCAATTACCTGGTCTAGAATTTAGCCAAGACACCGATGTTAACATCCCTGCTCTTATGAAAAGAACCATGTGATCTTTAATGACAACAAAATGATCAGACCTTCATTTTTACAAGGCATTTGAAAGATGATTCCTCCGGCAGCACAGCGACCCACTAGCACCACAGAAGAGAATTAGATCGGTTCTCATTTAGCAGGGGACACTTTTCCCTTTGAATTAACATCACCACTTAAGTGTTCCTTGAGCTTCTCCAAATAGCTGACTCAGCCTTACACAGCTTAGTTCAGTGTTTCTCAAACTGAGGCCGGGCTCATTTGTTTACCTGTCCCGTCCGCATGTCTGGCCGATCATGGCACCCACTGGCTGCAGTTTGTCGCTGCAGGCCAATGGGAGCTGCTGGAAGCGGTGGCCAGTAATTCCCTCAGCCTGCACCACTTCCAGCAGCTCCCATTGGCCTGCAGCGGTGAACTGCGGCCAGTGGAAGCCGCGATCAGCCAGACCTGCAGATGGGGCAGGTAAACAAACCAGCCCTGCCTGCCAGAGGCTTTCCCTACACAAGGGGCAGCCCCAGTTTGAGAAACACTGGCTTAGTTTGAGAGACCTGTCAGGATCACAACAGAAGATATGGCTATAGGCCATAATGCATTCACCTATGGAGGAAGGGAGTCAGTGACCTGGGTGCAAAGTTGGCAGCAGTCACAAGAAACAGGAGTAGCAGTTTGCAACGAATGTCCAACCAGAACATAACTCAGACAAATACAGTATCTGTTCATCAGATGCTAATAACAGAGGGTACAGCAGGTCAGGATTGAGGAGCATTGGCAGAGCTGGAGAGGACTGGAATAACGGAGGTGGAAGGCCGACAGACTGACATGAAATTAGCAGAGATATGGCGAGTCCAGACTGAAGCAAGGGGCACAGCAGCTCTGGACTGAACCATACTGGCAGAGCTGTGTCAGGTAGGGAGCAGGACGGGAATGGGTGTGGGGGAGCGCAGGGCAGGAGTGAGGGGCACTGGCAGAGCTGGGTGGAGGTGGCGAGCCCAGGACTGGAATAGCAGGTGCTGGTGGAGGTCAGCAGTAAGATGCATTGGTAGAATTGGGTGTGGTCAGCCACCAGCCTTGTGCCTGGTTCTATCCAGCCTCACTTATCTCTTACTTTTAGAAGCACCCGACTTTGCCGCATTTAGAAAAAGAACAAACAGGAGTCCTGCAGCTTCAATTACTTAGCTGTTCTCATGAAGGGGCTTTATAGAGGACAAGCTGGTGCCTCTTGCATAAGTCATCACACCCCATTCTAAAACACAACACACCCCGGAATGCTTAGGATGTATGAATGAGTGGGCGGGGGACTCACTGCCAGGAACACTGGAATAACAGGGATGGAGGTGTGTGTACATAGAGACTTAGTTTTGCTGAGGCATAGCAGCAGCTCTCAGCTCCTTTGTAGGTTCCAGGTATTTAATACACAGTCTTACTCGCCCACTCCCTCCCTGCTCCTGAGTCACAGGTTCCTGAGGCTTTTCTGAGCCGTACTAAAAGTCTAATGCGACAGCACACAAGTTCAAACACTTCATTTTGTGGCCTGCTTCCCCTGGCTTTGTTTATCTCCATCTCCTCATTACTGTGGCGAGGAAAGGAAGGAAAACACTTCAGAAATGAAAGATTAGTTTGCTGTAACATAAAGATGAGCTTTGTAATCACTTTCCTTTAAGCATAGAATTAAAAGATAATAAAAGCCCTAATTAAGGACCTCGTTAGCTTAACTAGATTTTCATATGCAAAGCGATGTTCACCGTGTGCTGCAGCCATCTGAAATTGCTGTCTGGCCCTCTATGGAGCACCTGTGCCAGCTCCCAAAAGTATTTTTCTTTCTTTCTTTCTTTCTTTCTTTCTTTCTCCTTGCCCGTATTTTAGTATATCTCAGGCTGAGCTGAGGGCATATTGCACAGACCTGAGCCAAGCGCATGTGAGACAGAGATGATGCATTTTAGACCAACCTGAGCCAAGGGCAAATGGAGCCAATCTGGGCCAAGGAGATGATAGAAGACAGTGTGGAATGCAAGAAATGTCTCAAGTTAACCGAGGTCGAGAGTTCTTTTTCAGAAGTGCGACAACGATGTATCTGAGGCCAACTGAAGTTGAGGGCCGATGCAGCTGGCCTGGGCTGGGGAGAAGACATGAGCTAGAGATGAAGTGAGGGCACATCTCAGGCCAGCCTAGGAGTTGTGTGGAGCAGAATAGACCAAGGACATATCTGAGGCCAACCTGACCAAAGGCCACCCAGAGTGAGTGTGTGTGGAGTAGAGCTGGACACAGGGCATGTGGGTCAGAGCTAGGCCAAATCTTGGCTCTGGGTAGAAAACCAGCAAAGTTCACTAGGTTGAGTGGAGCTTTGCTTGGAGGTGCTGGGTTCATCCCAACCTGAAGCAAGTGAAACTTGCATGAAGTCTGCAGGGATCCCTGCAAACCCAGGCATGGAGTTTCACATAGCTTAGTTCTTTGACATCTCAGATCCCCTCACAAGGTTTCAGGGAAATACGGGGGACACTTTCTGAATGTCCATAAAACTTCCCTCTGAAGAAGGGCCATGTCTTGGCAGAAGCGATTAGGAAGCCATAAAAGCTAAGAAGGGTGAGCAGGGGAGGGAATAAAATAGCTGCTCAGTGCCTGTGTGAAAAATCAGCCCATACCTAGTGTCCCTGCACCTCAGAATGCTCCCAGCCCTTGGTGCAAAACACTGCCCATCACAGCAATGGCATACAGAGTGCAAAGCATCAGCTCAGTTGTAACCGTCTGATAAATTCCTACAGCTGGGAACTCAGCAAGAGGTGGGAATCGGGGCTTTCATCCTCGTTAAATCCGTAATCGAGGCCTCATTTTACTTCGTTTAAATCCTGCTGTGAACGTAAGCAAAAGCCTGGCAGTGCTGAGCAGGGACGTCACCCAGGGGTGACGGCGAGTGATAAGCCAAGCAGAGGGGAGACACTGAGCTGGAGGCAGGGTGGGCCTTCTCTGGGTCAACAAAGACATCAGTTGAGAACTCCTAGTTTCAAGCAAGCACTTCTTTCCAGGCTGGGGAAATAAACTTATTTTTAAATAGGAAATCTACTGAGTAGAAGATATTCTAATCCTCACGAGTGATGAGCCCAGGCTAGAGCCTCAGGTCTAGATCCTAACCCATAACTTGACCCCGTCTCTATCATGGGCTGACTCTCAACATCCTGGGATTTGGGAAACTCCAGCCCCAGATTTTGAACCCCCTTGTAATTTAGTCAGCAGTCCCTTCCATGACGTACAGTCCTTTCCGTGACGTACTGTCCAGGCCAGGACTTAGGGAGACCCTGTGTAGTGCAACTAGCTGCACAAGCTACATTAGTCAATCTATTAGCTGGAGAGCAACAATTACAGTGATCCTGGCTCTTATCTATCAAGTTAGGGACTGCTTGGAGCTGAGGTTCTGGTTCAGCTCTGTATAGAAACAGGAAATTTTGATCCAGATCCAGTGTTTGTACCTGTATTCAGATTCAGGGCTTCTGGCTAGGTCCATCGCTAAATAGTTACATGTAGAAGAGGAAATCACCAATGTATCTTACATACCATTTACAATCATAATTAACATCACAGCACTTTTACTAAGTTAGGGTTTGAAAGTGAGGCCATTTGTTGCAGAGAATTCTACAAACACCCTTAATGCTGCCCCTCTCACCATTGCTAGTGGGACTACAGATATATCATAACTATCAGAACAGCTTTACAAACTGTTACAATTATTCACATCAAAGAAAAATGTCAACATTTAACACACTTGTTGGCATCCTGCTGCTGCAGATGCTGATTATTAGGATTACTATTCGCGTATGGCCAATTACGCAAAGGATATGCCTAAGCATTAGTTCAAATATAAATAGCAGATTTGCTTGGACAGCATTCGTGGCCCATTTTATTCACTGCTGCAAACATAAACAGAATCGGCTTTGGTTTGCAAGAACGTCCCAGGGGAGAGAAAGATTCAGGGATACCCGTTTGACGAATGTGTGTTGGCAGGAATATTTTGGGATGGAAGTGTTTGCACAGAATTCTTGAAAGCTCTTAGTGAGTTTGGGAGTCATCCAATCAGGGAGAAGAAACCACACCATGTGACTCAGGCGGCCAACCACACAGCACAAATAAAGAATACTCACAACAAGGGTCATGGGCAACTCTGGGCTGAGACATGTTCCAGTAAACCATTAATCAAACAAACACATAACAAATCTGTGCATGAATCATCCACTAAGCCCCCTGTAGATAGAGGGAGCCTTTCATGACTTCAATGCATAGGCATAGTTTCATTTCTATATTTGTGGGTGGCACCGCCTATCAGGCTAATGGAGTCGCATGAGGATAGGGGGTGGGGGAATCTGTGCCTGTCAATGCTTGCAGTTTGGGGGCGGGGGGTAACTTCTCCCCTGCTCCCTCCAAACTACGCCCATGCTTCAGCGGCTTCTGCATCAGGCCCTAGCAGAAGAAGGGGCTAAATTAACGTGAATAAATTGTTTGCTGTGAATAGATTGTCTAGCTCTAATGATTAATTATTATTATTACTCTCATTTCTGAGGTGCCTTCACTGGAGTATCTATCTTTGTTCTCGATCAGCTTCCCATCATGGGAGTGGCACTGTCCTCCCCCTCTCAGTCTAAGCCGCTTTACTTAGCGCCATATTCTGCCCTCAGAGTGAGGGGTAACCCCATAGACTTCAGGGAAGTTACTCAGCTACACAGAGATGTAACTAACAGCAGAATCTGCCCTTTGCCTGGGGAAGCAGATCCAAGTTGTGGCAATGCCAGGGACCTTGCCCAGCTGATTTCTTAGCTGCACCCAGCCATGGATCTTGCCTGAAGCCCTTAATAGTGTGTAGTTCAGGCTCAATCAGATTGCCAGCAGGAACAAATTCCACAGTGCTAGGCTCTCCACCAAGGAAAAACTTGGTCCCCCAGGCTCCAAAGGCCCTACTCTGGGGAAGGCCCGGAGGGTCCCTCTGACAGGAAGTGTTGTGATGGGATGTGGAGAGAGGCCTCAGCCTAGCATGTTGGATGTAGTACCCTAATGCATGCAGTCGGCGTGTGCAGAGTAGCTAGGTGAAGGACAGGAGCACTGGAGGCCTGACTCTGGAGAGTGGCATCTTACAGCCGTATCAGGAGGCTTGAATACGGTGAATGCAGTGAGATTTCCAGTCCATGAACAGTATGGAATGGTTTCAATGGCTGACAGAGGAGGGTGCTCTCTGAGACTATTTGTGTAGGGTTAGATACGGGATGTTGGTATCTGCCATGTGGACCATGGGTGGGTGTTGGAGAGTACAGTACTACTCAATTATTTGTCTTGCTTACGATTGGTAAATATCTACACAGGGAACAAATATTTAATGATGGGCTCTTCTGTCTAGCAGAGAAAGGTATAACATGATCCACTGGCTGGAAGCTGAAGCTAGACAAATTGTAGCTGGAAATATGGAAAATCCTATGCTGGAAATAAGGCATACATTTTTAATGGCGAAAGTAATTCACCACTGGAACAACTTACCAAGGACTAGGGCTGATTCTCTATCACTGACCACTTGTAAATCAAGACTGGATGTTTTTCTAGAAGATCTGCTCTAAGAATTATTTGGGGCAGTTCTATGGCCTGTGTTATACAGGAGATCAGACCAGATGATCACAATGGTCCTTCTGGTCTTTAAATGTAGTGATACAGGCACAAGGTGCTTTGAGTGCCCTCTAGTGGTAGTATTAATCCTAGTACTGGAAAGGCCTGTGTGACTATACTGCTCAGAACACTCAGCCAGAAGTTGGCAGCGGTGGCTAGTTATATGGGCCTGTGGTGCTCGGGCTCCAGGAATATTCAGGGCCCAGGGGCCCAGCTCCATCAATGTTGGGGGTTGAGTCTCTCCCCTGGCCCCACCTGCTGCCCCCACACGCCTTCCCCGGAGCAGTCCTTGGCCCCATCTACCATCCCCGTAGGGTGCCCAGATGTTCCGATTTTATAGGGACAGTCCGGATTTTGGAATCTTTTTCTTATATAGGCTCCTACTGCCCTCCCTCCCCCGTCCCAATTTTTCACACTTGCTGTCTGGTCACCCTAAGTCCCCAAACAATTTAAAAGAGCCTGGGGCCCCCTGCCACCACCAGCAGCAGTGCAGTGGAGCTAAAGCAGGTTCCTGCCCCCCTCATTCTATGTGCCACTCCCGGAAGCAGTTGGCATGTCCCTGCGGTCCCTGGAGGGGAGGTGGGAGTCTCCGCGCGCTGCCCCCGCCACAAGTGCCGACTCTGCCACTGGAACTGCGGCCAACAGGAGCAGCGGGGGGGGGGGTGCCTGTGAGCAATGGGGCACAGAGACCTCCTGACTAGGAGCTGCTGCCAGAGGGGTGTGTGGGTCGCTTCTGGGAGTCATCCAAGGTAAGCGCTGCACCCCTCTCACACCCCAACCCCCTGCCCCAGCCCAGACCTTGCACTCCACACCCCAAATCCCTCCCAGAGTGCACCCCCACACCCCTTCTTATACCTCAACCCCCTGCGCCAGCCCAGAGCCTGCACCCCACACCCAAAATCCCTACTAGAGACCACCCCCTGCACCCTTTCCTATAGCCCAACCTGCTGCCTAAGCCCAGAGCTTGCACCCAAACTCCCTCCCAGAGCCCACACCCTCTCCTGTACCCCAACCCTCTGCCCCAGCCCAGAACCTGCACCCTGCATCCAAATTCCCTCCCAGAGCCTGCCCCCACATCGCCTCCTATACCCCAACCTGCTGCCCTAGCCCAGAGCCCGCACTCCAACCTCCTGCCCCAGCCCAGAGCCCACATCCAGCACCCAAACTCCCTCCCAGATCCCGCACCACCTCCTACACCCCAACCCCCTGCACCAGCCCTGAGCCTGCACCCAAACTCCCTCCCAGAGCCCGTGTCCCTTCCTGCACCCCAACCCCCTTCCCCACCCCAGAGCCTGTATCCCACACCCAAACTCCTTCCCAGATCCCACCCCCACACCACCTGCTGCACCCCAACCTCCCGGCCCAGCCCAGAGCCTGCACCCAAACTCCCTCCCAGATCCCACACCCCCTCCTCCACTGCAATCCCCTGCCCCAGCCCAGAGCCTGCACCCAAACTCACTCCCACAGCCTGCACTCCTCCTGCACCCAAACTCCCTCTCAGAGTCTTAGGCAGGGTGGGGAGGGACTTGGACCAAAAATTATACAAACCTGCCGCCCCTGGAAGTTGAGTGTGTCTGTGTTCAGAGAATGAGCAATAAAGCACGGTGGAGCGGGATGCGGAGTCACAGTTAGGTGCAAGACTGTCGTCGTGCCCACCAGTAAGCAAGTCAATATCAATCTAATTCCGTACAAGTTGTGTTGCCATGTGTCAATGTGACATTACAATTGCATGAAGGCTGAGTTGTTGCTAGCATGAGACAGTAGCAAAAAGTGCGATCTATGAGTGGCAATTTCTGAGGCGATCTGGAAGTTCTCAGCGTTAGTGCACCATGGGAGGATATTTTTGAGGTGGAGTGGCCTGAGTGTCTATGTCCATGTAAGAGAGTTCAGGAGTGCACTGTTTTGTACATGTATGAGTGTGTGCGGATGTACACAGATGTGTATATGGGAGAGTGTGGTGTGCATGAATATTTGTGTATGTGAAAGTGAGAGAGATGTGCATGTATGTATTTTGCAATGTGCATATTCATGTATGTCAAAAACACACAACTGTGCCCTAAACAGGAACGTGCAGCCTGCATGGAAGTGGCTTGTAGGCAGACAGCAGTGTGGATGTGTGTGTCTCTATGACTATGTTGCATATTTTAATACATATCAAGCTTCCTTAATGCAGCAGCATTGCATGATCTTAGAATATCCTTTTTACAAATGTTATTTTCCAAGTGGGGCTAACCTCTCCATGCTAGTGAAAAAAGGAACATTCACCCTAAGGAATGAAAGAAAAGAAATAGAGAGAAAATGTGAGGCAAAAGGGGCTATTGAGGGAGGTACAGAGACAGTCCCTCCCAGTGTAGGGCAGATGGGATTCTGGAGAAGGGAGAATGGAGACAATTGCTCCTAGTATGGGGCAGACACGGCTTGCGGAGGAAAGGAATTGAGACAGCCCCTCCCAGTGTGGGGCAGAGAGGGCTAGGAGCACGGGAATAGAGACAGCCTCTCCCAGTGTGGGGCAGAGGGACTCTGGGGAGAATTAATAAGGCATGTTCCTCCCACACAGGCAGAATAAAATGATATTAATCAATGTGCTTCTGTAAGTAAAGGGAAGCATCTCAGGAGTGTAAGAGAAGGAGGCATGTGTCCCACTCACAGATCAAAGAGCCTGAGCAGCTGAAAATACTTGTGTCAAATCCCCACTCTCTGTCTCTCTCCCCCTCTCCCTCTCTTTCCTGGTTCATTTCTCATTCTGCAGGCTGTTTAGCACTAGGCCCTTCTTCTGATTAACATTTCAAACCCTTTGTTGCTTTGTGCTGGCTTAAAGGAACTAATCATCATTAGCACTTCAAAAAGCCCATCCCCTTTTGCTCCTGGAGTCACAGGTGTCTCTGTCAACTGCTTGCAGGAATACAGCAGGGGTAATGATGCTCCTTCATCAAGTCACTGGGATGCAGCAGGTCAGGGCTTGGGCAGGCGGGAAGATCACCTTTGCTCCGGCGGTTCATCTTCCCAGCCCGCATGGAGAAATGCTGCCATTCCACCTCCTCTGTACTTAACTGGCAGCCTGCTCACCAGGCAAAGTGTGGGGTGTCTGCAGAAAGGGCAGAGTGCAGGATGTTCTGTCTCCTTTCCTAACAGACCTGCCCTGAAAAGATTTTTAATACACTGGAGACTGCGCTAATATTAACCCCTTCCCTTCCCTATATCCCTAAAATCTTCATAGTAGAGACGAGCAGAACCGAAATGCCAGATTTAACTATTCCCCTTCCTCCCCAAGAAATGTGGGAGATGTTCCAATCTGGGTCTGGATTTGAATTTGCTGGCCGAGGCCTATCTCTGTTCCTGATACAAACTGCACCTGGAAGGCTGAGTGCTTTTCCCAGTACCCCAAACCTCTGGCATCTGCATTGAAGAGTCAAACTGATGCGAGGACAGGCATCCTGGAAAGATGGCTGTGTCTGGTCTGCACTGGAGCCAGGAGATGTGAGGGCCCCATGTAAATGTAAAATAAGGCAGAAAAGGGGAAATACAGGAATACGCTGGAGGAAGGTCTCAGAGTCATTTGTCAAAAAGCTGACAGCCATCTGAAGGGAGAGTTGGGTCTGATTCCTGGGATGAAGTCACCCCTTCTCAGGTTGCCACTGAATCCTCTCTGCCAGACACGATGTATCCCTGGAGCTCCTAAACATACTTTGGAAGAGGAGCACTTTCTGCCTTGCAATGGACTAGGTGGCACTTAGGTAGTGTGAGTGTTAAAAACATCCCCCTAGGGGAGAAGATCCCAGAAGTCCCTACAGGGTCTTCACCCCACTTCAGATGACCCCAGATGGCCCCTGTGCTCCCTTAACAAGAGATCCAGGAGAGTTTTCAAGCACGAAGTTTACATTTTTCTAGCAGAGTGTGGGTGAAGAGCACTTGATCTGCTCAGTGGAACAGCCTCCCTGCCTGAGGGTGGGTAATGTTTTATGTAAATATGAAAACACAATTGGCCAGATGCCCAGCCCCACATCCCTCCTCTCTGCAGCATATGCACTCATGGGACACTGGGACACTCATGGCTTTAGGGGAAAATTTTAGTGAGAGCCCCTTGTTAAAATAGTGACAGCACAATCACCAGAAAAAAGGAACTGTCTCCAGAAGCCCTAATGTTTTATATTTATAGAACAACATTTTGACCTGAAGGATACACTGCACTGGTGTAGATCAGAGCAGCTGTTCAATCCCATACAGTGAGACCAGGCAACAGTTTTGGATAGAAAGATGCCATGAGAGTTAAAGCCTGAGGCGTGGAATTGGTGAAGTGAGAATTACGTGGTTAGGATGCTGGGGATAACACCCCAGCTCCTACACAAGTTCTAGCTCCCAGACCCATCCAAAGTGCTCTGAACGCACCTCCCCATCTGTATGGCAGACACACAAAGGCTCCCCCCCATTCGCAATGGTAAGCTAAAACCATCACTGTTATCCATAGACTCATCCCTTGTTATCACACTGTGGAGGATGCGTGAAGCCACCAGGGAAATAGTCCTGCAGCTTCCCACCCCATCTCAGCCCATCCAAAAGGTACACTGGACACTCGGATGTGTCCTCATGGTACATTGGGCCATCCTGGGTGTCCAGCTGTGTGTGCATTAATGCAGGGGAAGGGGCTGGGTTGTGGTGCATGGTTTCGTGTAGCTGTTGCAGGACAGTGATCTCTATGGTTTTGTTTGCCCATGAGCCATGAGGATATTCATTTGCCTGTGTACAGGTAGGGACTGCATGAAAATTATTTTTGTGGCTCTACTGTGAAACTGGGTCTGTGGGAACATGCTTCCCCCATGTGCCTGGCATGTCAATATCCAGGCACTGATCACTCTCAGGACAGCAATGGCCCCAAGATCACAACTGAATCTTGTGGGCAAAACCCAACCTGAACATCCTCCTCTCCTCAGAGCCTGTCCTGTCTGCTGAGCCAGCACTGGGCACTCTCCAGCTGTGGGACCCTCTTATTCCAGGAATCATCCCTCACCTGCTTCCCCCCCCATTCCTGATCTCTCTTGATCTGAAAAAACCCCCCGTTGTCTGTGGCACAAACATTTGGCTTTACAAACTAGGTTCCCTTGACGCTCCAGCTGTAATCTCTAGACTCTTTCTTCATTACTGGTGTGAGAACAGGGAGGGAGGGGAAAGGGCAAGTTTGGCTATATACAGAAACCGGGCCGCCAATGGAAAGTCAATGTGGCGTGAGCCTTAGGAAGGAAGCCTCGCTCTATTGCACAATGCCGACAGGAGGGGGCAAAAATCCACTCGCAGTTGGAGCTGGTTCCATGCTTTTGCTTCAGTTGGTTTCTCTCTATCTGCATCGCTCTCCACATGGTTTCAGTGCTGACCACTTTTGATAGCCCATTGGGCAGGCTAGCTTGGAACATGCACTGAACATTTCCACAAAGCCAGACTGACTACACTCAAAATCTTCAGGAGGAGGTGGGTGCAAGACCAAGCCATGTCCCCTGGGACTCAGGCATATTGCTCCATTGGATAGAGATCCTGCTCTCTAAGGTCAGACAGGGCCTAATCCTGTGAAGCTCCAGAGGTCCCCTAGTTCCTACACGGCGAATCACTGATGCTCAGCACCTTGCACTGTCCAGCCTTACTCTAGTTGGAGTAGCCTCGTGCCTGTGTCATGGTGGTGAGAGTGGAGTGTGTTTTAGTGGGTTTCGTGCTTTGTCATAATGAGCAAGTGCATAATGATGAGTGCTTATGTGTGTCGCTTGTGCATGTAAAGGGGCCTTTGGGTAAATCTACACTTTGAGAGGGACGCATAAATTCCAGCTCAAGGAGACATAGCCTTGCTACCTCTGATCAACTTAGCATGAAGGGCTAGCAGCCTGAATACGTACCCATTCAGACACTAGCACGTACTCAGGGTGACTAGCCCCTCATGCCATTTGCCCTGCTGCAATGGCTCTCCATTTTTAGTGCACCCACTCACTCAGAGCTACAGCAGGTTTGTCTCCTCAAGCTGGAATTCCTACATTCTGCTCCAAGTGTGGACATAACCTCCGTGTGAGTAGGAGCAGAGTGGCTGTTTAGATCCCAGACAGGGCCCTCGGACAGGATATGAGAGATGAACTGATACAGCTAATTCCTCTTGCCCAGGCGTGCTGACAGGGGGCCTTGGACTTCTCAGAGTGAAGTCACTAGGCCTGATTCTCCATTGCCTTGCACCCTGCGTAGTGCAGTTCAAAGTAAAATGTAATCAGATCAGAATGGTAGCACTTCACACCCATTTTGCACTGGTGTAAGTGACTGCACAAAGGGCAGAGTGATAGAGAACCAAGGTCCTTGTGTCTCTCGAGCTTTGGGCAGGAAACCTCAAAAACATTTGGGCAGGGAGGAGCTTCCAACCAGCAGGGTGTTCCTTTCAAAATGACCTGCATGCTCTTCCCTCCACTTCCGGCAGGGGGCGTCAGAGCCTAGAGTTTAGAAAGAGAGGTGACTGTACAGCCCCAGGGGATATGATCACATTTCAGCAAATCAGAAGTGTCCTTTCCCAGGGGTTTGATAATCTATGGATGTGAGGGTTTGGTATGAAGTGTGAGAGAGCAGGGGGCTGGGGAGGAGAGGCAGCTCCCACTAAGATGAGATGGAGCATTCCCCCTCTTCTCCTTGGTGTAGGTAGCAGCTCCTGCTCCTCCTGGGCTGGTGCAGCGAGAGTTCTGTTTTAATCTATCAAACTCTGGTATTGAGTCCCTTCTCTTTATGTTGCCTGATGTGCAGTGGGGTCAACCCTTGTGATTTTCTCTCACACTAGTTGGTCTTTTTTCTTAAAGCCCCAGCAGCCACGTGAGGAGGTGAGAAACTCAGCCTTCATTATAAAACCAACAGGTGGTGTTGTGGTTGTACAGAAAGGCTTGGGGAGGGGGGGGGCCCTAAATGCTCAAAATGCCCACAGGCAAATAAAAAATAAATAAATAGTGGGGAGTTCTTAACATTGTGAATTTTAACCAATCCTGTGATTCTGGGGGGCCCTGACTCCTGATTTTTGAACACCTGGGGCTAGCAATGCTGATGGTGGGGTGGGGAAGGGTTGAGAGTCATTTCTCCTGTACAGCTGTGGGACCCAATCCTGCTGTGCTGATTGCATCCCACCCCCTTACCCTAGAGGAGTAAGAGCGTTGAGGGCTTCCCATTCTTCACACTCAAGTTGTCGCTGTCCGTGGTGCTGCCATGCCCTAGGCTAATACTAGTCACCCACTGTGCAAGCCGGCATCAACATCCTTCTGCCAGGTTGGGTTTAATTTGATGAGAAATGGTATTTTTAGTTTTAAAATGATTGTCATCATTCTTGTTTATTATGCTGCACCCCTTTCCCAATGCATCAAAGAACTTTACAGTGTTACAAGCCACCCTCACAGAGGGATTGCTTAACTTCACCCATCGCTGAGATGCAGCTACCTCTGGGGGTGGAATGAAGCAGCTGTGTGACAGCCACATAACAGTTTAGGACAGAAAGTGCAGAATAGTACGGTATGTAATAGGTTCTGCAGAGGCGGGTAGAGTGTTCTAAGAACCCATACATTTGAACAGGGCACAGGGACTGACACCTCTACTCTAAAAAAATAATGCAATGAGACCTTGAGTGTCCACCGGTGGGAACGGCTTTGAGTTTATGTTTCATTTGACAGGTGGAAGCACTAATAGCACAGTGCTCACCTAATACTATGCTGGTGTGTTTGCTCAGTACAGACTCAGGAAGAAATGCCTCTGCAATCTCTCTTCCCCTCTCCTCCTTTCTAAGGCGTGGTCTGCACTGGGGGAGGCAGGGGATTGACCTAAGTTACACAACTTCATCTACATGAATGACTTAGCTGAAGTCACAGGACTCTTTGCTGCTTGTTTGGAATGTGGGGCTTTCATCCCTTGAAACAAGATGACAAAGCTGGCTCCTAAGGACCTCCTCCTTTCTCCCCCCCTCCCCCAAATATATAGCATGTTTGAGAAACAGGCCCTCAGATCACATCTTTATTTTCCATGGAATGGGCTAGAGTGGAGGGATGGAGGATTTTATGCAACTCATCAGTGCAGAGAATAATATGCCTGCCCTGTAGGCTGGTCATTACCAAGATCTCAACACATAAGGACAGCAGTGGTGGGAGGTGGCACTTGTGCTGTGTGACCAGCCATGTCATGATGAGCAGTGGCAGACATCATTGTTCTGACAGACTCTGAATTTCCCCCCTCGGACACCATGTTTAATAGTCCCCTCCCCATAAAGTAGTGACTGTAAAAACAGCTCCATATCTATTGTGTCTCAGTGAATCCAAATCAAATCCACTCAGTGATTAATTTGCAAGGCTTTTTGTTCTAACCCTCAGCCCTGCAAACCCAATAAGGGCTCCATGATTTAAGATGGGTTCCCTTTCTTCCCCATATTGCCACCAATAGTCATAATTCTGCAATTAGAAGTCAGTTAACAGTCCTGCTGAGAGACCCCAGCCCCCAGAGATGGACTGGCTCTGCAGGGTTCCTGGGACAAAAAGGCAGTACAGACTTCTTCCACATACTAACGTGAGAAGACCTGACCCAGATACACACACAGCAGAGCCGCAGAGCAAGAGGTTATTTTTATCAAGTCAGTTTTTTAGAGTAGAACGCCACATTTTAAGCCAGTACTTCCCATTTCTCTCTAACTCCTTGGAGGGGGTGGCAACAGATGGCAGGGCATGACCTCTGAATAGAAAATGAGTGCAATTAATACTGTAACAAATCCATGGCCAGCTAGGAATTTTGCCATTATCATTATGCAGCACATCAGGGCCCCTCTGATCTTCACAGCAACAGCACCGATAGGACTTGCATCATCTGTTCAAAACCACAGATACTGGACACTTGAACAAAAGGAGACTCTTTAGTCATTATTAGGAAGATTTTTAATTGTAAACACAATTAGACAAGGGTCAAAGAGGAAGGTTGGTCTTTTACCAAACCATGGAAGTGGGTGACAATATATGATGTGACAAAACTCTGACCTTGGCTCCAGGGGTCCTGCATTTCCTGGCAGATTTTGCTAGCCTCAGAGGCTCACTGTGACCCTCCATGTATCCCCTCTCTTTCTAGAGGCAAGAGTCACAGCCGACTGAGGCATTTTCATCATCAGCCAGCACGGGAGGTGAGGATAAGCTATTCTCCCTTGCACAGTTTCTGTTGTCTCCCACTCTCAGTTATTAAATTGAGGTGAGGGGGGGAATGGGGGAGCCTGGGCCTGCCCTCTATTCTGGGCTCCAGCCCAGCCCAGAGACTCTGGTAGTATCAGCTAGGGTAGCTGACTTTTTTAAAACCAGATGTGTACAATTCCCTGGCCACTTCCCCACAGCAGCCCCCACTTCCTCAATATCTACTTCACCCTTACTTCAGGGCCTCCTTCCTTGTTCCTGACATAGTTTGTACTGCTCAGTCTCTCCAACAGCACAGCCTCCTCCTACAGCTCCTGACATGTGCCCCCATCTGACTAACTAGGAGGCTTTTAACTAGTTTCAGCAGCCTCTGATTGGCTTCAGGTGTCCCAATCAACCTAGCTGTCCTCCCTGCCTTCTGGAAAGATCTTAACTAGCCCCAGGTATCTTAATTGACCTGGAGGATCTGCAATTTGCTTATCTTGGTAACAGGGATTTGTTTAGCCTGTGGCTAATATATCTGTCTCCCACTACTTTACTATAGCCATCTGGCCCTGCCCCATCACAATGGGTTCTAGTCTTGGCTCTGCCATAGTCTTCTAAAAGACCTGGGGACATCATGCTAATTCACTGTTGTACCCTTGGGCAGGTTCTGTGCCTCAAGTTTCCCATCTGCAAAACGGAAAAATAGTACTGACCTCACATTTTCAGGGAACATTTCTAAATGTGAACTCTGATTTAAGTGCCCAGGCTGAGCCACCTGAAAACACCCCCAAAACCACAGTCCCTTTTGTAAATCTAGACCTTTAAACTTGAGATCCTTGGTCTGAATGTCTAGAGGACAGCAGAGGTTTATTATGCTGTTTGCTGAGATAGTATGGAGCTAAAATCAGGAGAGGTGCCCAAGATTAGACTAGAACAAAGGTTTTCATCTCTCTTCACGCCATACTCCAAGATTCAGCCATTCATAACCCAGGCTTGTGGGACAGAGGTGATGGGATATGGAGCCATTTGCCTTGAGGTTTCAGACCGGGCAGTTGAGCTAAGTGAATTGTATATGGCGAGTCTGAGGCCAGTCCCTACTGGCCAGATGACCACACCACAAAAACACCAGCACTATTGACATGAATTTGCTGCATGGCTGGCAGTCTCAGATGAGGCATTAAGGATCGGATTGTCCATGGGAATCAAGCTAATAACTATTCATGTTTGTTAAGCACGGACAATGTACTTAAGCCCTGTACAAGACACAAAATGAGGACAGTCCCTGTCCCCACAAGCTTACAGTGCAAGAGGCAATATGGGGGAGTTGGAATGAAGAGGAAAGAATAACTTTGAGGTCAACATTTTAAGCTCCAGCTTTTTGTGGCTATTGTGGAGGAAGTGAATATTTAGGAGGAGCATGCGTGAGAAGAGAGTGGAGGCTCAGTGAGCTGGGCCAGACAGGGTGTTGCATTCTCAGGGGATCTGGAAAAAAAAAAACAACACAAAGACAAAAACAGGAGGAGGGCAATGGGGGTCATCAAAGCTGGCAGTGTGTGTGGAGTAAAAGACTTCATCAGAGGTGTAGCAGGAGCACAGTTGTGCAGAGTATGCTGCTGCTGCTGCTGCTGCTGCTGCTAGTATGGCACCTGGTATAAACAGAGGCCTGTGGTCTCCAGCAAGGTAGGAAAAAGGCCTTTGAGAAAGCACTAAAGCCACTGTGGAATCAAGTCTGACAGATGACCTGCCCTGAACCATGGCTCCCTCTAACAAACAAAATGAGCTACAAATTAAAGGGCAGTTCATAGATTTATAGACTTTACAGCCAGAAGGGCCCATCGTGATCATCTAGTCTGGCCTCCTGCACATCGCAGGCCACAGAACCTCACCCACCCAAAGTGAGTTTGAATGGACTCACTTTCTAGCCACATCATACTGGAAGCAGAGCTTGCTTCCTCCTGCAGGTGTACTGGGACTTGGGTCAGAGCCAATTGGCTTTGGGGAGATAGCAGAGGAAGCCCTTCCTCTGCCTCTTCGGAACCTGCACTGCACTTGTTCATAGAGCAGAGTGAATGACATGGTGCACACGGGGCCCTACCTACATGTAAAAAAGGACAGATTGATTTATCAATCAAGGGAAGGCACAGTCTCCTTGATGGAGACACGCTGTCACATGGTGGCAGGACTTGTTGCTAAAAGCCCTCCAGATTGATTACCTTACTTGCCACCTGATCCTTCATCGCCACAGGCTCTGGCAGGTGAAAAGCCCTGGGAGATTTACTCACGGCTGCATTAGTCAAGTAACGTAAGGGAAAGGAACAAAAGCTTTGGGTCTGAAGACCTGGCTCTGACTCAGCAACCTTGGATCCTCCTCCAGATCTCCATGATTTGAAATGGTGTGAAGCACCCGGGCAAGCAAAGAAGATCAAACAGTAGAGCCAGGCAAAAATGCATAGCTGCAAAGGACACCTGTGAATCCTGAAATGCTACAATTTCCTTTCCCTATCTGTTCCCTGTTTTAAGATTAAACTACTCCTTTTTAGGTGGTTATATGACTGAAGTCTGCCTTGGGAATTTTTCTGAGGCAAGAGAGACTCCTGATATAATATACATTGCCTTCCTCTCCCACACACACATCCTAATTAACCAACCATTTGGGCTGTTAGAAAGTGGGGCTATTATAATGAACACAGCTCACCATGAAGATGTAAGAGTCTTTGGCCCTGTCTACACTACAAGCACAGCTCTTGTAGCCAGTTTGTGATGCATCTCATCTGACCTGGTTACAGCAAACAAAAGACTTGTGCCAAACTCTGTGCCAGCCGGATTTGTGTGACTGCACTTACTGCTCTACAGAAGCATGTTTATCAGTGCACGCAGGGAAAATCTGGGCAGCTCTCCCACAGTGCTCTAGCTGTGGAAACATCCCAAGACACATATGGAGCAATGCACTTTGGAAGATCTCACTGCTCAGAGGGCTAGGAGGAAGGTGGGCTGACCAGATTGGTTTCACAGGAACAGTCAGGGCTGTGATCTTCACCCTTTTCTCCCTCCCATCTGCCCATGATCCCCTCCCATTTAGCAGTATGGAAGGGCAGGGTGGCCATCACCCCTGACACCAGTTAGGGAGGGTCCTATCTATATAGCAAACTAAGAGCATTACGATCTGGTTATAGAGTAACAGCTACACGCCAGAATAGGCCACTGGCGGTGGTGAAGTGCTTAGTTGCCATGGTCATGGTGAATGGATATGATCCACATTTAGAGCCCACCATCACACCACAAAGTTGTTATAAGCTTGTTTAAGAATGGTAGCATAAGAAAGGCCTTACATGATAGACATAACAAAGAGACTCTTTTAAATGCTTCAGTGAGACATAATTTACCAAGTACGGTATGTTGGGAAAATGCACCTCCAGGGCTACTCTTATACCTGTTGGAGGGCTGACATTCCAACGACAGGCAGCTTTGTCTTAACTCAACACACAGAAGGTATCACTCCGGCCTTACAGCAATCCTCCAAACAGCATAAATAAAGCAACACTGCAATAATAAAAAACACGGCAATCCAAGAAGGCAGAGACAAACCAAACATGCCAGTTTGGCTGTTTAATAAGCAACTAAAGTAACATGGTACTAACATTTTATTTTCTGGTTTATAACATATCACTGAGAACGATCCAAGGAAATCCTAACCTAGATACATTGATTCCTAGCCCAAAGACTGGGTAAGATAAGCGTACGCTAGAGGGGAACTGGTAAGGAACGCCTCCCCACAAGAGAAGGTGACTGAAGCAAGGAGTGTATATCACACAGACATCTAGTGCCAGAGTGACACCTGAGATTACTTCACTGACTTCAATGGGGTAACACTATTTTACACCAGAGTTGAATTTGCCCCTGGAGAAGGAGGGGAGACACCATAGCTGGGAATGGGGAAGCAGGAATGAGAGATTAATATCAACTGTAACAATCATAATATAATTTTATTTTCTCATTTAGTGGCACTTCTGTTAGCACCTTGCATTCAAAGATCTCAAAGCCCTGTACAAATAGGAATGAATTAATCCTCAAAACCCCAGCCCCTATCCTGAATAAAAGACCAAAACATTCATCCCTTTCACTTTTCTACTTTTCGCACAAATATAGTTGGCACAGGCCAAAGTTTTCCAAAACCGGCACTGATTTTGGACGCCTCTGTTTTTGAGGGGCCTAAAACCTGGACCCAAAAATCAATGCACCCAAAAGCAGGGGTCACTTCTGAAACCTTGGGTGCATGTGCTCAAAATTGCACAGCATTACGCTGGCAGAACTGGCAATTGGACCCAGGTCTCCTGGCTGCCAGGCCCTTGTTCCAAACACTGGACCACTCTCCTTCGCTAAAGAGAGAAGAAAAGCAAGCAGGACTGAAAGGTCTTTCTTAGGGGGAAAAAACTCATGTTCTAATGGTCTCACATTTCCTATCAATTATATAAAGAGGAGGAAATAAAACATTATGTAGAAGACAACTGCCAACCCTCATGAGGTTAACATAAGAGGAAAAAGTCATGGAGCAATTTTCATAACAGCAAACGCTGTACTTGCTATGGCTGGTTCCCCTTTTACGAGCTTGAGGCGGGGGGAGATCTGTCATCATGTTTAATGGTGCATCTCATTCTATGGTTTCAATAATTAAAGGAGATTCACCCAAATAGAGACAGAGAGAATACAGAAAGAAAGAGGGGAAAAATCCTAGTTGTGTAATTATTTTTTCCCCTGGGCCTCGGAAATGGTTACGCTGAGTAATCCGAGATACTGCTTAAGATTCAAACTATCACTTGCCTGGGAAAGGGGGGAGAATACAGCAACGGTGTCTGACTACAGCTGATACTCAGTCATTATTGTACCAGAGAGAAGTAGAGATAAATCTAACTGACTTCACCCAGGCTGCATATGTGGGGGCTGCATTAGGCCCTTCGATTTTAAGGATGCTGTTACATCCTGGACAAATGGGGATACGCATAGGTGGCATTTGCCAATTTCAGGGGGGTGGGGCAGGGAATGATCGTATACACAGCAGAATGCATTTAACTTGACTTCCATAATTGGTGTGATTACTACTATTGTCACTTAAGCACAATAGCAAATCAGTTTCTCAACTTAATTTTCTTTCTGTGTGGATTTGAAAGTGGGAAGGATACATAGAAGAAAGAAAATTCTCATTCTGCTAGAGCTGTCTGGGACTTTTGTAATGAAAAATGAATGCAAGGAACCAGTGGGCGAAGGATGCAGCCCTGGGGATGGGGTTGGGTTTAGGTGCGTCTCTGCAGCAGCTGAACTGGAATCCAGCATTCCGGGTTTGGGTTTTTTTTTAAAACAGTGGCCAAGATCATTTTTGGGACATTGAACGTAAAATTCTCACACAGCTCTAGCAAGAGACAATGTCTTCCATATGCACTGGAGAGACTATAAAGCCCTTAACCGATCTGCTGGGTACGGTCAGAAAGGAACTCTCCTTGTAGGGCCCTCTGCTCTAGAATGCACTACCACTTGCAGCAGCAAAAACCAGACATTGCCCATATCAGATCACGTTTTTTCTCCTGCTTTTTATTCATTTGTACCCCAGAACAGCAATCCTAAAACACAAGGAAATCAAAGGAAGACATACAGGTAGGTGGTCATTGAAACATGTAATAACCATGAACCAGTTAAATCAGCAACAGTCTGAACAAAACATAACAGTCCATATGGGAAGTATGTAGCAGCAGGCAATCACTCCACACACCCAAAGCTGTGCACGCACGTGTGCACACACACACACAGAGGAAGAGGAACTGGAACACTGAATTCAGGGAGAATGAACCAGCAAACAAATAGGAGCAGGAAAGCAACACACACACACACACAGAGCTATCACCATTTCCTTCTCTTTTCCCAAGAAGTTCAGAAGAACCAGTCTGGAGGCACCAGCAGATCCCAGGGCCATATTGACCACAAGACATCATCATATGGTGAAAGAATGTGCTCTTCTCTATCTGTTCCCCTTTCAGTAGGCAATATATCTTGCTGGTTAACAACACGTTCTCCATTGGATAAATGCACTCACCATGGTCCATACTCTGCAACCCACAAGATCACACCACAAGTATCAAAAACGCTTCCAGACCCTCACCTAACATATACTACTTGTCCAGGATAGAACATGCAGTCTTGCGCTGATATGCTTGTTGAAACTTGCATATTTCCTAGTCACATCAGTTGGTTTTGAGGATGTGGAAGGGGTGTGATGAGCTTTTTCTGTCATTACAGGTAACTTGGTCCTCATAGGTCATCTGAAGAGCCATTAGAATGGGGTTTCTCCAGTACTTTCGTGAGGTATACTCTGAATATCATATAAAGCACAACTCAGTGATACAGTGGAGGGTGTATCTCGACATTCCTCCAGTATGTGAGGTACAACACTTCTGCAGAGTCCCACACACTATCCCATTTCCTTGGGGATGGTACACAGCAGATGTATAACATACTGTACCAATTCTCATCAGAAAGCCTTCAAACTCTTGCATACAAAAGGTGTCCCATTATCTGAAACAGGTCTCTCTGCTAGGCCAAACAACACATATAAAGTGTTTTGGCAAGAAATGAGCTCCTTTGAGGCGCCTTGTGAAATTTCCAGTGAAGAGGGGTAATGTGAGTTACAGTCTGTAACAGTCAGCAGCGTGTAGCCATGCAGTGCGGTTGCGGGTCCAGTAGTATCCACTGCAATTCTCTGCCCTGGTCTGTCTACAACTACCAATTTCAAAGGGGCCAGAGGAGCAATAGTTCTATGCATTGTGTGGATTGAGCATGCCTCCACACCATATTCAGTGTCTGAGTGCAGCCCTGGCCACCAAGAATAACTACACAGAAGTTCCTTCATCTTACCACCTCCAAAATGTCCTGTAAGAGCCCCATTCAGGACTGTTTGTTGCAATACTGCTGGGACAATTACATGGGCTCCTCTGCATAAGGTATATCGAGTAGCACGTCTTCACCATGAGCTCAGAATGAATTTCATAGAATGTAGACAAAGATCACTTAAGGGTGACCAATCCTTTTGTGCGGCACGCATCACCTTGCGCAGTTCACCACTTTGGAGAGTGGAATCAGCAGTCCACCCTACATCAACTGGCATATCTTTCAGTAAAAAGCACACAGCGTCCTCTGATGTTTCTGCAAATGAGGGTGCCAGCAGAATTTCTTGAAAGACCACTGGGCAATTAAATTACATCTTCCTCTCAGACACACCGAAGTCACACTGCTGCAAATGAATAATCCATTGCTGCAGCCATATACTCTGTAGGTCGATGTCATTACGATAGAGGCCCCAAAACAGGCAAATCATCAGTTTCTAACGTAAAATGTCTTCCCACTAAGTAGACTTTGAAGTATCCAATAGCAAAACCTATGACTAAGAATTCTAGCTCTATCTGGGAATACTTTGCTTCTGTTGGGGTGAGAGTTAGAGATGCAAATATAACTGGCTGCTCCCCCTGGAGCAGAACCACATCCAGACCCCAACTGAATGCTTCAGTCTGAAACACTACAGGCTTCCTTGGATCAAAATAAGCAGGGGATTAGTTCTGAGAGAGGGGTTGATGCAGCATTTCAAAACCCTGCTTTGCCTCTTTAGTCCAAACCAACTGTCCCCAGCCCTGGGTTAAATCCCACAGCAGCTTGGCAAGGGTACTAAGATGGCCTACAACCCAGCAACTATGTACCAAGCTAGGGCAAGGAACAGACATAAATGACTACGGTCAATGTTTTACTACCATTACCCAACAGCTTGTAGCTGTTCAGGTGTCAGTATCACACCATTGACAGACAGGAATGCTCTAGAAACTCTACAGCATCTTATGCAAAACTTTATGCCAGCTTGTTGGAATTGGCTCAGTGTCTGGGCCAGAACAGCATTATGTGCAGGAAGGATCTTAGCAAAGACAAGAATTCCATCCAGATGGTAACATGCACCCTGGATATTTTCAAGGAGCTGACAGACCACTCAAATACCTCAGGAACAGAAAAGAATCCAAAAGGAAGTCGTTGATAGCAGTACCTCCCAAATGATATGCTGAAAGTCAACAACAACTGTGAAGGTTCAGCCACAGGTATTTGCCAATAACCAGAGAAAATCCGGGATCCATTCATCCGATGTATCACCTCTTTGAAGGTTGGCAATTGAAACTGCTCACATTTCACATATTAATTAAGTGCCCTATAATCTGTGCACAGTTGAATGTTGCCATTCTTGTTCTATATGATCATCGCGGGTAAGCTCCAAACTGTAGGCCCTTCCATCTCCCAAACACCACCATTATCCTTCACGCTCCGCTTGAATCTTGTCCACAAGCGCCAACATGCAGGCAGTGCAAAGGGCTTGGCCTTTAAACCCAACTGTAGAGAGTATACACTTCCCACGAAGAGAATGCCATCACCATCAAATAAATCAGTGTATATCTGAATCATACATTGGGAATCTCCTTTCTAGTCTAGTTGACATGACTACACCTGAGATGCCCTGTGCAAATTCATTCTTAATACCAAGCTGTTAACCCAGATCACAGGACAAAAATGTCCAGATTTTGACCTAACTCAGAGGGGAGAATATTAACTTCAGCACCCATGTCCACTTTCAGCGATGTACCGTTAATTTCGATGAAACAGATCCCAGCTCCAGTGTCTTGCCACGAGACAATTCTACTAATGCAAACATCAGGGTCACTGATAAAGGTGGTCTCATGTGGTTCCACATATACTGTATGCACATCGGGCCTCTTGTCATTGTGAACCAGTGTATGGTGGCACAATGCCTTAAAGTGTCCTTCCTTTCCAAAAGCCCAGCACACAGCAGTTCTAGCCAGGCAGGCAGGGAAATTGGCCAAGTGAAACCACAAGGAACTGGCCACTTTTGCTGTCAAGACAGTGGTGAAGGAGTAGGTATTATCATCTGACTCCGGGCAAAGGAAGCAGGAGGTGGTGACTTCTATTGTTTCAGCTATCACTACACAAATGGGTATTTAATTGCTCCCTCATTTAGCCTGAATGAAGGGTGCTTAGCACCCCCATTGACTTCTACCAGGTTTGTTACTGACAACTACCATTAATATTTTCCAGCATAACATTAAGGGCCAAATTCTGCAAGCCTGTATTACAAGAGTGGCAATGCTGACACCAGTGGGACTGCTCATGTGAGTAAAGCAATAAGTGAACAGGACAATACTTTTGGTACTACCTTGCCTGTAATCTCGAAATGATCTTATTTTCCTTCTTTAAGTTACCCTTAACTGGCACAGAGAATGAGTGAAAGGGAAGAAACTCTAACACACCACCATCTCTTCAATAATATACATCTCCCCGATAGCTGCCTGAAAATAAAATATGAACTTATCTGATTTGAAAGAAAAAGAAGAAAGGAGGGGGAAAAATTGACTGGGGTTATGGGATGTTTTCTATCATATATTTATGTTTATGTTCATACATAATGCTTCCATGTACCATCTGTTACCTTCACCGACTGCCTGTTCTAGTCATTACCTTTTTCCTTCCTCCAGAAAGGAGCAGCCCCCTTCATCTGCAGTCTGCACTGTGGAAGAGTATAGATGGACAAAATTATTTTTTACCAGACTCCCTGGTTGTATTTTCACAGATTCCATCCGAGTTCTTAGGCTGTGATGTGACAGTAGATGAGCTTTCTCAGTCCACAGATTTCTGCATCTGAGAACACTGAAAGCAATGATATATGGGATTTCATTCATACTGACGGAGGGAATGATGAGTTTTGGAAAATAAGCTACTTTCAGGCCATTCCAGCTCAAGGAAAAATGTTAATATGTCTTGATGGGATACTAAAGTCTTTATGATGGTATAAAAGCACTAGGAGGAGAAGTAAGTATGAAGTAGTGTCTTTCTGATCAGATTTGGGAAATGGGTCTTCAGTAATGCTACTATTTCAGTTGGGAAATGTGGAAATACAGGTTCGTTTATCATCATCTGGGTTTTTCACTCTGTCCAAATAGATATCTATATAAAGTGAAACACATTGTAAGCTCCACACGTCCAGTAGGAAACCCTCTGTCAGCCACTTTAGATTATCTCTAAGGTTTTGATACAATTTTATTCACTTTTTATTTAATTAATTGAATTTTGAAATAAGAATGTCTATCTGGAACTCTTGGCAGCATCGCTATTATCCTAACTCTACCAATAGTACAATAACGCAAACCAATGCAGTAGCACCTCTCTCACCTAGGCCCCCCCACTTCCCCACCTCTTTCACATAATAATCATCAACCAGCATATCTATTTCCATCAGACAGAATTCCACCCTTGTTTGCATCCGCTCCCCACAAATGTCCTCTCAAAGAGACAGACTTTGCAACTAGTCTGCTAGATCTTTCTAGTTAAAAACCTTTCAATACTAGGTGACTGAATTATGCTTTTCGCCTGCATGACTGCTGAAGGTACAAACTCACACACATGGTATATAAAATACAAAAATCCTACCATACTGCAACATTAAGACTGAGAAATCAAGCACTTAAAAGTTAAGACATTCCAGAATTAAATTCTCTCCTGCAACATTAACTCAGTCACACTGCATAGCCTAGTTATCACATCATTATATATGAAAGTGTGTGTTTCACAAGTAAAATAGGAATAGAGAACATTTATATTCAGGAATGTGATGAGGCCAAGATAACGTTGCCAAAAAAAAATTGAGCTCTTGGTATGTTCTGAATTCCAGTTTCGATTTACACTCTAATTATTATGTTACATTGTTACCTTATGCTCCACATCTGTTTGTTGTGCCCACCTCTTGTTGCTCTTTATTTTATAGGTGGGGTTTGTCTACACCAGTGGTTCTCAAACTATTTTTTCCGCAGACCACTTGAGAATTGCTGAGGGTCTTGGTGGACCACTTAATGATCTTTCTAAATGTTGTTTGTACCGTTAGCTAACTATTGTAAAGTGCTTTGGATAAAAGTTTTATATTATATATATATAAATATAAAATATATTATATATAATATAAAAAAAAATCCCCTCTCACCCTACTGGTGGTATGTGTTCTCCTCAACCTCGGTTCTACAGAGGCCTGGGAGTTTGACCGTTCTGCGCAGTATCTTAGCTGTTCTAGCACTGCACTCTACTGGACAGAGAGGCTCTGATGTTTCCTGGATCGTTGAGCCACTCACCCACTTAGGAGTCACAGCCCCGGTGCCCTACCACACTGCACCACTTTGGCCTTCACTTTCCACATCCTCTCTAGTTCCTCTTCAGGCCTGGTACTTCTCCAGCTTCTCTATATACCTTCTTCCTGTGTTGCTGTCACTTGGCACTGCTATATCTATCATTACCGCCGTCTTCTCGTCCTTGTCTATACCACGATGTCTGGTTGACTGGCCAGTACTGCCTGTCCGTCTCGGATTGGAAGTCCACAGAATCTTAGCCCTGCATTTCTCCACACCTTCTGTGGAATCTCCCTCTGTCTTGGGAGGGCTAGCCCATACGCTGTGCAGATGTTCCTGTACATCCAGCCTAGGTTGCCATTCAGGTATGCTGTTTCTGCCTGCTCTACTCTGCCCTATGTGTTGGACTGTCTCTGAGCCTCTCTGCACAATCTGCACCTTGGTCTTCTCTGCGTGGTAGACCCTGCTTCAATGGATCTGGTGCTCAGCGCCTGTTCCTGTGCTGCTTGATGCAGGCCTCAGTGCTGTTTTTAGTCCAGCCTTCCAGCACTGGTAGGATTTCCACGTCCAGCCACCGCAGCTATCTGTCGATGGTACTCCCATGCAGGGTTTGTCTTGCCATGAGCACTTTTTCTGCTTGGTCTTCCTCCATGTCTGCTGCTGCTCAGGCATTCTCTCAGGCAGCTCATCTCTTGGGGCCATCTTACTGATGTACTCCTGGATGTTCTGGTTTCGTCCAGGACAGTGGCTTTGACGCTCACCAAGCCGCGCCCGCCTTTCCTAGCTGGTATACAGTCTCTGGGTGTGGACTTGGGGTGGAACTCCGTGCATTGTGAGGTAGCTTCCGGGTCTTCACATCGGCAGCTTCCATGTCCTCTTTGGCAGCTCACTATACGGCAGGGTATCTGATGAGGCAGGGCGTATCCGTTGATGGCGTGATCTTGTCTCCTACTGACTGGCTCTTCAGGACATGTTATCCTTTGGTGATACTTGGATGTTGCTGTCTTCCTTGCCTCCTCATCGTGGTTTCCATGTGACGTGGGATGCCAAGGTCTTTGTAGCTGGTCTGTATGTCCTGCTATGTGGCCCGCTGGTATTCCACCCATCATCTTTGATACTTCCCTCTCCACTCTACCGGCCACACTCCCAAAGTCGATGAATCAATATCCTCCTCCTGGTAGATCTCGGTCAGCTGATAGCGAGTCGATGGAGAGAGAGCGAGCTGATGTCATCCATGTAGAGGAGGTGGCTGATGGTAGTTCCACCCCTGAACCTGTACCCGTATCCAGTCCTTGTGATTATCTGGCTGAGGGGGTTTAAGCCTATGCAGAACAGCAGCGGGGACAGTGCATCACTCTGGTATATGCCACACTTGATGTGTGTGTATCTATATATAACCCTTAATAATAATTAATGTTTTTCTGTTCTACAAGTAAAAGCACACAACTGAGTGGTGCTGTAACCCTATGAGCCAGGCTACAACATCCTTAGCAGGGAGCCAGGCCTAGCCCTTTGGGACAGAAGCCATCGCTGCAGGGTGAGTGCGGTATGGATTTTCTTTTGCAATCTTCCCCCAGGGCCTCCTCTCTGCACCATGTTGGGATTAGGGCTGTGGTGCCGAGGTGGAGGGTGATGCTGCTTGTAGTCGGTATCCCCTCAGTGGGATGAGGAGGCGGCAGCAGAGGAGAAAGACATTGATCTATGAATTTGGGCTCCCTGCTCATAATTTGGACACTAGATGGGACACACACAAAAAGACAAAACGCAGTTGGTGGAATGTGTCAATACAGTAACTCCTCACTTAACGTTGTAGTTATGTTCCTGAAAAACGTGACTTTAAGCGAAACGATGTTAAGCGAATCCAATTTCCCCATAAGAATTAATTTAAATGGGGGGTTAGGTTCCAGGGAAATTTTTTTCACACTCTCTCCCTCTCTCTCTCTCACACACACACACACACACACACACACACACACACACACACACACTATAAGTTTTAAACAAGCAATTTAATACTGTACACAGCAATGATGATTGTGAAGCTTGGTTGAGATGGTGAAGTCAGACGGTGGAAGGGGGTGGGATATTTCCCAGGGAATGTCTTGCTGCTAAATAATGAACTAGCATTTGGCTGAGCCCTCAAGGGTTAACACATTGTTGTTAATATAACCTCACACATCACAAGGCATCACAAATGGAGGGAGGGGAGGGGAGACAGCATGGCAGACAGAGACAGACAGACAGACATCCTCAGAGAGAGAGAGAGAGATGCACATTGCACCTTTAAGTATGCTGACACAACTCTAAGTACATTGCCTTTTAAAAAATCAGGAAGTTGAGACAGCAGCTGTGGCCAGCAAGCTCTCTCTGTCCTGAGCCCTGTCCTGTCCCCATCCTGCTCTATATGGAGAAGGGGTAAGCGAGGGGCAGGAGCAGGGGGAGGGGGACACCCTTACATTGCACAACAAGCAGGAGTCTCTGGGAGCAGCTCCAAGGCAGAGGGCAGGAGCAGGACATGGCAGTGGGGGGAGGGACAGCTAAACTGCCGGCAATTGCTAGCCTGCTGGGCAGCTGCAGCACAGGGAACTTAGGGGAGCAGAGAGCTGATAGGGTGGCTGCCGGTTCACCCTAGTTCCAAGCCCCCACCAGCTAGTTGCAACGGGCTGCTCTTCCTGCAAGCAGCAGACAAAGCAGGTGGCTGCCAAACAACATTAGAAGCGAGCATTGCACAACTTTAAACAAGCACGTTCTCTAATTGATCAGAAACGTAACACCACCACACTGTTAAGCGGGACGACTAAGTGAGGAGTTACTGTACACTCTGCTTCACCATCCACAGCCAATTGGCCTGAGCTTCCAAGATACACTAGCTCCATACATAGCAATTTGGTCTCTGAAGCTAACAAGTTCTGCCAGCTTCAACAAGGGAGCTTGCCAGTTGTCTGCATGCCTAACAGTTTGGCAGTTACAGGGTCAAGATCTTCACCAGTACCTATGCTTAGGTGTCTAACGCCACCAATTTTCAACATATTTGGGTGGATCCTCTAATATTTCTGAATAATAAAAATTCAGGCCATATTTTTGGAGGTGCCCTGAGTCACAGGAGAAATGTTCAAGCTGCCAACCTTTGCAAAATAGAGCTATCCATGTGTATATCTCACTGGATGTACCATGAAGATTAGCTAAAGAGACCCCATACAGGGAGGGACTATTTCATCAGAAAACAACACATCCCTACGCTGAAGCACTGAGTGAGAATCATAAAATGGCAGCATGTGCTGCCATTTTTCAGTATGTTTGACTTTCATAAGAACATCTATACTGGGACAGACCAAAAGTTCATCTAGCTCAGTATCCTGTCTTCCAACAGTAGCCAATGGCAGGTGCCCCAGAGGGAAGGAACAGGTAATCATCAAGTGATCCATTCCCTGTCACTCATTCCCAGCTTCTGACTTTCATTTCAAATTCAGGAAAACAACCAAGGAAGAAAGAACCAATATAAAGTCTTTATGAGAAAGAGTGTGCAGTGACCCACTCCTTATCACGACTGCATTTGTAGTCAGTCATGAAATAGCAGCCGCACATACTGCAAAGTGAATCCTCTGCATTTAAAGGTGCAGCACACAGAAGACAGAATGAAAACATTCACAGGGCTGACTCACCTTTAAGAAATCTACAATAATGATGGATAGATAGAAAGAGTATATATTTAATCTCCTTTCAGTTACATAGCAACATACAATACAAATGCCACCTCACATGGCATGTGGAGATCAGTAAAATCTAGCAATTGCTGTATCCTTTGCTGTTAACATCGTTGACTTCTGTGCTCTGAAACAGATACCAGGTTTGACTCCCTACATGGACTCACTGAGTTGTAGAACAAGCTTGGTGAATCTGATTTCACCCTTCTGCCACCAACCATGGCACTGCAGCAAGCTGTCCACGTCAGCCTCTGGTAATAAGTGCTCAACTGGACAGATCTTCAGGCTTTCCCTGTTCCTAACAAGTTTCCAATTTACCAGGGATGATGCAAAACAACTCTGATAAAATACAAACCAACTGTGAATCTTCTGCAAAACATAAGGTCTGAAAAGAAAATGTTTTGTTTTTACTTTTGTGAGATCTCCCCCCTCTCATTTTCAAGCGGGTGTGCACTTGGATTTTGGCTGAGTCCAAAGCACACCCTTGTGCCAGTTCTGTAGCCTGGCCAAATACAGGAACTCCTGGAACTCCCCGGTAGGCCTGCTCACAACAGATTTCCAAACCAAAGAGATGTCCTGATAAATAGGAAATGCTGCCTGATGCTTGTCAGAGCTGAAGCAAACCTCTGAACTTTGAGGGCAGCTGTCACAACTCTGACACTCGTTTTGCTACAAATGGCCCAGAACTGAGTCTTCTGTTCCAATCCTCAAGTTTATCCACTCACACATATCTTTGCAAAAGAGTGGCTCGAAAGTGTCTCTCTCACCAGCAGAAGCTGGTGCAATACAAGCTATTACCCACCTTGTCCCTCTAATACCCTGGGACTGAAAAAGCTACCACTACACTGCAGATTATATCAGTATCATTTACTCCATTCCTATCACTGTCTTCTTTCTCAAGCACTAGACACCAGAAGTAAGTAAAGATGGTTAGCTGTCAGCAAAGTAAAAGGGTTGGCCATACTGCACTCTAGAGGCCAACGGTGGCCACAGGAGTTCAAAAATGTGGCTTACCATTACCCTTGAGCCAAACTCGTTGATATCATAAGTAGACACAGCTTTGCTTAGTCAAGTTGGACTCATTTATACTAGCTGTGATTTTGGCGTCTATTATTTTACGCAGAGGTGTGGCCAGTGGAGACTACAGTTCCCACCATGCATTGCTCCCACTGGAGCCATTGGGCTGCATTATGTGGTGGGATCTGTATGTCTCTGAGTTCATGGTGAGAGCAGCTACAGGGCAACTATCCTATAGCTGGATCGAGCCCATAAGCTCATAGAAATATGCCACACAACTGGTCAAAGCTGGCATGCCTTGGCTATAGCAGAATCTATTCAACCTACGCAGCACAAGAAAAGAAAAAACTTCTCAATCTAGCCCCTGCACTAGTACCACCCCACCCTGCATGCTAAATGCTCTCCTGCAACTGTAGCACAAACTCCCACACACCGTAGAGATGTAATCAAGTTTTAGGGATTGAAAGGCCTTTGGCAGCATCTTAATGAATTTCTCCTTCTGCCTTCCTCTTCCTCACCATTCCAGTGTTTTATCTCTTTGGAAATAATGTTCTTTTGAATTTTGTGGGCACCTTTTCTTGCCTCCCCCTTCCTCAAAGCTGATGTGGCTTATTGGCAAATCCTGTCTCCTGTGACCAGGGTAATTGCAAGAAGGCAGAGGAGCACACATGAGCTGAACTTGTCAGACAGGAAATTTGATAAATGTCACTGGAACAAAAGACAATAGAAATTAAAGAGGTTTCCTTTTCTTGCTCTCTTGTCTTAGTCAATGTGCCTGGACAGCCATACCACCTGCAGTACGTCTGATAAGCGAAGCAGAGCCAAGGGGTAGTTGCTAGTTCGAGGGGCATCCCCGCAAGGAAAACCCTGGTGCTGCAAATAGTGGCATTAACAGTTCAGTAGATGGCACTCTTCCCTCTGAGTCAGGAGTGAACCAGTGCTCAGGTACTTACTAGGGAGTTCTGGGTTACATTTTGTAAAAGGTGACTTGGGCTTTCCTACACTGTAGCACCAAAGTGTAGACACTTTCTACAGCAACAGAAGGGGTTTTTCTGCCGCTGTCAGTAATCCCCTCTCCCAAGCAGCAGTAGTTAAGTTGAGGGAAGCATTCTTCTATCACCCTAGATGCGTATACTCTGGGGATTAGGTTGTCCAAGCTCTGGTTCACAGGGATGTGAAAAATACACATCCTTGAGCGCTGTCAGTCTAATTTTTAAGTGTAGACCACAGCCTTCAGAGCCTATGTCTCATTTTCAAAAGTCTACACTTTGGGAACTATAGCAGCATAGCTATGGCACCCTCGCTCTGCCAGTCTAACCCTACAGAATAGACACAGCCTACAGCAATGAAAGGGGTTTTCCCTCTGCTACAGGAACAGCACCTCCCTGAGCAATGGTAGCTAGGTCAACAGAAGCATTCTGCATCTACATCGGGGTTATTTTGGCCTAGCTACATTACTCAGGGATGTGAATTTTTTTTTAAAACCCCAAGGTGCTTATAACTACGTCAACCTAAGTTCTAAATGTAGACCAGGTCTTAGGCACATAGAAACCTAAATTCCCCCGCACTGTTAAACATCTGCTTTATTCCACCCCAGAGGTGGCTGTGTTTCAGTGGGTGTGTACTGTATACTTCTTTTGTAAAGGGCTTTGGGATCAATGAAATGAAAGGAGTTATAGAAATGTAGATCAACAAATACATAAAGCAGAAGACTGGGTATTTTGAAATGTGCTTAGTGAATATGCAACCCTAATTAAAAATTGCACAGCTCCACCGATGCAAAAGAAGGAAATTTGGGGACAGGCTTAGTTTGGTTCTCTTGTTTCATTTACCATCATTTTTATTTATCGACATTGTTTTAAAACTGAGCTGGGTGAGTAACACAACATTTTTTCCATGAGAATTTTCACAAATTTAAAAATGAATTTGCTTTGCTCATCATAACAACAACCCTGTTGCATTTGCTTTCCATGAACATTTGGACAATTGCATTCTGCTCACATAAACGCTTGTGGAAAGCCAATTTTAAGCTTGCAAACTCAAGTAATGGCAGATAGCTATCAGTAAACACTCACACACAAATATTTGCACTGGAAGTAGCGTATTACATGAGACAAAACATGGTCTGACAAAGCAACAAGGACTGAGTTCCCAAAATCCCTTGCCAGAATCCTGGCACAGAACCAGATGTGCACCTCAGACTTCAGGTAATACCACCTAGTTCTTACAGAGTGCTTTTCATCAGTAAATCTCAAAGTACTTTACAAAGCAGGTCAGTATCATTGTCCCCATTTTACAGATGGGGAAACTGAGAGGTGAAATGACTTGTCCACAGTAAGGTCTGGCTACACTACAGACCTATATCAATAAACTAGGTCACTCAGGGGTGTGAAAAATCCACACCCCTGAGCAACATGGTTATACCAATCTAACCGCCTGTATAGACAGCGCTATCTCAGCAGGAGAGCTTCTCCCATCAGACATAACTACTGTCTCTCAAGGAAGTGAATTAACCAAGCCAACAGGAGAAGCTCTCTCCCATCGGCTTAAACCTTTTTACTTAAAGCGCTACAGCTGAGTTGATGCAGCGTTTTAAGTGTAGACGTGCCCTTATAACCTAGTAGCTCAGCCAGAAACAGAACTGAGGTTTCCTAAGTCCTAGCCTAGAGCTCTAGGCCCTAGACAATTACTTGGCATAGCTGTGGTTAGTGAAAATTACCATTAAACTCGACACCCAGCCAATCAGTTTTCAGTTGCCTGAGTTTTCCAGGAGTCGCCTCAGGCAAGAAAAAGTGAAATTTGATAATGTTCTAACTTCCTCTATTTCTTAACGGTTCCCTCTTGCTAAATTGCTGCCTCTTCCAAAGAGAGTCTGAGGCCCAGTGGCTTCCTCAGACCTTCCTCCTCCAAGAGTTAGACTCATCCAACTAGAGAAACAAAACAAGAAAATATGACCAGTTACAATTAACATAGTTCAGACTGGAAGCAGCAGATACTTGCAGCTGAACTGCTTGTGATAAAAAAAGAACTGTGAAAAACAACATTCCAGGAGTGAAATTAAGGCCACCTGACTCAGTGTCATTCCACAACAGAAGCAACAAAATACATGGAAAGGTTGCTCACCGTGAACTATTCACTTGGGTCTAACACCACACTCAGTGCCTTTTCAAAAGCAGGCACCACCTCATTTACAAGGAAATAGGACATGGACAGCGTGAGTGGAAAGGTGATGAGGTTATTATTTTCAATCTCTCAATCTCTAACCGTGCCTTCAGCTGTGCCTCTGCATCTGGATTTAGAACAGGTAAATGCAATGGCCCCTGGCTGCTCTGATCCATTTCTGTTAGAGAAGTAGCTCCTGCAGTGTTACCATTCTTCAACAGATCATATTTACAGTGTGCTGGTTTCATCTGTTTGATTCTTCCACCTGTTTAGCTCATACTTAGCCTCAGCTTCTGTGTAGCTTGATCTGGGAAACATGAAATCACATGATGAATGGTCTTGTGGTTACAGTATTGGGATGCAAGTCAAAAGACTTGGATTATAGTCCCAGATCTGCCACAGATGCACTGTGTGACCTTAAGCACTTCACTTTTCCCATCTGTAACAATTATAATTCCCTCATCTCTTTATGAGAATAAATCCTCTGCAATTATAACAGGGAGGGATAGCCCAGTGGTTTGAGTATTAGCCTGCTAAACCCAGGGTTGTGAGTTCAAGTCTTGAGGGGGCCATTTAGGGAACTGGGGATGAAAACTGTCTGGGGATTGGCCCTGCTTTGAGCAGGGGGTTGGACTAGATGATCTCCTGAGGTCTCTTCCAACCCTGATATTCTAGGATTCTATGAAGGTGCTGTGAGTAGGAGCATAGGAGACAGCCTATAAATATAAGCGTACTGTAATCTGTGTCCACCGGAGCTGAGCTAGTGCTGCAATGGAACAGAGCAGCAATGCTTTGTTGCAACACCATGAGAGGTGAAATCAATTGGCCAGCCTCTGAATAATCCTGCCATCTGCATTGCCAGGCTGGAGAGAAGGGCACCATCCTCAGGATGAGCTTTTTCCCTTGAGAGATGGTGAGAGTGTCAGGAGAACACAGTCAAACAGTGAAGGTTTGAAATTTCCAAAGAAGGGTCAACATGTTGAGATCTTGGTTCATTGTTGCACAGATTTTCTCTGAACACATTTGCCAACATTTAAGCCACCAATGGCCTTGCCTGTCATTTTCTGCTTTGCCTTTGTTGCAAATGCCAGTAATTAGCACAGCTATTTGTATGTCCCCTGGACCTCCCTCCCTCCTAGCCCAGCTACCCCTTCTGCTTGACAATCCTACAGTTGTCTTGGGTTTATATCACAGTCTGTTTCCTTGAAGAGGATTGTGAGGTCAGAGAGGGAATTTGTATCCATTACAAAGCTGTTAAAACATCAATGAATGTGTGTTATTAGCCTATTTTAACCTAATTTATTGTTTAACATACAATAACTGTCTGAGTAAATCACTTGCAAAGGCCAACACAACTCCTCTATATCCCAGAGAACAATATCTGTAATGGCTGCTGAAAAATATGGGAGATCTTGGGTATTGTTAATGTCTAATATTAAGTCCCCAAAGTTCTAGGGACCTAACATTTTCTTGGAAGCCCCCCAGCTAACTCCTTTCTCATTCTGTACCTCCACTTGTGAACTCCAGAACCTTTCCATATCGCCTTCCCTTAGGGTGACCAGATGTCCCGATTTTATACAGACAGTCCCAATTTTTGGATCTTTTTCTTATATAGGTGCCTATTACCCCCCACCCCATCCCAATTCTTCACACTTGCTGTCTGGTCATCCTACCTTCCCTGCCCCAATACCAAATACTATATAACCCAATGCAAACCCCAGAACTTCTCTACATCCTCTCTCCACTCATTCCTGATACAGAAGAGTCTTGAAGAAAACCCCATGTCTGCTCTGGACATCCATAACACTTCTAGTAGCCCACTCTTGAGACTGTAGACTCACTATGAATCCTTCTTTAGATTTCCCTGCCTTCTCCCACCTGCCCCCACCCCAGCTCTCTCTCATTTCTGATACTGCCCAGCCCAACCCTCTCTGAACCTTCCCAACACCTCCAGATCCTGCTCCCTTTTTCTTCCACAGCACTTATTTATCCCTGATATTATACTGCCCTCTGCACTTGACAATGCTCTAGGCAGCCACTTAGTGAGAGAAGCAGCCAACCCTGTAAATGACAGGTGAACAGCCAGAGTATTCATTGTGCCTCCCACATACATAGAAACTTGCATTCCTGTTCACTGAGCAGAACACCTGCTGCTGGATCAGTGCCCACTAGCTGAAGTTTACTCTCCAATGCACATACTGTGCTGCCAAAAGTCAATGCATTTCCTAGCCTCACCTGTGATTACTGTTGTAGAACCTGGGATAGAGCAGAGGAGACAGAAAAAGCAGGAAGGGAGAGCAAGACAGACAAAAGTCCAAAAGGAGCAACATTTGGGCTGGAAACCAGGCAAATCAGAAGATTACAGATAAAAGCTTTAAAAAGTCTCTAATCTCTCTTTTTTTAATCTTCTGGGTTTTCCTTTTCCACGTCAATCTTGCTCTTTTTATATCTTCATCAGCGTTGCAAGAGCAGGAAAGATCTCAAGCAGAGCCAGCTGCTTAGCCCAGCAAACGCACGGTGGGGTTGAAGACACAAGCATATGGGAGAGGACACACTTTTGAGTCTGCTAAATATCATCTCCTGAACTCCCAGCTGCTGGGTTGTCAAGGTACTGAGCAAAGGATTATTTTGTCCAATGGGAAGGCTTGCTTTTCTGCCGGTGCAATTTTCTGCCCCCTTCTGACTTCTTCACTGATTTCGACGTCTTATTAAGGCACCCAAGCCTGTCAGTCTCCCAAAATGATGTCATCCCCAAACTACCTACTGTTCAGAGGAGCAAACTGTAAATTTCCACTGCCTTGGATTATGTTCAAGTTATCATTAAGCCTCAGGGCACAACTGGCATCCATCAAAAGCTGGAGTTGGGCATATGGGGTCTGATTCAATGCCTGTTGAAATCAGTGAGCAGCTTTCCAATGACTTCTGTGGATTTTGGATCAGCCCCATTGTGGGCTCTGACAATGCTCCTCAATCCTAAATGTTCCCCCGCCCATTATTCCAGTACTTCCTTCCCCGCACCCCCTCCCCTAGCTTTGCTAATACAATTAAATCGTGAACTGCAGTAGCCCTGCTGCTGTGAAGGCATATTAAGCAGCAAAACATACATCTGTTTCAGTATCCCAAACTCCCAGTACAGAAAGGGATATATGCTAGGAGCAGCAGCAATAGGGAACATTTATTTCCATTATTGTATGTATTTATTCACGTATCATTACTGCTATCTTTGTGTCTTGTACTGCTCCAAGCACACTATAGGGACTTAATAAATAAAAGGGCTTTTTAACTGGAATATTGACACATCATATTTGGCTCAAAAGTTAGGCGTTGTAAAACTAAAGCCTTTAGAAAGCAGTATTATTTATTAATACAGTAGTCACTAGCAGGCTGTCATGGATCACAATCCCCTTGTGCTAGGCACAAACACAGAACAAAAAAAAGTGTGTATAACTGTTCAGATTTTGTTTTCTGAGTGTTGCAACTTTACATTTCTAGCCCCCGCCCTGTCTACAGGAACAGCTGCCACTATGTGAAGCAGCATGTTATGGAAGACAAACACACTGTGCTCTCTCTCATAGAGACTTTGCTTTTGTTCTTTATTGTTTCATTGTCTTTCTTTAATCTTTAAAAAGTCAGATTTGAAGTACAGGTTTGCATGTTGTGCATGGAAAACATAACACCTAAGACAAACAGCAACGTTGTCATGGACTTTTTTAAAATAAAAATAAACAAACTATCCTTGGCAGTGTTTGCAACAGAACGTAGTGAATAATTCACAATGAATAATGATTTGTTGAATTTAGCTTGGTTTTCTGCTTATGGAATATGCACAACCATATGGTGATTTCCTTGCATGTATTTGTTTTTCAAGTTTATTTGATAGGTTTCCTGCTCACTCCACAGCTTTTTCCTTCTGTGGATTGATCGTGAAATTTTAAATTCCAGCTGGGTTGAAAACATGATACTACTTCTGCTTTCTAATAGGAAGGGGGGCAAGAATAACTGGGGGCATAGAAAAGCTCTTATACAAAGAGTAACTGAAAAGATTGGGGCTGTTTATCTTACAAAGGAGACAAATAAGAAGTGACCTCATAAACCTCTATATCGGGGTCGGCAATCTTTCAGAAGTGCTGTGCCGAGTCTTCATTTATTCACTTTAATTTAAGGTTTCGCGTGCAGGTAATACATTTTAATGGTTTTTAGAAGGTCTCTCTCGATAAGTCTATATGTTATATAACTAAACTATTGTTATATTGTAAAATAAACAAGGTTTTCAAAATGTTTAAGAAGCTTCATTTAAAATTAAATGAAAATGTTGATCTTACGCTGCCAGCCTGGGGTTCTGTTCACCTAGGCCAGCAGTGGGCTGAGTGGGGCCTGCGGCTGGGACCCCGGCTGGCAAAGGTCCAGCAGCCAGAACCCCAGACTGGCAGCAGGCTGTGCTGGGCCAGTGGCCGGGACCCCAGACTGGCAGTGGGCTGAGCGGCTCAGCTCACTGCCGCTCAGGGGTTCCATCTGCCAGCTGGGATCCTGGCTGCCAGACCCGCTCAGCCCGCTGCCAGTCTGGGGTCCCAGCCCTGCCCACATACAGTGGGTACCTACCTTCTCCCTGGTTCTGGCCCATTCTCTTCCTCTCTCTGCACTGAGCTGAGGGTGGGAGAGGAACCGAGCAGCAGGGCTGGCGGCTGAAGGGTCGGCAGGAGCTAAATGAGGGAGGGGCTCAGGGTTGGGGTAGGAGGTTTGGTTGTGGGGGCACTTAACTGGGCAGCTCCATTTGGTGTGAGGGGTGCAGGTGAGAATGTGGGGGGGGGTGCAGGAGCTCCCATTTGGTGCTGAGGGTGGGGTGGGGATGTGGGGGTGCATGGAGTATGGGGACTGGGTATGGGTGTGTGTGCAAGAGTTTGGGCAGGGGGCTGGGGGCATGTGAGGGGGTGCAGGGTCAGGGTGGGAGGCTGGGTATGTGTGGTAGTGCCAAAGTCAGGGCTGAGGTCATGGGCTGGGGTGGAGGAATCAAGTGGAGGGCTGGGTGGTATGAGGGGGGTACAGGGCTCAGGACACGGGCCTGGGGTGTGTGCGGGGGCTCAGGGCAGAGGGCTGGGGGTGTGTGAGGGGGGTACAGGGCTCAGAGCATGGGTCTGGGGTGTGTGCGGGACACGGGGCACAAGACTGGGGTGTGTGCGGGTCTGTGGGGCTCAGGGCAGAAGGATGGGTATGTGAGGGCGGGGGTCAGGGCGGGAGGCTAGAGGGGTTATGCCCTCATTCCACCCCCCTTTCCCTAGGCCCTGCCCAAGCTTCTTCTCTGCCTCCACCGGGAGCAGCGAGCAAGCTAACCCTGCTCCTTCCCAACCCCTCCCTCACAAGGGCCATCAGCTGATCGGCTGGCAGGGAGGGATGGAGGGATGGACAGAGAGGCAGAGGAGGGGCAGGAACCCAGCACACTGCAGAAAGAGACAGGGGAGCCGGCAGGACCAAGCTTCTGCCCCCTGCCCAGGTGTGGGGAGCGGAGGGCGGAGAAGAGCAGGCCGAGACAGGCCAGGCTGGACAGGATTTTTAATGGCATGCTGCTGCTTGCCGGGACTCCAGCAGGCAGCAGCATGCCATTAAAAATTGGCATGCGTGCCATAGGTTGCCGACCCCTGCTCTATATAATAATGAATAGTCTAGAGAAAGTAGATTTGGTGCTTCAGTTCTCCTGGTCTCATGAAACAAGAATAAGGGAACAGTAAATGAAATTGAAAGGTACCAAATTCAAAATTCATAAAAGGATTGGTTTTTTTTCCCACACAACATATAATTAGACTATGGAACTCATCACCACAAGATGCTGTTAAGGCCAAAAACTTAGTGATTAGCGATCAAAGAGTGATCAGATATTTGTAGGGATAACAGGAATATCCAGAGTTATGATAATTAATGCTCAAAAAGAGCATGAGAGAAGACAGTGATCGGTTTAAGCCCTGAAGCAGAAGGTCTTCTAACTATTAAGGATCAGGATGAGGCCTTATGGGGGTCAGATAATCCCACATCTACCAACAGTGAGATTCCTTCCATCTTCCTCTGACAGTGAGAGACAGTACACTGGCCTGGATCAACCTTGGAACTGATTGTCTGTGGCCATTCCTATGTTCATCTGACTGAGTAAGCATACAAGTCCTTCGGGCTGAATACTCACATGCATAAATGCAAAATTCCATTTCTGAGAATAATCACCACTGCAACTTTGAAATTAACTTTTTTCCAGTGTTTTTTGAGATCACTCAAATCTGTGCAGAGAGAGAATGTTAAGTCGCATTAAGTGGAGCCAGAACATATTCACTGACCAATTTTAAACAATAGTCACAGAAATCCTGTTTGCATTATTTTTCTGAGCCTGTGAATGCTGGGGGTCACATTATTACATACTGTGACTAGTCCCACTAAGTAATCCCATTGAATTCAATAGTAGTAAGTAGTCCCATTGACTTCAGTGAGAACTCCTTCCTCAGTGTAAATTTCACTACTATAAATCTTTACGGGCCATGGTTTCTAGTGTGAAACACAAACCTAGCAGCAGGAAGCCAGTGCCTGAGGATCTGAAAGTGAACTTAGTTAGAAACTGAAAAGAAAAGGAAATCTGAGCAGCCTATGTTAGCTGTAAAATTGCAAACCACCACCAATCAGCGTAAAAATGAATTGATTTTAAAATATTTCAATTTTAATTTCTCAAAAGGCCTGATCCTTCCCCAGCTGAAATTAATGGCAGTTTTGCTATTGACATTAAAGGATGCAAGATCCAGCTTTGAGTGGTCCACAGAACAAAAAACCTATGATATAAAGAGTTACTGGTATCTCAAACATGCTGTGAACTCTGCAAAGGGGAAGGTGAATTAAACTGGATTCTTTAACCAAGCAACCTCACAAATGGCTTGCAAAGCTCCCATTGGTCAATGGTGTAGGATCCAGGCTTAAATAAACTGTTGCTGGCTTTCTTCTCCCTTCTCTTCATGAATCATAAGCTTCCTGCAACATTCTCAAGAGGATATTGCATTTGGTCACTTCTGCTCTGTTCCATTTGCATTAGATGCAGCATTAAGAGAGTGCAGTTCTTAATATACACACAAGAGCCGACTCATTTTTTGGGGTGAGTGCTCCACCCTTCCCTTCGCTCCCTCTGCCCCACCCCACCCAGGGCCGGCCCACAACATTTTGCCACCTGAGGCAGGGAGCTCAAATGACGCCCCCATGCCCCTTCGCTTGGGCCAAAACTTTGAAAGATCTCAATTCTGCCTTCTTCCTGTTCTACTACTCTCATGGTACTGCTCTGCTACCTACCCCAATAAAGGAGAGCTTACAACTTAAAATGCCTTGTTCAAAAATGTTAAGTAACACTTAACTTTCAAACACCTGAACATGTAACTTTTCCTGTCTGTATAGTAAACACTGGCATTTTTACCTGTTTGAATAATCAAAGTGGTGCTTTCCATGCCTTCTTGATTGCAAAGATTTGAACTGCTTCCCGAAGGTCCACCGTCTGGGCTAGCTCATGCTCTGCTGAGATGGTTGCAAGGCCGACCAGCCTCTCCTGTGTCATTGTGGAGCATAGATGTGTTTTTATTAACTTCAGCTTTGAGAAGCTGCATTCTCCACTGACAACTATTACAGGAAGTGTTAGAAGTATGCACAGAGCAACAAAAGCATTTGGAAAGAGGGTGGTCATCTTGTCTATGGACATATATTCCAGAACAACCTTTGGAGTTGATCCTGCCGAAATGTATCTTGAAAAGGCTTTCAGTTCATCACCTAAATCACTTGCATCAATATCGCGCATGTCATCATGTGTCAACACTGTCTCTAGTGCCCTGCATTGCTGGTGTAGGTCTTCTTCAGGTATAGTGAGGACTTTTGGAATATCATACAACAACATCCCAAATATACTGCTGTGTTCCTTGAGCTGCATGAAACGTTCATCTGACTGTATTGCACAATCTAGCACTTAGTTAAAGAAGTCAATTTTGAACTGTTGTTTGGGGTCTCTTATGGGAATATCCCGTGCCTCGTAATCAAAATGTCATCTTCTTCGGTGACACTTGTATTCTTGAATAGGTGGGAGAAAAGCTTCTGTGTGAAGTTCCTCTGCCAACTTCTGTGCACTCTTCAGAATGTTTTGAAATCCCACATCTGACCAGTAACACTGTAGGTAGGACTTTGCTTTGTCCAGTTGTTCCATTGCTCCAGATATACCAAGGTCAACACCTTGGAGTCTCTTGCTTATAACGTTTATTTCAAGCAGTATGTCATGCCACAACACTAAGCCACACAGAAATTTGAAGTTATATATGTTTCTGGTGATTCCATTTCCCTCTGCCACTGTTCTCCCACAAACAGTTCCTGTCATAGCATTATCCTCCATAATGGCAACTATGGCATCATCTATCTTCCCAACTTGGCGTTTGATAGGCTTTATCGCCTCCACTTGACTTTCCCATTGTCTGGCACTCAATGGTTTCAGTATCAGAGAGGATGTTCCCAGACATTGCTTCAAAATTTGCCATCGATGAGTTGATGCAGAGAAAAATACATAGATGCTTTGAATTACATTAAGAAATTTAGCAGCATCACTAGAAGCTGATGCTGCATCACTGACCACCAAGTTCAAAGAATGAGAACTGCATGGGCCAAAAAAAGCTTGAGGGTTTAAGTCTTGGATCCATGTCTGCACTCCTCTGTTCTTTCCTCTCATGTTGGCACCATTATCGTAGCCCTGACCTCTCACATTAGCTATCGCAATTCCCATATCTTCCAGCTTTTTAAGAAGCACATTTGTCATACTAGCTTCTGTAGTATCATCAATGTCAATACATTCTCTGACAGTCACCATTGCAGGGACATTTTCATTAGGTTCTGTTGTTGTTACAAAACATACCATTAAAGTCATTTGTTCTGTACGGCTGATGTCAGGTTTGCAGTCCGGAATAACAGAGTAATATCTTGCTGACTTCAGCTCTGCCACAATCTTCTGTTCAACTTTTGTTGCCAGTAACTGTATGATCTCATTTTGAATTGTTTTTCCAAGATAGTGGTGTGTGTACATTTCTTGGGTGGTGACTCTTCTTAGATGCTCCTGGAGTACAGAATCAAACTCAGCCATCAGCTCCACAATTTTAAGGAAGTTTCCATTGTTTGGCACATACAACTGATCTGAAGTGCCACACAGTGCTAGGTTTTGGGTAGCAAGCATTCTCACAATGGCAATGAGCCTCTTCAGAACATTTTGCCATTAGAGAGACTGGTGCAATTTTCTCTCGATGCTGATCATCTATGGTGGCCTTTAACCTTAGTCTCATCTCAAGCTCTTTCCACCTATGGAATGCTCTCTGGTGATTTGCTGCCTTCTCATGGCATGCCAGATTTCTAGCCAGATTTTTCCAGTCCTTTGTTCCTGTAGAACCCAATGTGGCTGGAACATTAGACTGGAAGAGTTTGCAACAAAAACAGTATGCAGCATTCTGGGTTTTTGAGTACATAAGCCATGGCTTCTCCACTTTGTCACCACTCAGGGCACAGATAGAATGGATGAGGCGGGCAGGGACATTAAATAGGATTCACTGATCCCACCCATCTGCATCCCACAAAGTCCCAGCTCCAGAGTGGCCTACAGTCCCAGGAATGGCTCAAGGGAGCTCATCTCATTCCTACCCGTCAGTCAAGTCCCTGTGTCAGCAAAAGGCAAAGAACAAGCTGTGACCGCTGGGCAATCAAAAAACTGCCGAACCAATGAAACCTGGCATGGCAAATTGGTGCAGGAACAACAGTGAACTTGAGGAGGTAAAGAGAACGCCCAGGGGAGCAGGGCAAGGCAGGAGATGGTGTGACGGGGACTAAACTTTACAGCTCTTCTCTGCATGATAAATTTTGCAGCCACTCGGATAGCTGCCCCTCTGTGCTCTCTCTCTCTTTCCCCTCTGCCTCCTCCCTTTCCCAATCTCTTTCTCCCTCTCATTCCCTCCCCCTTCTCCAGTTTTGCTACAGTTTGTAAAAGCAGCCTAGCTGAGTGCACAAGTGTGCGATGTGGGATGGAGTTAGTGGAGATTTATTCCTTGCTGTTTTACGTGTCACGAGCTCTAACTTCAGCAGCCTCTCATAACAAGAGCCTGATGCTTTGAAAGCAGACGTGTGCTGTAAAAGGTCCACTTAGGCCTGTATGTAGGGAGGGTGATATGACAGGGCAAGGAACTAACACGCCAGCCTTTCCTCTCCAGAGATCTAGGCTCAGGTAAACTGTTGTCTCACCAAGAAACTGAGTCCTGTGGGGACACACACACACATTTCTGATGGACACTTTAGTGTTATAAAACCATCACAGAGTTTGGTACCTTTGTGCACTGAGTAGGTGCAGGTGCTGCAGGTCAGGAGTGCGGGGCTATTGGCAGAGCTGTGTGGACAGCCCAGGACTGGAACAGCAGGGGGGCTGCAGGGCAGGACTGAGGGGCTATTGGCAGAGTTTAGGATTGTAGTAGTAGAGTGGGTGTGTTGGGGGTGGGGGACACTGATTTGGGCCCTTAGCATGTCACTTTCAGGCCTTTTGTGTTTTTACCTTGTACTCTGTGAATGTATCTCCCCCAGGCTGGCACCAGTCTTCTGAATTGGCAGTTTCAGTCACTCATGTTTCCCCGTTAGCTTTATGTGTTGGTTTCTAGGTTAGAGGTGCAGGTACACTCTGCAGCCCTTTGCCCAATGTCACACTTCTTTCCCCCAAGCGTGCTCCCCTGCCCACCAACATAGATTGCAGACAGCTCTAGAAAAAAGCACTGACACACAATGTAGAAGCCCTTCAAAATCACGCATGCACGCACGTGCAGCTCAGTCGTCTGGGGACCCTCTGCGCTCACTCACTCACTCTTCCCCTCCCCTCCCTTTTATTTCCTTTATCCCAAGTGGATTGCGTCGCAGGCCTGGAACAAACCCGACAAGGTCACACTGTTTGATTCTGATGTCAGTTTCAATTACATTGCAGCTTTTATAACCAAATCAAAATACAAAAGAGAAAAAAAAGAGAGAGAGAGAGGAGACAAGGCAGGATCCAGCTGCAGGCTGGGAAATGACATTTCAATTTGTCAATTGATTCATTCCCTCCACATACACTTTTCCCCCCTTTCTGTCCTATAAATTAATTAGCATGTTTATAATGTGGATGGCCGGGGTGATGCAGGACTGGAGAGAAGAGGGGGCAGACCCACCTTCTCTTTAGGGATAGGCACATTGGTTCTCATAAGTGAGGGGCATATAAAGCACGAATCAAACGCACGCTGTGAACACCCTGATGTGTTCAGATTCCAGGTTTTGGCTTGGCCTGACACTGCCTTTGGCAAACCTTCCAGGTTTCCTCTCCCAGAGAAGCAACTTCTTGACTGAAAAATCTGTACTTAGCCTTTGTTTAATCAGCTTTGATTTTTGTCCAACACCACAATCTTGTAACGCAAAGACAAGCGGGCATGCAATGAAATGAAAAGGAGGCAAATTCAAAAGTGATACAATATTTTTTTCACCCAATGTGCAGTTGACTGTGGAACGCACTGCCATAAGAAGCTGTTGATGCTAAGACATTAGCCAGATCAGAAAGGGACTGAACATTTATATGGGCATCAGGAATATTCAGAGTTGTTATGAATGACGATAAAAATGTTGGAAGGAATATTAAATCTCCTGTGTCAGGGCTTCAGATGATCTCTAGCTATCACAGATCAGGAGGAGACCTAATGTGGGGGGCAAAGTATCCCACATCTGCTGGTTGTGGGGTTGTTACATCTTCCTGTGAAACATCTGGTGCTGGCACTATCAGAGACGATACGCGGCTAATCTGGTCAGCCAACCCCTATAATCTACTGGGTTCCAGCCACAATACAAAAGACCCAAAAAGGTCCAAAGAGAAGCTGTTGTCAGCATATTTTCAGCTGAATTAGAACAAGAAGCCCTCAAAAGACAATGGCAAAGCCTGTGCTCATGAGATTCCTAGACCAGTTTTTAAGACACCAACGTTTCAGAGACTTCAGATTAGAGATGGATCCATGCTGCACAGTTCAGCTCCCTGAACATTCAGAAGGTTTGGAAGCAGTGTTCTGATTTAGCCTGTTACAGGGAAAGGGCCAGCTGTGAAGTACAGAACTGAATTGCTCCAAACTTTGCAGTTATTCTTCTTTGTTTGGGACCCAGTTGCAGTTTTTGCTGCAGTCTGGCTGTTTCTTTGGACTTTCTTCTCTGACCTGCCCCTCACATTCAGAACTCAATAGAGATGGTTCTTTCCTTGCTCTGAGTCTGTAACATCTAACCTCTGTATTACATTTTGATCCTTGATGAACAATTCTGGAGCACTGGGGTAACACAAGCATTCATGCTGGTAATGTCCCCACAGGAAAAGAGTCTTCATAAATGAGAAACAAAAGGAGGAATCAGCCAAAATAAGCAGTGCATTTTAAAGTTGAAACAATAAGCCACACACAGCTCTGGCATAAATGAGAACAACGCAACAGCGGCCAATGGAGATACACATTTGACTCAGTGTGTGTTCAGTCATTCAGCAGTTAGACCTGATTTTCCCAGTCTCCTCTCCCTTTTATCCATCCATATCTATGCAAAACTAATTTCTTCAATCCAGCTTCCTCACAAGAAGCCTCCCCACACACACACGCACACATAAAGCCTTAATTATTTCAAGCAATTTACTGACTCTTGTCCCCTAGGGAAAAAAAGACATTAGCATTGGCTTGGGAGATACTAAGGTACTTCCCTAATGGGCATACACAAAAGAAGCTAGCTAGCGTGATCTAATGAGCCCATCACCATAACATCCCATCTGTGCATGTGCAAGGGAATGGTGGGTTGTTGAGACCCCATGTGAGAACTGTAGCGATGGAGGGCTATGGTGGCAGAAAACTACCTGCTGAGAATCATTCCTGTAGGTACAAATAAGCCACACACACTTCCCACAGAAGATTTCCCTGCCTCCAGAAACAAACACCTATTCCTGCTGACTTGCCACCAGTGACTTGGAGACCTCTATTTGTACCGGCCATTCACGTGCAGCACTGCGGGCCCAGTGACAATTTTGAGCAGACAACAGCATGTCAGGGCCTACAGCTCTGCCCTTGCAGAATGGCTGCAACTCTGGGATGCTGAGATGGGGGGTGAACTTTGGTGGCCCTAATTTATACCCACCTGTTTGCAACCTAGGATGCAGATCCTGGACGAGGCTTACCGGGCTGCTGACTAGAATGGCTGCTACAGTGCAGAAAGGTGGCCTTGCCCAGTCTACGGAATGTGACTGAGGGGCAGCAATGCAGATGGTCAGGCACATGGTGGAGGAGTGAACCCTTAAGAAGACTGGAGGGTGGACTGCACCACCTTGGTACACTTGATGATGCAGCAGTTAGATGGCTGGACAATCTAGATATTGACTTGTGACACACACAGAAGACAGCTAGCAATGGTGTGTTATGTTTGTCTGCTGATGCCTAAACACCACAGTGACCATTTACCATACACAGAATCCCCTTGGAGGCAGTAATTTTTTTATTATGATCATCTATGTATTTTGTGGTAGCCCTAAGCAAGGGCCGGAGCCTCAGTTGTGCTAGGCACTGTACATGCATGTAACAAAAAAACTGATCTGCCCAAAAGAGCTTATGATCTTAGCATGTGATGGGAGACCCCAGGTGGACAAAAAAGACAGAGAGGGGAGAGAAAGGACATGCATGGCACAGCACACAAACTGCCTAGCCATGCTCCAAAGTTCTTCCAGTAGGGATCATGAGGGAGGTGAGTTCTGAGGAGGGATATGAAGAAGGATAATGTAGGGGCTTTGTGGATATTTATAGAGAGCAAAAAGTCAATTGTTATGGAAACAGCCTACACATACATTCTAGTGCTGTAACCATGGAATGGGCGGTTGTTACAAAGCTCCCCTTTGGTGCTGTAACCATGGAATGGGTGGTTGTTACACGGCTCCCCTCCGGTGCTGTAACCATGGAATGGGCGGTTGTTACACAGCTCCCCTCTGGTGCTGTAACCATGGAATGGGCGGTTGTTACACGGCTCCCCTCCAGTGCTGTAACTACCCCTGAGCTTCAGGTCCCAGCTCTAGTGCTGAAAGGGTAGTTTAGTCTCCAGGAGGTGCTCGCTGCCAGACACAATGATTTTTGTCATGTAGACCTCTGCCCATTGACACTAGGTTGAGATTAACCCAAGAGGGCAGCAGGATCTAGAGGTTTGAGAATAGAGCGGGGAGACGTTAATTTGTCATTTCGAATCTCGGTGTTACTACTGACTTGCCATTGTATATAGACTTGGAAAATTCCCTCTGTGACTCAGTTTCCCAAGTGTAAAATGGAGATCATGATACTCCCCTGACTCATTGGGGGGTTGTGAGGATTGTATATTGATTGTACAGCAGACTGACAATGTAAATATAGATCACTGAACATTCTGATGTTTCCTCCCCACACAACTAACAAACTGTCAGCAGCCCTCACACAGCTGCCATCATCATAACACCTCACAATCTGTAACACAGTTTTCCTCACACAACATCCTTGTGCGACAAGGCAGTGCTATTATCCCCCTGTTAAAGATGAGGAATGCAGAGACTAAAGCTCAGATCCTCAAAGGTATTTAGGCTCCTCCTAACTGCCACTGAAATGTGTGACTCACCCTAAGTTCATGCAGGAAGTCTGTGTCAGAGCAGGGAATCAAACCCAGGTCTCCCATGGTCAAGGCCAGGACCCAAACCCACTAAATCACTCTTTTGCCGATCAGTGCCACTGTAACTTCATACCAATCCCCTGAGCCATCCAGTGCTTAAAGAGTATGCCATGTGCTCAAAAACGATCACAAGAAAAATTGGTGCAAGCAAGATATTCAAAACAAAATGCAAAATAATTAAGAATTTCTTCACCTTTTGGTTCACATAGAGACATTCACTATTTTCATCAAATTTTCCTAAATATTTGCCTCAAAAAGTGGGAAAATTTTGAAAACAGAGGGGTCATTTTCTATGTAAAAACAGCCAGTTAACAGATGGGGATACTTCTGCAACAAAAATGCTACCCTTTTGTATTTTGCCAAAGGTTGTAGAAAAGTAACTCTTATGTTCCAAAATTGCCCCAACCTAGAGGGCGAACATTTTGATTTGAATCCTTCATGAAAAAAAACCTATGTCACTATCTGAATGGGGCTCAACAAATGAGTCATCCTGGGCCTTTCAAAGAACAAGAAGGAAGGGGGACTCGCAATGTGAGTCCAAATTTCTCCTTTTTAACCAGTAGAGGGCTTTAACATCCCTCCTACCTACAGGGTGCATCCCACTAAACAACAATGAAATCTGGCACCGGAAATAAAAAATAAACAAACAGTCCCAAGTATCCTATCTCCCACCCCAGAAACACATCTTACACAAGAGGTGAATCTGCAGATTCTTGGATTGTAAGGTGCTGCTTTCTGGTCCAACGTAGATTGTAATGCTTTAATCCACTGGTCACTGATTTCCTTTGTATTACATTATTCTAATTTCTATGCCTCTTTCCCCTTTTCTTTGGGGATTTCAATAACCAAGAAACACAAAACTGCAACATGAGCCATTTCATCTAATGCCATTTAAAGCCAAACTAACTATTCCCAGTTTACTGGGTAAAAAGCATCGTTAATTAGAAATAACTGGGAATATGAACTGCACCCTAAGGCAAATGACACATGTTGAGGGACTACTGTAGGTCACCTGGGAGGCATAGCAAATGTCCTAGGATGAGGGGAGAGAGAATCAGAAAATACAACCAAGCTACCTTGTCTCTAGGTTTCCAGCCCAATCATAGCCAGGGATGCGCCAGTAACGGGGTTGTGTGTGGTGAATGCTTTGATTACCAAGGTACTGTGGCTTGAAGTAGCAGCAATAATCCCCTTCCTGTTTCTCTCTCACGCACCAACACAAGTGTTGCACAATGCTCTCTCTTTTTGAAAACAATGAGAATAAAGATTGAAAGGGTGGGCACTTCCTAGTAGGAATTGGAGAAATTGAAGAAACTGGCACCTCCTAGAGGTGGTTCTTGGCATTTCCCCTCATTATATTTAAATTCATTTTGCAGCCCTGGGGAGCCTAATTCAGAAGGCATCTATAAGATGGTTCTAAGCTAAACTCCCTTATACTTGCTTAGAGCCAGCTACATCTGCTCACTCCCACTGTCTAAGGGAGCCTAAATAGGTTTAAATTATACATCAAGAGGCCAGAAGAAAGTATACGCTAAAGTCTTCCCCCAGCGCTCATTAACATTCACCTTCTTACACAGTTACATTGCTTGGCATGTGAGTTTTACCAGCTCAAGCGCCCTGACACATGGGAAAGCAGCTTTGAGGTGTCTATGCTGAACCACTCTAAGCATCACTTCCAAAATTTGGCTCAAGAAGTACGGTCCCAAGAGCTAAGGGTCATACTGGTACTTCCAGAGAGGCATGCAAACTTTTGGTTGCTTAGCTGAACTTCCAAACTTTTTAAGGTTCATCCAGGTCTGGTAATAACAGACTTATCACAGTGCCTTGAAAAACACAGCCAGGCTTGTCAGGGCCAGGACCGGCGCTAGGCGTTTGAATGCTCTAGGCGGATGGCAATTTCTCCGCCCCACGCGCTGGTCCCGCGGCTCCAGTGGAGCTGCCACAGTGGTGCCTGCGGAGGGCCCGCTGGTCCGTGGATCCTCAGGCATGACTGCGGCAGCTCCACCAGAGCCGCGGACCAGCGGATCCTCTGCAGGCACCACTGCGGCAGCTCCACCAGAGCCGCCGGCCACCCCCTCCGCCAAAATGCCGCCCACCAAAAATTCTGGCGCCATAGGCGATTGCCTAGGCTGCCTAAATGGTAGTGCTGGCTCTGGTCAGGGCTCCCACCCCCTACAACAAAAAAAGACTTAAGTTTCATTAAAAGTTTCTCTCAGGTTATTACCTCTGCCACTTCCTTTAGTCTGGAGTGGTCCTACACCATGCCATAAAAATAATGAAAGTAAATGTTCTCTGTGTCCACGTAGGAACTCCAAACCATCAAAGATGCATTCACAGGGGGGAGGAGGAGGAGGAAACAGAAGAGGAAATACATGCTCCTTCCTCAGACTTCAAGAGACAGGCAAGACGGGGATTATTACAAAGGAAAAATAATGCTGCTTTCAACTTCAATGATTTATCCTTCCATCCAAGAATCTCAGAGCACTTCATACAGACACTAATGAATTAACCCTCACAGCACCTGCTGCGGAGTACGTCAGTATCGTTGTCTCCTTAGTGTAGAGGCACAGAGGAAACTAAGGCAGAGTGAGGTTATGTAACCTGCACAACTTACACAACAAGTCTGTGGCAGAGCCAAGGACAGAACCCAGGACTCCTGTTATGTCGTCCCGTGCTTTAGCTACAAGACCATCCTTCTTTCCATAAGGGGAGGCTTTGGAGCCATGATAAGCTGTTACCATTGAACCGCTCTTTGTGGCCTGTGTGAAATGAGCTTGGTGTGTCTTCATCTAGGTCCCGGGTGACAAGAGCCACATCAAAACGACTGTTACACTGAGAACTAGTTGTCCTCTTTATTGGCAGTCTCAGCGGAGAGGCCAATGACCAAGCAGGCCAGGGAAACATAATTCCCCTCACATCCCTAGAAAGGATGCTTCCAGAACAGGGGCGATATGCATCAGAAAAGGGAGGTGTGGGGAAGTTTGCCCTTCTGCTGCCTGTGTGACCTCTGCTCTGGGAATACATAATCACTTGTGAGCTGCCCCTTTTAACAGCACAAAGTTAAAGATGAGGGGAAAATGCATATTGTGCGCTATGGAGCAATGGTCATGGCTCTATGACATAAATCATTTGCTCCACCACTGGACAAGCTGTAAATCCTAGCATGACACAGAGACAGATAGATTCAATATTTTATACATACGCCATATACTTCAGCCGTGAAGAGGATGCTGCAGTATGACAAGCTTTGGAGAATTTTTCTTGCCGCAGGGGCTGAAAAACGGTGATTTTTAACAGTGACACAATAGTTAGAGATGTGTGTGTGTGCTGGCAGATTCACCAGCCACCTTGTGTGTTTTGGGCAGGTTTGCATATGGGTGAATGGTTTCATGTTGATGGATGTGTACTGTCTGTTTCGTCTGGTGTGGGTGTGAAATTTGTGCATAGTTGTAATATTTTTAGTGGCCATGTTTGTCAGTGCTGGGGCACATGCATGTGTCTTTTGGTGTGCATTGATTTGTGAGCGTGTGTGTGCTGGTATGCATCTATATGTGGGCTGGTGGGTTTGTATGGTGTGTGTGCGCGTTTGACTGTGTGTGCGCATTTGATTGTGTGCAAGTTTATCTTCCTCCAGCACTTTGGCAGCTGCAACATCAGATTCACTCCAAGCCTTCTACACACAGTCTCTTGTCTTTGTTCCACTCTGAAGAGACTTTGGCTCTTCCCTTCCCAGCCCTGCCTTGTTTCAAACACAGCCCCCAGCACTCCTTTAGGAGGCAGAGAAGCCTCCTCCTTTGCAAAAAGGCAGCTCCTTCAGCAGCAGGTAAGAGGATGCTGCAGGCACAGCTGACATGTGCACAGCACCTGTAAAGCTCAAATGCTCTCCAAGAGCAAGCAAGTGGCCTGTCCCTTCTCCAGGAACCAGCTAAAGCCCTCAGAGCCACAGGTGCACTGGACACTGCTCTTTCACTGAGCTGGCCACACTCTCCTATGTTGGGTGTGTACCATTGGGCAGATGGGCCTGCAGCAGCACTTGCTCTCCTGAGCAGCTGCCCATGCCCAGGGGAGCCCACCAATGTCATGTGTCCAGGGCCCTCGCAGGAAGAGTCACTTTCTGACAATGCTGAACAAGGAACTTGATTAAAGTAAGGAAAACACTATTAAGCCATAAGCTACATTGTTTATTTCTGCTTCACAGTAGAGCTTCTGCCTAGAACCTTCCCCAGACCCTTCCTGCTGCAGATGTAAGAAACATGGCATCCATTTCATTACAGCCACTTCTACTAATGGGGAGCGCCTGCTGGGAGAGGCTCCAGGCTTGAGCTATATACTATCAAGAAGGATGGATGGAGCCTGACTGACAGGAGGAGGGGTACAGCAGCAGCACTACTGAAGTGAGCTTTTCGGGGGTGGGGGAGAGGGAATATTGAGTCAAGCAAACAGACACAGCCCCTAACCTAAAACTCCAACTCAACACTTTTTGATGCTCAAATAAGTTTCCTTAACTGTATCTTCTCTCCTCCACCTCTAACCTCTTCTCGGTCTGGACACCCCTCCACAGTTCTGGAGTCCAGCGGGCACCAGGAGAAGCAGCGCAGATGGACATAGATACTGGTCAGAGACCAGCAGACTCAGATCAGTTGGCTCAAGCACTATGGATTTCCATGACCAAGTATTTACCAGCCACTCCTGGACTGGCGAGCCCAGGCTGACTGGTGTTGTAAGGGGGGGTCCCGTGTCCCAATGCAGGGAGTTGACAGTGCCAGCTGAGACTTGCTTGGAGATTTGGGGTACTCTGATCAAAGCTCTGAGGCTGTGAAACCTGGCCAAACTGAACCAAATGGGTTGGCTTGCAGCCCGTGGGGAGCCAAAGTGCTATGCAGGCACCTCTGTCATGCGTACAAACAAAGGCCCCTTCCCAGGGGTGACTCAGGGAGTCTGTACCCCAGACAGACTCATTGCTAGGAACAGAAAGTCAGCAAGTGAGGTGTAAGCCCAGATTTATCCCTTCTGTGCTGGACCAGCTGGGCACGTAACAGTGCATCTGAAGGGTGTTACATTAGTCTGGCTGGATGCTGTGAGGCAGGGATGGCCAAACTGTAGCTCTTTTACAGTGAAAGTGTGGCTTGTGGAGCCCCGCACAAATCTCTGCCTACCAGACTGTGGGGGGTGGGGAAGCTCAGGGCTTCTGTCCTGCAACGGGATGGTGAGGTTAGGGGCTTCTTCTGCCCAGCAGGGAGGGGAGTCTTGGGGCTTCAACTCCACAGGGTGTGCCTTCCAGGCCTTGGTGCTTCAGCAGGAGCGGGGCTTCACCTCTGGCAGGGCTCAAACCCAGAGACTCCCTGCGCCCCACCCCCGGGCTGAAGCCCCGAGCCCCAGCAGGCATACCTCGGCTCTTGACCTTCTGAAGATCGCCGGATGCAGCTCAGAGGGTCAGTAAGCTTGGCCTCCCCTGCTCCAAGGCATGGATTCAGCTACTTAGTACCTCTCAAGGCTGGTAACCTACGAGGGGAGGGAGGGCACTGGTGCCTACTCCCCCACCGTGCTCTGTCGTCTTCCTCACCCCCGTCCTTCGTCACATAAAGCCCCAGAATATAGAATCCCACCTGTAGGGTGAACTCCACTGAGCAATGAGATCCTGAAGAGGGGGTGGGGGGAAACACAACTGCCTCCCTAAAGGGATTTTAAGGTTCCTGGGCAGTAGCAGCAGGAACCTGTCCTCAGATCCACCCTAAGGTTGCACAAACTGGGTGCTCGCACATTTCTCCAGTGTGCAAAGCACCAGCGCTGGGAGCATTCTAGTACAGTTTCTTCCTCGAGCAATCTCTTTCCTTCCTGCTGGCCAAGTAGCAGCCATGGGAGGAAGGACTCCCACTTGTCCCCCGCGCTGACACGATAAATAATCTGAAAAGGATTAATTAAAGATCACAGCTGCTAAACCAACGGGGCCCCAGCCTCCAATCTCAGTCGCAGACCTTCCTCCCCATCCCGCCACATCACACATATTACAATCGCTGCTGTAGGCCGAGCGCGATACTGACAAGAGTTCTTTCTCCAAGTGGCCTTGTGCCGTTTTGGGCCATTAGGCTTTGGCTCCGCTCTAATAACCCTGTCCGCACGTAAACAGAATCCGGGAGGATTTCTAGATAGAGAACAGACACCCCCCCTGAACTAATACATGCCCACGGAGTGGGTGGGAGCCACCCTGTGCACTGAGCCCAAGCTGGGGTGGGGGCTGGGATGGGCACATGTGGGGCACTAGGGGAAGGAGAATCGCACACACAGCCGATTGGGGGGAGGGATATATATGTATAGGTCATGGAGGGCAAAGTGGGGAGAGATACATACACACATAACATGGTGGGGCAGAGAGAGGTGGAGTCGCGCTCGCATATAGGGCACGGGGAAAACAAGGAGAGGGAGAATTTGACAGAAACAGGGCATGGAGGACAGAAAGAAGGGGAACAACACCCACCCAGATTTGGGGCATGGGGGAGAAGAAGGAGGAGGTGTCATACACAAGTGGGAGCAAAGACAGGAGGAAGCACACCCACATGCATTTCTCCATGAATGCCTGCACTAGTGTTTGTTCTGCCCAAACGGCCCACAGATTGTGTCTGAAACCTCCTGGCAAGGAGCTAGCTAGCACAGATGACTGGAAATGCTAGGACCACTGAGCCTCGGTTGCATTAGAAAAGCATGTATATGAAGGACACCCTGCACCTGCCCATGTCCCCCGGGCACCCTCTGCCTATACCTCCCCAACACGCATTACCAGTTCCTGCACCATGGGAAAGACTCTGCCCCAGAACCATGGGAGAGTAGAACCTCCCTCCTTCTACTGCCCACTCTTCACTCTGCCTTAGGCTTGGATGGTGGTCTGGATCACAAGACTGAGTGGAATTAGAAAGGGCTCCATGGAGCAGTGGGACTGGCAGAACAGATGGGGTGGGGAGCATCTCTTAGGTTTGTCACTGGTTCAACTCTAGCCCAAATCAGCTGTGACTGAGCATTGTTCTTATCTAGTGGGTGATCAGTGGCCTGTACGAAACTTAATCCACTGGCCCTTGAGAGGTGACGGGCTGAATAGCCCATAGGATTGCTCATTAACCCTGAGAGGTGACTCTAAGTAAGCTCCAGTAGTGCAAATTGCTTCTTTCTTTCTCTGTGCTTGGGGTTTGTACCAGTGCAGCTGCTGCAGTGGCTGTGCACTGATTGCTGGAACTGGGGAAATTTCAAAAGCAGACGAAGTCCAGGGCTTTACCTGACAATTGATGCCACGTTAAAAGCATTAACACTAAACACTTCTCAACATGAGACTCTTCCATCCACTTTTAATTCTGGGGTCAGACTGTTTCTCCATGATCATCTTCCTTGCGCCTGCCAAGAGGGAGAAACCCTACAATCATCCCCATCAAAATGATTCCACTCATGCTCAAGTTGAGGACCCCAGTGGTACGTCTACACTTCAAGCTGGAGGTGTACATCCCAGCTTGACAAGACAGATCCATGCTACCTCTGATCAAGCGAACACACTAAAAGTAGAGTACATGCGATAGCATGAAGGGCAGGAGGGGGCTTGCCTCCCATAGCGCCTACCCATCAGACACACTAGGCACATACCTGGGGCAGCTAACCCCTCCTGTTGCTCATGCCATCACAACAACACTATTTTTAGCACACTCGCTCAATCAGAGCTAGAATGGATATATCTCCTCAAGATGTGAATTAAGCCTCCAGCTCACAGTGTAGACATGCCCTCTGGGTAGGGCGGTTGATATCCTGCTGCAGTGAGTATCTCTGCCTAATTAAAGAGAAGGACTCAGATCAAGATTTTCACAGGAGCTGAAAATGGATGGCTCCCATTGACCTCAGCTGAAGCAGTGTGTTCAGGTGGGTGGGAATTTTCAGCAAACCTTTTCTTGCCAAAAAATACTAAGTCATCAAACTGAAACTGTCAATAAAACAGGCTCAGTCTTAATGAATCCTCCAACTTGAATGCGTTTGGGGAAAAACATGTTGACATTATTGAAACATCACATTTCTACATTTTTGAACCGGGACATTTTCAGTTTTTTGTTGAAACAACTTTTAATTTTGAAATGTTAGTAAATGCAGATGACAATTAGGTTAAAAAAAGGTCCAACTCAAAAAAAAACCTTTTGATTGACCGGACCCATTTTTTAATTTTTCTGATTTTCAGTTTGCAAAAAAATGTCAAGCAATTTCAACTTTTTGTGCTGATTTGGGATGCCAAAATGTTTCTCTCTCTCTCTCATCATTTGTGGCAGGATGGGAAAACCATCTCCTGCCGACCTCCAGTGGTGGGTGCTCAGCACTTCTGAAAACCAGGCCCCGAGGGCTAGATTCACAAAGGGACTTAGACGTTACCCAACACTTTAGGGAGTGGCTGTAGCCTAGAGCCGGGCTCACCACACTGTCCACTTTGTAAGTATCCCCACATGGGCCAAACTGGGAGATGATTAGGACTGAGTGATTAACCAGGTAACAAGGGGATTCAGCTTGTCAGCAGGGGACTGTTAAATGGCAGACAGGAAGGGAGAGAGGACTGGAAGGAAGGGCAAGGAAACCCAGGATCTCAGAGAGGTGACACCTCTCTCCCCACCTGCTCATCCTGTGCCTAAATGGTACATTGAAGACTGGGACAAGCCTTAGGGTGATGGGACATGAAGCTGCATAAGACACTGTAAATAGAGTACACTGGGACAAAGAATGTATCCGTGTGCAAGGACTGCTTATAAAGTGAATCTGGGGTGAGGATGCCCACCTCGTGACAGCGCCCAAATTCCAGATTTAGATACCACTGGCATTCACAAAATGCCCACTCAGCTGCTGCTTAACTCTGTGGGCACCTAAACTCCAGCACAATTCACGCCTGACTCCCTTTGCGAATCTAGGCCTTAGTCTCCAAATTAGATTATCAGCGTTCATGCTCCAACCAAAAGCCTGAATCTAAATACCCCTGGGACACAGACTGAATGTTATACTCTCTCTCTCTAATGGAAATCCCATCTCTGAAATATTATCAATAACAAGAGTTATCTGTCCTCTTTGTGCTGCCAACAAAAAACAGCTCCGCGGCTTGAGCAACACCCCTTTCTCCAGGAGGTGCTCTTTGTGCACGCCAGTGTCTGCCATCTACCTCGCTCCTTCACATGCACTCTCCTCCCTTTGCTTCTCATTCCTTTTCTCAGAAAGGCTGGCATTTAAGAAACACTTATTCCAATCCATTTCTACCCTTGTACAGCAATTGGGTGTCATTTAGTTTGATTTAACCAATTTACTCTTATGAATTAATTGGTTAATAAGCCATCTGTATGCATCAGTCACACTCACGCACACAGACATGCTCACACACTTGTCCTTGTTTAACAACAGGCTGTGGGGCGTGATGGGACGTGGGGAGTGAGGGTTAATTTAACTCCCCAGGGGATGGCGAACAAAGGACCTTCTCTAGCATTACACTGACCTTGACCTCTGAGTAGAGCAGTGGAATTGGGTGGCTGGGGTAATTCAGGAATAAATCAACACTGTTACTGGAGAGACGTGCAAGCTACATTTTGAGATCAAGAATCTCAAATACCCCAACATGTTTTTTTGGGGGGAAATATGGGGTTTGGATTCAGGCTTATTGGAGAGTGTGTGAAATTCGGATCTGCATTCAAAACCTACTGCAGTTTGGGGGGTTCATCGCTGAATTTTCTGAGGTGGGTACTATTTATAATAAGTACCAAAATATTGATTTCAATGTATATTTCTATACCCCAAAAGGCACCTCTCCTAGGCCCCAGGCAGTTTAACTTTATATATAATCCCCCAAGCCATCCAAAAACAACAACAAAGCAATCAAAAAACATATCCAGCAACATATCTCAACCTACACAGCAGCAAAACATCAACCGGCTGAGAGAGAAACACCACCTCCCTTTCCCTGGATGCCCACACATCTCAGCAACCCTCAGAAGCTCAAGCAAACAGAAAAGCTTCTCAGTGTGCCCTGAAGGTTAACACATTGGCTATTTCAGGGTGGGGGGGAAATTGAATTCCAAAGCCCAGGGATCCCTGTGAAAAACATCCTGCCAACAAATTCCTCCTTGTTTGTACCTAGGTAGCTGCAGCACAAATGTCTCAGCTGATTGCAGCAATGTAGCATGGGGAAAGGGGCAGCCTCTCAAGTCGGAAGCTCCCAAGCCAGTTAAGACATCATGGGCGAGAACTAGAACTTGAAACTACCTGGAAACTAACAGGCAGCCAGTGCAGGTCATGGAGCTTCTGCTTCACGTGTCCCTGGCATGAAACCTCCTCAGTATAGGGGCTGCTGCATTCTGCATCAACCAACATGTAAGACACAGCCCCATGCAGACTGCATAGTCCACTGATCTCAAGGCAACTAAGGAATGGATCGGGGGACCCAAGTCCACACCCAAAAGCAACATGGGGGGGGGAGGGGCCCAGTCTGGGAGTGCTAAAGAAGCATCATGCTTAGCCCTTAGGGCTGGGGAGACGGGGCATTCCATGAGCATGGCAGGGTGGTAGCCCATTCCAGCTGCCTCTGGGGCTGTTCCCTCCCCCCCCCCCCCCCCACACACACACCAGGGTCTCCTAGTCATCTGAGACGCAGGTAATTGGGATTCAGGTTTGGAGGCGAGGTGGCAAGGGTGAATAGCAGGGACACAGTTGCAAAGAACAAGTACTTGGTTCCCCCAGGAAAATGAAATTACCGGAGAGTTCACTTAAACGGATCCCATTAGAGCAACACACACTGCTCAAAGAATAACATTCTCTGTGCACTGAAGTGAAATACCTACAGAAACACAGGGCGGCTGTTTGAAATGGCTCCCCTGAGACAGGGAGGGGGTAAACCTCTCTACAGCAAGCTCAGCCCAGCTCATACACCCCAGGGGGAGAATGTAAGAGGAAAAAAAGACCCAGTTAAACTAAGGAGGGAGCCCGTCAGACAACAACTCCAGTGTATGTGCATGTGCAGGGTCCTAATAGACTGTATAACAGAGGTCTAGACTGTGTAAGGCCTCTGTAACTGGTTATGAGGTGTGTGTTGTGTGGCACACCAGGAGTTAATCCTCAGATGTCCCCACATAAAAAAAAAAAACAAGAAGCCTCTGTTAAGGTGACATTTAAGGTTGCAAGCACCTATCAATGGTCTGAGTGCATGCTGCCTCTCAGGAACACTGGAAATCTATGAAATAAAGAGTTAAAGCCACACTCTTCAAACAAACAAACAAACAAACAAACAACAAAAGCATCACAGTACCTTAAATCTGCCCCCCACTGTGATACCCTGGAAAAAAAAAATCAGAAACACATGCTTACCTACCTATTCATAACCAACAGCTTCACGTGATCAGGGACCACAGAGACTCAAATGCATCAGGCGGAATTCTGTAAGCAGTTGTGCTGCTTGACAGCTGTTTTTTTGGCCACACACAACACGCATACAAGAATGTTACAGATTCCCGATTAGACAGGTAGCATGCTGAAGGCACTTGCCTCCCACTCGCCTTTAAAGGTCTGATTCTGCCAGGTGCTAAGGCACACAGGGCCAGATTTCAAAGGCATCTATAAGGCAAATAGACACCTAGTGGCAGTCTCTAAAGTCAGTCATAGGGCTAACTCATCCCCATATATTAACCTCTTCTATCCAGGTCATGTTATCAGTATGCTGTCATAAAAAACGCAAAGATCAGTGTGTTGCCAAATCTTCTAACCTAGTACTGGACATATGTACGTCACACTATGGAACAAATTATTGTTGTTATACAGGTGTACTGCAGTAGTGCCCAATCAGGAATGTGGTCCCACTGTGGTAGGTGCTATGCAAACAAAGAGACAGATACAGTCCCTCGTTTGATGAGCTTAGAGGAAGCTGATTCCTATCAGGTGGAGAGGAGACTGGATGGCGAGTCAGGACTTGTTCCACTCTTGAATTCTGTCTCAGCCCTGCCTAGCAGTTCCTAGAAAGCCAGTTCCCAAGAGACATCACTGGGGATTTAGCTACGCATGGAAAACATGAGTAAGTGCAAAAAAAAAAAAAAAAAAAAAAAATCAACTTTCTGTTCTCCCAAAGTTAAAAATAACACATGAACGAATGGAAGAAAATCCACAGGAGCCCAAGTCACTGTGAACTTCATGGCACCAAAAGAACTTTCTTTGAACTGGCTTGTGCCTTTCTCAGGGCTGCATTTTCAAAAGGCTTCCCTCTATTTCGGAAAGCAACCGGTGAAGCTCAGAAGATCCAGAGTATCAGCTGAGTTTGACTAAGTGCTCACCATTTCCCATCCAGACCATCCAAACCTCCTGGGCTTGTGTTTTCCTCCCCTCCCCCACCACTTTCCCTGCCTGTGAACAGCTCCCTGCTCTCTCTCCTCTTTTTCCTGCTGACAAAACCTTATATGATCTAAAAGCGTCTCCAGTGAGAACGCAAATGGTGTTAGCAAATGTGTATTTGAGCTCCACATGCTCCCAGGGTTTTCGGAGTACTAAAACCCAATTAGGTAACACTCAGCAGCTACAGTGAGAGGGAGTGGTACAATCTCACCACGACTAATAGAGTTTTTAATAATAGATGGGCCTGTCTCTGCAATGTTGGAGAGGGAAGCTGAAGTGGTTTCAGTTGCAGTGCATCTTCTGGCTGCTGCTCAATGAAAGGAGAATGAATATTACATGAAAGCAGGGATTAACTTGCCCTCCAAGCCTATTATTACTACAAGGGAGATCCCTGCAGGTCACAGGTGAGGTTACTCTGATGGAGCAAGGTGAGGGAATCCCAATGTGCAGGGAACACGGACAATTCCTCTGTTATCTCATGAAAAGTTTGGTCACCTCAAGTGAGGGCTGAGGCCTAGTGGTAGCAATGGTCATGAAGTTCAAGAATAAGTCAACCTGGAAAAGCTCTCTCCATCCACAGGAGATCAGAGACCAGGTTGTGGACTGATGATGGAGCAAGATTGGAGGGAAACCAGGCACAGAATGAACCAGAAGAAGAATTTGCCTCTCCTTCCAAAAGAGGATGGTCCCTCATGGTCAGGACTGGAGCTATTGATACAGAATCATGAAGAAGTTGATAGGAGTGGAGAACTCCACCTCCTCTATGTTTACAAAATCTTCACTTTATGCCTCCTTTCTCAAAACACAAATAAAAGCTGTGGAGGGCATTTGTCTTGTTGCCATAGAAACAATTACTATACTCTCAAACTGTATTTAAGCATCACTCCCCCCTCCAGCACTGTGCAACAACCCGCTATTCAATGAGAAGGCTATGCTGTCCATGGAGAAGGTGGTGGTCACGCAAATTAGCTTTGACGTTCATTTTTCACTCAGATACAAGAGTTCTGGAACAGCCCACACTCCCCTTTCCTTGGGTGTGCACACTTCTTTCTTGCCTCCTTTCTCTTCTCTGTTCGTTTGAGTGTCACATCATTTGCATTTATGAAAAGAATGTCCTGAGGGGTGCATGGATAGCGCAAATTGCGTATGATCAGATCAACCTTGTGCATAATACATTTGTCTGTGAATCCAGTCCCCAAGGCCCTCCCTACTGACTGACTGTCTCTGTAATGAAGTATTTGACTGTAATTTAGTTAAAGATGCTGGAGATAAGAGCATGGGAAGGAGGGGGGAAGGAAGAAAACAAAGAATGCCACAAAAAAGCTGCCTCTAATTATAAGCTAAGATGCTACTGAAATAACTGAGCTACAATAAAGTTGATTCCTCAATCCAGTCCCTCTAAAAAAAAGAGTGACATAGGCCCATCCTCAAACACCAATGGCTTCTTGTAAGCTTGATTAGGATAGTCTGGATGCATATCCTAAGTGACGGCTAAGTGATTGAATTCAAGAGGCTTTGGATCAGATCGTAAGTGTGGTCTTGTGGGTTAAAGTGAGACACAGGACTCCTGGGTTATATCCCGTTCTGACTCAATACCATGCCTTGGAACAATCACTGCCTCTCTCTGAACTTCAGCTGGGGACACCACTTTCCTACCTCACGGGGCCATTGTGAGGATTCATTCATAAACCTTCCCCTTTGATGGCATGAAAAGAGGCGTTCTACATGTGGCAGATCTGACGTGGGTGACACAGAAAAGGGGTACTAGCTGAGCAGCATTATTCCCCCCAAATCAACAGATGCCATGCTCTGAACCCCTGTCGTGACACCAACAAAACCCCTACACCTTCCGTGATCCACTGTGGTGGACTTAGCACTGCCCCACCCCAGCTTTATCCTTCAACATCAACTCACCTATTAACTGTACATTCACATTTGATGTCCTTAGTATGTTCCGTTGTCCAGTGTCCAGCCAAAGTCTGCAGGGTAAATAGTAAGGTGAGCTCCAAGAAGTGGCACAAGAAGGAGCTTGATGCAAAGCAAGCGATTGTCCCCCAAGTGTTTTGAAGATCACCTTCACCTGTCTCATTATGAAAAGTATCTGAGTCATGCCAAGCTGCAAAGGTCTCACGATCAAGAATACTGATATGCAGTCACTGTCAGAGCTTCCACCCCCCGCTTCTCTCTTCACCTCTCCACCTCCATCAAAAGGTATAAAAGCCAGAGCCAAGAAGAACTGAGAGGCTATTCTAGCCCACAATGGCTTTAGGGGCACAGATGATGATGTGGAAGAAAGTGAGAGCTGGTAGAGGCAGGGGAGATTGTGTGGAATTAGAAGGTTGGGAACCTCTGCTAATGTCAGAAGCAACAAACAGCTCAGGTTGCCCAAGAGGGATGGGAAAGGGGACTGAGAAAGAGGGAACTGACTATTGGGATTTGGTAGCGCTTAGGTCACGGATCTTGGGAAGCCTGGAATCAACATGCTCTCCTTTGGTTGCTCCACAGGCCTGGTCAGGAGCACAGAAGGGCAGGGGCAGGGGCAGGGGCAGGGGCAGGAGGGCTTTTTGTAGGATACACACAAGTACTGGGGAAATGGCAGTTTCTCCTGTGTCACTTCATATGTTTCCATCCACTCAGAACAAAAAATCATGTATTCTCCCTCCAGGAGCCTGGAACAGTCCCATGCCTGGCAGGGCTTTTAAAAACATCTGACCTTTCACACATGGTAGAACTGGAGCACAATGCTTCCTGAATGAGAAAGCCCGCACACATACACACGTACACATATACACATACATGCACGCATGACAGAGAACCAATCCACTCCTGGCCAAAAAGGGTGGCATGCCCAGTGATGTGAGTAGGAGTTGGGTTTGCTAATACAGGGACTTTACGTGGCCCAGTGAGAAGACAACAAGTAAATGCTGTAATACCCAGCCCTTATGGAAGAGGCCCTGGTAACATATGAGTGATGCCCATAAGCATCAGGCAAGCTGCGTTCTCTCCAGCACCCAGAGACGCAGGCTCATCACATTGCTTGTGGCTTCTCTCTGAGCCATTTTGCAGGGTTGAAGAGTATCACGGGACTTTAATTAGAAAACCATTTTAACAAGTTGATGCTCACAACAGCTGCCACCGGCTACAGGAAATTAACCCTGGTGTCAAATGAGCTGCAGCACTGAGACCCAGGAGTGAGTATCACAAGGGAGTGGCTGCCCACTGCAGCACAGAGGGCTGACACGCGCGTCACATTGGCGCCTGCAGATAAAATGTGGCTTCTCTTGAAGCCATGTTGTATTCCCTGGCTCAGGTTCTTGGCCCCCTCAATGCTCAAATACAAAGACTACTTTCCCCTTCAAAATGAACACACACTGCTGAGTTTTGCACCAATCATGTGTCTCAGCCAGTCCAAGAAGAAATCCACTGTGGAGGGTGACATAGGGACAACTACATCATTTATGGAGTCCTCAAGAAAGCACAATCAATGCCTCTCCACTAGCCCCTGCTCTCTCTCACATGGACACAGGCTCAGACACTGGTGTGGGAAGCCATGCAAGGATGCTAACTGTTGTTAATTACATGTATTACAGTACTGCCTACAGACTCCCGCTGAGCTCCAGGCCTCTATGTGGTAGGTGTTGTACAAACACACAGTAAGTGATAGTGCTAGACAAATAGGTGGGGAGGGGAAGGCCAACCGGAGGTGAGCTGCGTGAGCCATTTACAAGTATCAGTTTATTCAATGAATGTGGTACCATTTTCTGTTTGTCTTTGATTTCACACAGCTCCACCATCTTATTACCTGTATTCTCCTGTCTCCTTCCATTGACTCCTTATTCTGGTTCCCCCTAGCGTTCTCACACGGGTGTACTGCGTCGACTCAGGTCCATTAGCATTAGGTACAACAGTGTCTACTGTAACAAGGTGTCATAAATAGATAGCTAAGGGTTAATGTTTCTTTTACCTGTAAAGGGTTAACAAAGGGAACCAAACACCTGACCAGAGGACCAATCAGGAAACTGGATTTTTCAAGCAGGGAGGGATTTTTGGGGGTCTGGAGTCTTTGTCTGTCTCTCAGTGTATGAGAAGGTTCTTTCTATCTTCTAATCTTCTGTTTCCAAATTGTAAGTACAGGTAGAAAACAATATAGGCTTTTAGTTGTTGGTTGTATTTACCTGTGTGTAACTTGCGGAATGTAAATTGTATCTCTTTGAATAAGGTTTTTATTCATTTTTCTTTTAAGCAATTGATCCTGTATTATTGTCATCTGAACAGAGAAATTTTGATGTCTTTCTTTCTTTTAGGCTTGTTTGAGTTTTCCTCTGGGTAGGCTAAGAATGAAGGGGAGGGAATTCTCTTGTGTTAGATCTACGGAGGGTAAGCTCTGCAGCACCAGGGAATTTGTGGGAGGGGAAAGAGAGAATCATTTCTGGTTCCTTGTATTTGGGGTTTGTCTCTTTGTGGAATAGAGGAGACATGCTTTTTGGTATTGTGATGTAAAGAGATGCATCAGTACTCTCAGGTTAGCCCAGAGAGAAAGTCTGGGTGGGAGAGAGAGGGAAAGGGAATGGGTTATTCCCTTTGTTGTGAGACTCAGAGTCTCTGAGTCTTGGGGTCCTCCAAGGAAAGTTTGGGGGACTAGAGCGAGCAGGCACTGTAATTCCTGTCTGGTGGCAGTGAGATAAGATCCAAGCTGGTAATTAAGCTTGGAGGTTCATGCTAGGCACCCACATTTTGGACGCTAAGGTCCAGATTTGGGAGTTAGGCTTATGATAGTGATGAACTAGGAGGTTCATGCTAGGCACCCACATTTTGGACGCTAAGGTCCAGATTTGGGAAAGATGATTATGATACAAGGACACCTGGGTGAGTTTTAAGCAGTCCATGTTGGCTGTGTCCAGGAAACCTAACTGTTTCTTTCAGTAAAGATTTTTTTTAGTGTGCTTCCCAGTCACCCAGAGCACACAACAGATGCCAGAGCATCAGTGGACGCTTGCTGCCTGGCTCAGTGCTGAACTGCCAGTGAGTTTTTCCCTGCTTTTGTCTGCCATTGATCTTTTCCTTTGCACACCTCCACCTGACGTATACCATTTGCAGATCCCAGGTAATTAAGAAATCCCAGCACTGAATTCAGCACCTTTCCAGGCAAAAAGTTCAAAGCAGAACTAGAACTTATATCTCCTCAAGACCAATAGCTTTGCTGCTAACAAAGCTGTTCCGCTAATGCGATCCAGGCAAAAGGCTATCCAAATAGAAATATATTAAGTCCACTTTTCATTGCCATGGGTAGAAACGTTTACTCTGAATAGTTTCTTCAGGACACCACACCTCAGAGGCAACACGAGTTTTAAACAACCCTTGAAGTATCCCCATCTCCATCCCCATCCTCTTTTCAGTGCAGTTAGGATCTACCTTTAGTTAAAGGGACACTGTCAGATAACTCATGGGGGTAAATTCCATTTATGCCATTACACAGTTTAAATCCGGAGTAACTTCATTTACTTCATATCTTTTCAAAAGCATGGATTAAAAACTTACTTTTTAAACACAGAAGCTGAAATCTTCTATGAAATCCTCCTGTCCTGTGTTGCCAACAACACCTCAGCTTATTTTACCTGAAAGAATGTTAACCATCTACCGTACTTTATACCATTTATGCTCTTTGTTTACTCTGGGCATGAATCCACTGCAGAGGCGTATTTCTCTGCTCCCTACACCATTGAAACTTCACTGATTTCAATGGTGTTACTCCTTTATTTACACCAGTGTAAGTTTCACTTTCAGAGGCTGTGATGCTGAGCTGCAAATGCGGCAGTAGAAGTTTTACATCTATTCATTTGTCTGAAATCATTTCCATTAGAATTTTAAAACAATATCATGAAAAGCATGTTTATCTTGCTTTTTGATGGTATGTACATTTTTGTATTTGCAGTGTCACCATCTCTCCTGATCTGAACATGAGTCTCACAAAAGTTGATGTTTCCCTTAAAGCCCCAGCTCCTGGAGTCAAGAGACTGCATGAGAATTTCAGCCTTCGTTTAAAAAGAAAAAAGAAAAACTTGCTAACCCCCATCAACGCAGAAAAAAAGCTTGAAAAAACTGGATTGAGTGCATGCTAAAGGCTATGAAATCAGAAGGCAAAGAAAATGTATGTTTTTAGAAATCTCATTATTTTTACACAAATCTCATGATCGGAGGCGGGAGGGGAGGCACAACTGATTTTTGGACAGTTGACATTGGCCATGTCAACCAATTTTACAAAACCAAAATTTTGCAGCAAACTTGACCTGGAATATAAATTCCTTTAAAGACCAACCTTGTCCCTTTGGTGGTTGCTTTAGACCAGTAGTTCTCAAACTTTTATACTGATGACCTCTTTCACATAGGAAGCCTCTGAGAGTGACCACCCCTTATAAATTAAAAGCACTTTTTAACATATTTAACACCGTTATAAATGCTGGATGCAAAGTGGGGTTTGGGTTAGAGGTTGACAGCTCGCGATCCCCCCATGTAATAACCTCATGACCCCCTGAGGGGTCCTGACCCCCAGTTTGAGAACCCCTACTTTAGACAGATTTTCACCTTACAATAAAGGGTTCAGAAGGTACTATTGCTTCCTCATTCCTATCCCCCTTGTGTTTGAGAGTAAAGCAACAAAAATCGTCTGTTGCTGGGATTACTTGGTGCAGACACATGGATTACAGTACAAGGAACAGGTGCCTCAAACCCTTAGGAATATGGGAAAATAAAGAGCTACCGCTGCATATAAGTGGTGCAGAAAAACATCTTCATATTTCTCCTCTCAAAACAAGAAACACTCCAACCCACCCCAATAAACCTAAGGCTAATGGAAAATAACTGACATTTTCTTTCAAGAGTTCTTAATTAAAACAACATTAAACATGTCATGTTCAGTATTTTGTCAGGCACCGGGATAGGCTACTAAAATTAACACTAAGGGGTCTATTAGGTATCATAATGTTCTCCCAGAGTAGCTAATTATGGCAATTTTAAAGGTTCTCACTCCACCACCTTGCAAAAATCTTTTTGCTTTTATTATTTACTCACATCAAATAATCAAATATTAACAACCTACTATGGAGAAGACTGCGCCTGCGGCACAAAGGACCCTGTGTCATAATCGCAGAGGGAAGAGGGGACTCTGCAGAAGAACCTGGTGGAATTCAATAGCAGCAAGGTGTTCCTTCTCCTCCATGTCAGGGCCCTGAAGCCTAATGTTCCCTCTGTGTCTCAATGCGAAGCTTGTGCCAAGACCATAGAAAACATTATCTCTGTAACGTGCCAGGACCCAAAAAGAGCCCCAGCAACCCGGATCCAAACACCCCAGACTTTGGGGTAGTTCATAAATCTTTGGGGAAGGAGCAGTCTTTGTTCTGTGTTTGCACAGTGCCCAGCATCATGGGGTCCTGGTCCATGACTAGGCTCTATAGTAACTAAAACTAGTAAATATCCAGGTCTGAACTTCTGTCTCTAATAAAAGCTGATACTGTAATGCAGGGGTAGGCAACCTGTGGCACGCAAGCTGATTTTCAGTGGCACTCACACTGCCTGGGTCCTGGCCACCGGTCCGGGGAGCTCTGCATTTTAATTTAATTTTAAATGACACTTCTTAAACATTTTAAAAACCTTATTTACTTTACATACAACAATAGCTTAGTTATTATATTATACACTTATAGAAAGAGACCTTTTACAAACATTAAAATGAATTACTGGCACGCGAAACCTTAAATTAGAGTGTATAAATGAAGACTCGGCACAGCACTTCTGAAAGGTTGCCGACCCCTGCTGCAATGCATACAAAGGGGACGTTTCACTGAGGCTGCTGCACACAGACAGGCTGTGGTTCTTTCTGGCTCTCTAGCTCCCAGACGAAGGATATGTCTATATTGCAAACATGGGGTGCGACTGCATCTTGTGTAGACATTTCCGAAGTAGCTTTAATCTAGCTCGCTCAAGTATAGGAGCCAGAGCTTGACAAGTACCTGGAAAGGCTTGTACGACTTCACTTGTCCAGGACACAAGCTAGCTAATTAAAACTAGCTTGGGTGTGCTGAAATTACACTCCTTGAGTGAAGTGTATGCATACCCTAACACTGTCTGTGCTGCCTACTTTTACAGTACCGGGTCTCCTTAACTCCTGGCTTGGACTATGCTGTCACGGAAAGCACTGCTACCTGCACTACAGGGCCTCTACATTGGCTCAGTTCAGGAGGGGCTTTCGAGGAGTTCTGACCAGCAGATTTAATGACTGCTTTGTTTTCCTGATCCATTGAAGGGACCAGTTTCCCCAAAATACCCCCATTCATGTGGGAGGGTGCATTCTCTCAGTGCCTGTGCCATCCACAAAACAGCAACCTTGGCCTTCCCCTCGATGCTGTAGAAATTAGGTCAGTAGCTTTTGTTTCCCCCCTTTCCACTCCTGCAAAGCACGTTGGAGCTTAAATCCTCAAGACAAAACATTATTATTATTATTATTATTGGGGTTTTTTTACTGTGGAGGAAAATATTAAAGTTACAAATAGCTGCCATTAGCATAAACAGAGCTGCATATTAATCTGCATGCTGGTGTCTCTGCTGTCAGAAGGCAGAAAGGCCCCAGCGGCCCTGCTTTCACTGGGGAAAATAATGATGGCATTAGCTCTAATGCTAATGACAAGAAGGCTGCTGTAAATGATATACCAATTTCTTTTGTAATCCTTTTTGGGCAAGGATTTCTTCCCTGCTCTCCGTAGTGTCCGCAAAGAACCACCACATCAATAAATACCAGCATTGCCAATACTCCTGGTTTCATCACATGTCTTGGAAGAGTTGGAAGTTTTCTTAAAGACCCACCTCCTGGAGTCATGTGATTACGTGTGACTCTCAGCTCTCATTTAGACATGATGTTTCTAGCCCAGACAAAAGCTTGAAATCATGACCCAATGCAACCTAGATGCTGAGATACAAGAAATTAAGAGACCTCGCCCCAAATGTATTGTTTCTGAAAAATCTCATGATTTGTGAGGGACTTGATTCCTGATTTTTTTTTTTTTTAATTCTTGGGGATGGTGATACTGAAATATCCAAACACAGCAGAAGCTCTGGTGGGGAAGGGGAACTCTTGGAGCTGGTAATGAACATAACAATGGGCAACTAAAGATGGGTCCTGTAAGCAAAGAACAGAGCTGGACCCTAACTTTACGCAGGCTCTCGTGTGTGCAGATCCAGCATTTGGTTCTGCCCATGAAAGAACTACGCACTAGATCCAAAGTGTTATAAAACCTGGGAGAGGGTTGGAACTGACATTGTGGGTTCTGCTCAGCCACAAAGTTCAAACCTATATTACACTACCCATGGGTTTGGAAAAGTGACAGGGACTTGGCTGTGATGAATACAAAGGAGAGAAGCTGCTGAGTACAGACAGACCCCGTGGCTCTCCCTGAATTCCTAGTTCCTGGACTAACTAGTGCCTCAAGTCACCGCACAGAACTTCCCCTGGCCTGGATTCAGCAGTTATGGAAAGTACTGCTGGCTACATTACAGGGCTCCAGATACGAATATTGTAAATGATTGGGGCATATTTGCATCCTGGATTATGGTGCTGCAGCACCCATATGGAAAACACTCACTACTGAGCTCATCTAAAAGCCATTGTCCATCTGCTTTCCTTTGTTCATCTGCTCTTTTGGTACATATCCTGAAGTCATGGGATGGAGCTCACCATAGAGAACTTTAGAATGAATATCTGGGGAAAAAATCTTAACCGTGTGACCTATCCAGAAGCAACCGGCCCAGAATACACCTGTGGACAGTACCTGTCCTGGAGGCCACTGATCCAGGACTGGCAGGGTAAGCAAGGGAAAAATCATCAGCTGTAGAAAGATCCTAAGAGGACTGCAAATGATAGAGCCTAGTGAGTAGTAGGAAATGGGTCTGTGAATGACCACATGCTGCATAGTGATGGCTCCCCTCGCCACCACAGCCTCTAGAAGATATGCAGGGGGATGATGCTTCAGTATTTGAATGTTGGTAACTATGTGCTGCAGAGGCTATGACAACAAGAGTAACTCCTTTTGTGTCACCTGAAGCCCATGTTAAAGCAATGGGAGTGTGTGATGAGGCATCCTGCCCCACACTGACATGTAAGGGGTTAATAGAACCCTAAGGAGGTTATGCATAAAGCAGCCAATAGAAGAGAGGCTGTTATGAACAGCCAATCAGGTCCCTGCAGGCCCTTATAAGAAAAGCCACAGGGCAGAGCAAGGTCAGTCACTCAAGGAGGGAAGACTGGGTTCCTGGCACATGGATGGAAGCTAGCACCATGGACAGAGCTGCTGCTAGCAGGGACTAGGGGAGCAAGAGAAGTTCCTGGCTGGCTACTAGGATTGACATGCTGAGGCCTTGAGTTAAGGGTGAAGAAGGTGCTGAGATCGTGGGAGAGTGGCCCAGCAAAATGTATTGAGTAATTGGAAGGAATGCCGCATTTGGCTGCCATCTAGAGCAGGGGTCTCAGACACATGGCATGCGACGTTATTTTCTGCGGCCCGTGAGCTCCTCGCGGCCCCCCTGCCCTCCCCTGGCGTTTACCTAGAGCAGCTCCGGCCCGGCCCAACACACAGGCAGGGAGCCTGCCCTGCCCTGCCCCCAGTGCGTTCAGGGCCAGAGCCCAACCCCCAAACTCCTCCTGCAGTCCAACGCTCTGCCCTGAGACCCTTGCTGCACCCCAACCCCCTGCCACATCCCTCCTGCACCTCAACCCCCTTCCCTGAGCCACTTGCCACACCCTGCACCCGACCCCCTGCCCTGAACCCCCTGCCGCACCCCTCCTGCACCCCATACCCCAACTCCCTGCCCTGAGCCCCCTGCCACACCCATCATCCCTCCTGCACTCCACACCCCTCCTACACCCCCTAGGGGCAGAGTTGGGGTGGGGATTTCAGGAAAGGGGTTGGAATGGAGGCAGGGAAGGGCTGGGAAGGGGCAGGGCCTCATGGAAGGAGTGGAGTGGGGGCGGGGCCAAAGGCAGTGTGGGAGAGGTGTCCGTAATGCAGCCCTCGGGCCAATGTACTAGTCCTCATGTGGCCCTTGTGGTCATTTGAGTTTGAGAACCCTGCTCTAGAGGGTCCCTGGGCCAGCACCTGGAGTAGGGGGCAGCCCCGAGTCCCCCTCCATCTTGCCACTGGGGAAGTGGCTGGCAGCTGGACTGTCATACTTAACCCTGGAATGGGGGAGAACAGATGATGACACAGCCGGAGGATTGTGCCACGAAGAGAACACTGTGGTCCCTGGAGTGACATAGGTCAGAGAGCAGACGTGATTGTGGGTGAGGCACTGTCGGGGGAGGGTGTAATGATCTGTGGAGCTAATCCCCAGAGTGACCAGGAGGAGGTGCCAGTCCAGCAGCAAGAAGTGCACCACGTGACAGAGCGGCACCAGCAGGATTTAAATGTGAAAACTGGTGCAAATGCCATTTCCACTCATTCACCTATTGTGTTGCTCACATTCAGTCCATTCCAATGGCGGGATTCAGGACATGTCCTGAAGACTCATGCTGTCCCCAGTCAGCTTCATGCTGCAGGGAACCTTGCAGCCTTAAAATTCCACCTGTCCTGCATGGACAGCTGTTCTTTTGTTAACAAGGAACTCAGTGCTATTCAATGGAATTCCTCTGGAATTCCAGGAATGTCCCTGTAGGACCCACAGAACACTAAGCAATGATGACCATAAGTGGGGCATCCCATCCCACCATAAAAATCACAATTTGACAGATAATCAGGATCATCAGCATCACAGCAAGTCTTCTCCCTCCCAGTTAACACTCCTAGAATAGTAGGGCTAATTGTGAGACCTGCTGTAAGGAGGACTGTAATACTCCAGCACGGGGCAGCAGCACACACACGCTGCCCAAACACATCATGCACACCAGCCAATTCATCATAATACTTGTGTAATGTGAGAACTTCCAGCCATTCAACACTATTTTCTAAAAAAAGAAAATGTGAGATAGAGGAATGTGAGGATGAAATCCTACCTCACCCCATTGAAGTCAATGGCAAAATTCCAAATTGACTTCAATGGAGTCAGGACTTCAAACTACAAATGGATGGTGGTGGAGGGAGATATCTGGGCAAACATGGGCTCCAGTCACACACTATGGGAACATGATAGGAAATATCAGAGAGAGAAATCACCATGCAAAATATTAATAAGCTTGCCTTTGTTTTTCAGGGTTGCCACCTGTCCATGCTTTCCCACTTTTTTTGAGGTTGCTCTCTGGGGAAATCTGTAAGGGTTCTCATTACACATCAAGAGCTGTCCAGTTTTATGGACTCAGAATTATCCCAGATATTTCTCTGTTTGCACCTCAGAGGTGGCAGCCCTAGTCCTCCACTCCCAAGTAAGTCGTCTGTGGCTGCATATAGATACCACAGTCACCTTCTAGAAACTGCATGAAACTGGCATAGGATACAGAACTCAGGACTGTCTGTGCCAAAAACAGCATAAGACTACATCACCTCAGCTAGGAAAGCGCCTTGGTGAGGCTAGGGCTTTGTAAATCAGCCACTAGAGGGTGACACACATTCACACACACACATACCTGAGCAAGGCTGCCATTCCATTAGCAGAGGACAGTCATGAATGCATGTATGACACAAGGTACCTAACATGGGCAACAGATTACTGACCACGTGTCAAGTGATGCAGATTAGTCACTTTGAACCCCAGATCAGATGTAGTTAATCTCCTTTGCAACCTGATCAACAAACCATGCTGGCAAAGACTCACAAACTGGGTGGTCATGAAGGTCTAAATTCGGACACATTGTGCTGTGTCCTTTGAGCCACATAGGAATCCGTCTCCATCCATCCATTTGAGCCAATCAGTGCCTCTTGCAAAGAAAAACAGAGCTTTCACTTACCTAGAAAAGAAAAACAGAAGAGAGGGAGGAAAGATGAGGTTAGTGAATTTCCCTGAAACATACAGATGCTGCCGTACATTTTGTACATTCCCAGAAGATTCCTGCATCCAAACACATTGTTAGGAGTTTCCTGACATGCTTGGGAACATGACTGATCTATGACTGCTCTATTAGCATATGGCCATTAGCTAACCTGCAGTAATTGATTTGTGGTGTCATTTAATGTTATACAGATTATTCATGAAGCAAAGCAAATATGAGCAAGTGTTTTCATCAACATCTTGTTCTGTATTTAAAAAAAAAAAAAAAAAAAAAAACCATGGGAACATTAACCACATGGAAAGACACAAATTATTCTGGCAATGAACAGCATGGTTCAGGAGATCCTGAACCATGCTGCATTGCAGGAGACAGAAGCTTAAGTGAGAAAGGAAAGAAGCCCCTTCAAAGGGAGGGAGGGCTGAGTAGTATGAATCTTTCACTTTCTGGTTGCGGTCCTAAATCAGCCAAAGTGGCAGAGACTGAAATTTATTGTTTAATGGCTTGGGGGCCTATGTTGAAAAGAAGTGGTGGGTCTTTGACCAGTTTCCCATAGATGTGTGTGTCCCTATTACAAAACCATCGTTAGTAGTCTGTGCAGAAGGGGCAAGGATTGCATAGGCCATGGAAACGGAACTCTCCTTTGACCAGTGAGCTGGTCCCCTCGTGTACCTTTGAGGAGAAGCTAGCCCTGGAGCTGCCTGTGCTGTGAATTATTCTGCTGATCAACAGATGCTCTAGTTTGCAGGGCTGTGACTCAAGCACTAAGGGTAGGGTCTTCACAGCACTGGCCTAACTGCTCCCGTTGTAGTCAATACAGAAGTTTTACCATTGATTCCAGCAGAAGCAGAGTCAGGCGAAAGCTGAGGGGTTTTGAAAATCCTGCCATAAATTTATTTGTCTGCATGAAGGAAGCAAAGAAGCCAAATAAATGTCCTGGAAATGAATAAACATCAAAACACAAAAGGATTATTGTTATTTTATATCATTGTTATTTACTACTGTATTGTGGAAACACCTAGAGGTGCTGACAGAAACTGGGACCTTATGGTGCTAGGTACTGTACATGTGAATAATCAGAGACAACAGTTGCCCCAAAGAGCTTACAATCAAAACAGACAAAGGGGGAGGGGCAGGAAAGAGACTATTTGACATGAGAAAGCGTGATCTAAGCAGACCAGATCTGAAATATCATTTGGCCTTTCTATGCGTGTGATACATGGGCTAGCATAATGTTTAGAACCAGTGGTTTGTGGGGGACAGTGCAATCACAAGCAGACTACCTTGGCTCTCAAGCACTGGTTTGTCAGGTGAAGGCCTTACCTGTCCTGGAGTAAATTCCCATAAGCAAAATAAATTCCTGTTTATTCCCAGGAACTATAACAGTTTTAAGGGGTCACTCTTCTAGCTGAGGTGAGGGAGCAATTGTCACCGGGAATGAACTGAGCACGGTTAAGGTCTGGCAGCTGGAATTGGAGATGGCTTCCTCTACTCTAGCTTTGAACAAGTGTTGGATTTTGGACGCCTTAATGTTTGCATATATATTGCATTTACTCCTGCTCCAGTGCATGAGCACTAAATACCACAGAGAGCAGCACTGAAGTATCCCATTTAAGCCTTGCCTGCAGCCCAAAGTTGTCCTGTTATAACAATACTGATATAGCTAATGCAGCACAACCCCTCGCATGGACTCAGTTATATCAGTACAAATGTGCTTATACCCGTACAGCTATTCCCATAAGGTATCTTTATAGAAGTATAATTATGTCCGCACTAGGAGCTGTACTGGTATAATTCTATCAGTAAGAAATCACACCCCTAACCAACATAGTTATAATAGGACAAAACCAGTGTACAGAACGAGTCTCAGCGTCACAATTCTCACATTCAGGCCAGCCACAAATAGCTGCCTCTGAATTTAAGTCAAGTTCACCAAGCGTATCAAGAGGCGGCCACAGGGACAATAAATTGCAGAGGGCCCTCTGAACTGCATTGTTATGTACATCCCAGGAGTGGGGTGTGCTGCCACAGGCTTTGTAACCAAGTGCTAGTTCTACTTGCTGCTCATACTATAAGATGGTAATTAATAAAAACGTGCTTCCATTGCACCTTGATACTTAGAATCTCAGAGGTCTTTGCAAAGCTGGGGGAAGGATCGCTATTCTGATTTTTTTTTTTCAGACAAAGGAACTGAAACACTGAGAGAAGGTAAGTGACTTGCACAAAGACATCCAGCGAATCAATCACACAACCAGAAGCAAAACCCAGGAGTCCTGGCTTCCCTGTCTCATGTATTAACCATTGGATAATGCTGCTACAGGAAAAGCTTAGTACCAATATGCCTATAAGCACCTCTTCCTCCAGTGCAGCGCTGTACCGGCTAGAGGCCTCCCTAGCACTCTGACTGTCCCTCCCTGCTGTCTTCTCAAAATGGCTCCCAGCAAAAGGCGGATTCCTTAATTGTGTTATTAGCTGAATTATTAATTGATATGAAAACAGCATTTTACTGGGCATAAAAAGTCATTTAGAAATGAGATGAAACGTTCTCGGCGATGCCTGCCTCGGAGCAGAGCTAGAGCGAGGGCTCTGACAGCTTGATTATTATGCACATTAGTGCAATCTGGTGAGCTCCCAACACAGAGAGCGTGGAGTCCCCAAGTACCGTATCCATCAGGCAGCCTCTCTCTCCCCGACTCTCCTCATCGCCTGCTTTGCATTTATGTGGTAGACCTCAGGGGTACATTTTTCTTTCTGATCAATCCCAGCTGTCATCACTATAGAGTTGCTAATGGTGATGGGGAGAAATATTATTTTCCCTTCAGTCCCATACTGGGAGGGGCTGTCTCTGTTCCTCTCCCCAGAACACCCTCTGCCCAACACTGGGAGAATGTTTCTGTGCCCTTCCGCATTGGACTAAGCCCATTAAATTCATCTGATGCTGTGGAATAGATTTCCACTTATCCTTCCCTCAGAGACCCCCTTTGCCTCACATGGAGGGAAGGGCTCCACCTCCTTTCATCTCCCAGGTGCCTCACAAGGCAGCATCCTTCTCTGCCGCATCCCCTGGAAACGTGTTCCCCTCTCACTCCCAGGTACTCTTGGCCTCCTTCTCTCTCTTCATTCCCCATAGGAATGTCAAACCCTCACTCTCCCCAGAACTGCAGCAGAAACAGAGCAGCCTGTGAGAAGGAACTAATTAATTCTGGACTTCCAGAGACTAGGAAAGGAAAACAATCCCAGACCTAGCCCATCCCTGATCCCCTTACCAATCAACGAATCAATGAGAATCTATCCCTGCTGACCCACAGCTCTAACATACAATCACTGCCAAACGCTGGTGATCAATTCTGTCTCTTACATGCAAACCTTGTAATTTAGTAATAACTGCTCAGCCACCATTGACCTGCTAATTAATCCATGGATTTTTTTTGTTGTGCCTTTAATCGTTGGCCCTGCTATGTGAGTCACTTTAGACTCCTCGCTCTCTGCTGAGCCTAACCAACTAAATGCTACTTCAGTTCTGTAGTAATAAAACACTGAAATATATTGACTCCCTGCCAGCAATCTCGCTCTTTCTCTGCCTCTCCGCATGTTGGCTGAGTGCTGGCATGTGAAGGGAATATAGAGAGCGGAAGGCATTGGCCGTGAGATATGAAGTTTAGGACACAGGTGACGGAAAGCAAGGATTAGTCACTACTGACAAGCCGCAATAAAAAGCCTTGGCAGCCTTGACTCCCTTTCCCCCCACCCCAGTAGGATACTCTGCTTGGACGGCACTCTCCAGCTGCATTTTGGAGCCTGTTTCCTTCCCCATCCTGCCTCCCCATCAAGAGACACTCCTCCTCTTTCCTTCCAAGGTCGCATACACCATTTCTGTGCTTGCAGTGAAAAACTAGGGGGTATATTGAGAGTAACAGTAACCCAGTGGGCAGGGCACCAGAGTGAGACTCAGGAAATGTGTGGTTTGTTCCTAGTGCTGTCATGAGCTCATTGTGCAACCATGGGCATGTCATTAAGGACAGCGTTTTCCGATGTGGCTCCTGATTTTGGGGTACATTTTCACCAGGGCTGAGTGACCACAACACCTATTGACTTCAGTGGGCACTGTGAGGGTGCAGCACTTGTGTAAATCAGGTGACAGGCTGGACATCCAAAATCATTCATCATTTAAATGCTGACCTTCACCTATTTGTGTTTCAATCCCCCCTCTGTGTGATGTAAATAATAATACCTAGCTCTTACACGATGATGCTTCTCCACCTTCACAAAGTGCTCTGAGATCCACAGATGGAAAGTGATATAGATGTGTACGAAATATTGTTAAGATCCTCCTTCTGTCTTTCAAAAACCTTCGTACCTCCTTCATGACAAGTGCTAAAGTTACCCAGCCAGTTGTCTAAGCAAGGTTGGGAAGATTTCATTCCAGTTGGTAAGTATCAGCCACCGTCAATTGTACCCTCCTCCCAAAAATAGATGGAGAAAATAACTCCATCAATTAGGGAAATGTGAAATGACTCAGATGTTTGGCAAAAGGTACAATCCTCTTTTTGTAAAACCCCTCAGAGAATAAACATGGGGGATGGGATTTTCAAAAGCACAGTGCTGTACACAAACATACAGTATCCAATCTGCAGGGCAGAGGGCCTATACAGTGAAAGCACAGCACGATGGGAGGGGTGATGTAATGCGGAGGAAGAAGTCTGTGGGTAGCCGCTTGGGGCTGGCAGCAAACCTAGGATGCTGCTCCAGCTGGTCAGTGGAATTCTACACTGAAACGTGTGACTTTTCATGCCGTGAAAATCAAATGGGAGTCTGTCCATGAGATCTAATATTTAGCCTCCCACATGGAAGTAGAATTAAATATTGAAGCTTTTGTTATTGGCTGTTATTGTTATTGTCGCTGCAGTAGCACCTACAGGCCTCACCCAGTCAGAGCCCCATTGTGCAGGATGCTATACACACATGGGCAGTGACAGTCCTTGCCCCCTAAGAGCTCACAGCCTAAAAGGCAAGACATAGTGATGAAACGGAGAAGAGGGGGAGAATGGGGGAAACAGAAACAACAGGGAGTTTTAACACAGCCTGGTCGTGCAAGCAGTTCATGGCCATTCACCAGCAGACATCAGAACTGGTCAATGGCCTAGCACTGGGACGTAGCCGTCCGAAACAGCATTACCTCCCTACATCTCTCTGTGTTACAGAGCTTAACGGGAATTTCTATAGTTGCACACACCACATGAAAGAGCATAGTTGTGGATATGTACAGCAGTGCGGCATGACAGGGGTTAAAGAGCCAGTGCAATGCAGGTGTTTATCCAGCAACAAATATACTAAAATAGCAGGGCAATTCACTGACCCTGGAGCCACAGGCTAATGACATTGCGCAGGGTAATTTACTAGCCCTACAGCAACAACTGGCTGGCTCTACACAGATAAGGTAGTGGCACTGCAATAGCAATTCAATGGCTAGCTAATGATGCAGCCTCACTAATGTGATTGACATAACTAGACACTCATAGTTTGGGACAGTGCTAGTACAAAGGCACCTACTCTAGTGTGAGCTGTTAGGAAAGCTGTGATACTTTGACCCAATCTTCCCTGTTCCTCATACTGCTGCTAGCGTGCTGTAAATCTAATGTGTTTCCATGTACATATTCTTTTCTAAGCCCATTGCGTTCCCCCGGCCTTTTCTGTTTGTCTCCATAAATAGTAATGACAGAGCATGACTGGGGTAGGGAGAGTAGTTTGAACAAGGTTTCCCAGCAGCAATAGATCATGCTGGGAACCCTGGGGCAGGCTTTGAAGCAACATTTCTGAAAGTTTCCTTGGGGATGCCCTGGAATCCCATTGTCCTGTGCTGGCTCCATCTTCTGCTTTTCACAGCCATTAACTTTCCTGTAGGCAAGTCACCCAGGGCATTTTACAACTTCTTCTGGTCCCAAAGAATTGGGGGTGTCTGAATCGCAGACCTCCAACTGCTTGATGCTTCAGGAAGACATATGGACAGATGGGATTTCTGTGCACTTCTTGGAGGTTAGTTATGCCCAGATTCTCCAGGTATTTCAGCTCCTAACTTCCAGACGAAATACTATTGAGAATCTGGGCCTTAGAGACTGCAGGCAGGGCCGGCTCTAGCCATTTCGCCGCCCCAATCACGGCAGCATGCCGCGGAGGGTGCTCTGCCACTCGCCGGTTCCGCGGCTCCGGTGGATCTCCCCTAGGCGTTCCTGCGGAGGGTCCGCTGGTCCCGCTGCTCTGATAGACCTCCCACAGGCGTGCCTGCGGTTGCTCCACCGGAGCCGCAGGACCAGTGGACCCTCTGCAGGAACGCAGGCGGGAGGTCTACCAGAGCCGCCTGCCGCCCTCCCGGCAACCGGCAGACCGCTCCCCGCAGCATGCCGCCTCAGCATGCGTTTGGTGCGCTGTGGCCTGGAGCCAGCCCTGACTGCAGGAGAGGTAAAAGTGGCTTACAGAGAGTGTATCGGGGTGAGGTGGAATAAAGCTACAAAAAAAAAATCACACACAGCATGTCACACAAAATGGCAGATCTTCTTACCAGACATGGTTTGGGCTCCTGAATGGCTGTGCAGCACAATTGTTTCAGCTGCTTGAGCATGGATCCCAAAGTCATTTGAGGGGTGCAGGTAAGAGGAAAGGTCATCTTGCTTTAAATCAGGTCTATTCTGTCCAGGTTCCGATACTGCACTCATCAACAGGGGATCTGAACCCTTTATAAAAAACATTTCTATTACAAATCTCTTTGCCAACATCACTAGACAGAGCAAAATGTCCCTCCCCTGCACTTCAAATTAGGAGGCAGCATCACTCCATCAGCACAATGAAGAACCAACAAGCACACTACAGCATGTCAGCGGAGAGACTGCAGCGTGAGCAGAGAGCCACTAGATTCCACATGCTTTAGCAGAGAATGACCTCCTACCTGAGAGTACATCGCTTTATGATGTTCCTCCAACAACATGGCCTGGTCCATGTCAGTAACTGGAGGGCCAAGCACTCTGAGTTCAAATCAACTCCATGCGTGTGTTTTAAACCCATGCTACATAACAGTTTGGCTATTGATCTAGTCAACAGCCCATTTCACAAATGCTTAATGTTACCAGTCATTCTGTCCCTGTACTTGAAGCAGGAATAGGAGGTGCCTGGGGGCAAAGGTATCTTTAAGTCATTGTTGTACTCCCCGTATATTGTGACAATTTATACTCTCCTTCCCATAGGTTTGTATGAGCCCTGCATGGCTCTACTGCAATGCACTCCCTCTACAACCCAACCCTGCCCTCAATCTGCCCCCAGCCCTCCATCTCATTCCCTGCCACTGACAAATATACGACTGGCTGGGTGCAGGGCTGGCATAGATCCCTTACTCCAGCCTTCTGCAAATTAAAGAGTCCAGCTCAGCAAGGGACATATCAGGGGACCATATCCAACAACTTTAAGACCCTTGTACCCCGCTGAAGCAGCCTAAAGGAGCCTTAGTGCAATTAAACCATGGCATCTTGTGTGGTGACACTAGGCCCCATAGGCTATGTTTGTCATTCTGCATGGTTGAGAGATAAGCATGGATCTGCTAAGATCTCAGGCTCTACGAAGTATGAAGTACAAACAGCTACCTTTAATTTACACTGAATGTCCCTCGGAGAAAGCTGGACTGGTAAGAAGTGGAGGATGAGAGTGAGGGTGCAGAAGTTTAGTGTTTGGCAGTTAGCCACCGCGCTCAATATAATTTAAAAATTCCTACTACTGGCAGCGAGATGTGTTAGGGTGTGTGACAGAATCCCAAGGGAAGGGCGGGAAGGCTCTGTTGCTTGAGATATGTAAAACTAACAATACAGCGTAAGGAACAATCCTGTAACTGCCCACAGGGGATGAATTATATGGGAGCTGAGAGGATTTTTCCATCTCTAATGTCTATGATTCTGTCTGTTTTTCAGGTGATCTGTCAAGGTAGTTACCAGCCTCCATGAGCAACATGGTATCTGTGCACCTCAAAGACATTAATGGGGTTCTATTCATGAGCATTCAGTGCTGTAAGGAAGTGCTGTTATCCCCATATTTAAAAAGGGGCATTGAGGCACAGAGAGATTCAGTGACTTGCCCTTCCTTGGCCATGCAGTGAACCTGTAGCAGAGATGGGTATTAAGTACAGATTTCCTGAGTCCCAATCTAGTGGATTAGAGGGCCATTCCCATCTCAATTGCCCTGCCCTATCCCCATACAGCATGACACCATCAAGTTGTATCATACTGTAACATCAAGGCAGAGTGATAGCGGCATGGCACAGTGCAACTCAAACATCTAACCCTTTGCTTGCCAAATGGAACTCTCAACATTCAAATGAGTTCAGCAGACTTGCACAGGGCTTGAATGGGGCTGGATTTGCCTTGCTCTAATGAAAGACCATCTGCTGTCTTTATGCCTTGTAATGCTAAGATGCCCATCCCGGTAGTATCTGGGCATCAAGTCCGGTGTGAGGAAGTGGGATAGGAACATCCGCCCAGAAGCAGCAGCAAAGTGAGTGCAGTGCGTTAGGATATATGGCCAGCCTCTCAGAGCTGAGACTGCAACTCAAAGTGTGTTCCATAGGTCAGTGATGGGCTGCAGGAAGTGGCATGGCATTTCTCATACTCCTGTGACAGGAGGCGAGGACAGTCCTGTTCACAGAAAACAGCCCAACCGAATGACTGATTGCATCCAGGCCACTGAAGGATGCTGATGAAAAAGCCCAGGCTCTTGCCTGTCATTTTCAAAAACCCCCAGCTGCTGGCTCAGAGCCTTGCCTTGTCGCTTTCCTTAAGTCTCTGTGGAAGAGAAAGAGTGAAGATCTCCGAGACGTTGTTTAGTGTCACAGACGGTTCAGCGCGAGACAATTTTTCACCCTGTTAAATCCCTCTGCAGAGTATTATCTGTTAGTTTTCTCTTTTTTTATGATTTTCTTATGATTATCTCCTGCTGCTTCTGTCTTCAGCAGCCAAATAAATAAATAGCTGTATAGCTGTCAGGTGCCTTAGCTGCAGTAAGAATGCCTTGCTGACAGCTCTGGTGGACTAACCCCAACATAGTCCACAGAACACCTGCCGAGATGCATTCAGTTCCAGCAGTATTATAGTGTGCAGGCAATGTGGTCTAGTGGTTAGAAGAGGAAACTGAGGGTGAAGATCCCTGGGAATTAGAAAGGCCAGGGCACAAAACAAGACTAAACTAGCCAGATACAAAGGATGAAAAGAAAACATTCTACAAATACGTTAGAAGCAATGGGAAGACCAAGGACAGGGTAAGCCCATCACTTAATGGGCGAGAAGGACAATAACAGAAAATGATCTGAAAAGGGATCTGAGGCTAAACTAGCCAAAGAACAAGTTAAAAATTACTTAGACAAGTTAGATGTCAAGTCACCAGGGTCTGATGAAATACATCCTAGTAAACTCAAGGAGCTGACTGAGGAGATATCTGAGCCACTAGCAATTATCTTTGAAAACTCATGGAAAACAGACTAGATCCAGAGGACTGGAATAGGGCAAATATAGCCCCAATCTATAAAAAGGGGAATAAGGACAACTCAGGGAATTACAGACTACTTAGCTTAACCTCAGTACCTAGAAAGATAATGGAGCAAATAATCAAGAAATAATTTGCAAACACCTAGAAAATAAGGTGATAAGTAACAGCATGAATTTGTCAACAAATCATGTCATACCAACCTGATAGCTTTCTTTGACAGGGTAATAAGCCTTGTGGATATGGGGGAAGCAGAAGATGTGGTATATCTTGACTTTAGTAAGGCTTTTGATACTGTCTCACATGCCCTTCTCACAAACAAACTAGGGAAATACAGCCAAGATGAAAGCTTCTATAAGGTGGGTGCGTAATCAGGGCCGGCGCTTCCATTTAGGCAACCTAGGCGGTCACCTAGGGCGCCAGGATTTGGAAGGACAGCAGATTGATCCGGTGGACCTCCTGCAGGCGTTCCTGAGGAGGGTCCACTGGTCCCGCAGCTCCGGTGGAGCTGTGGCAGGTCCACTGGAGCCACGGGACTGGTGAGCCAGCCCAGTGCCTAGGGCGCCAAACACCCTGGCGCCACTCCTGTGCGTAACTGTTTGGAAAACTGTTCCCAGAGAGTAGTTATCAGTGGTTCACAGTCAAGATGGATGGGCATATCAAGGGATCAATCCTGGGTCCAGTTCTGTTCAATATGTTCATTAATGATTTAGATAATGGCATACTGAGTACCCATAAAGTTTGCATACAATACCAAGATCAGAGGGTTTGCAAGTGCTTTGGAGGATGGGATTAAAATTCCAAATGATATGGACAAACTGGAGAAATGGTCTGAAGTAAATAGGATGAAATTCAATAAGGACAACTGCAAAGTACATCATTTAAGAAGGAACAACCAGTTGCACACATACAAAATGGGAAATGACTGCCTAGGAAGGAGTACTGCGGAAAGGGATCTGGGGGTCATAATGGACACAAGCTAAATATGAGTCAACAGTGCAACACTGTTGCAAGAAAAGCAAACATCATTCTGGGATGTATTAGCAGGAATGTTGTAAGCAAGACCCAAGAATTAATTCTTCCTCTCTACTCCATGCTGATTAGGCCTCAACTGGAGTATTGTGTCCAGTTCTGAGTGCCGCCATTTCAGGGAAAATGTGAACAAATCGGAGAAAGTCCAGAGAAGAGCAACAGAAATGATTAAAGGTCTAGAAAAAATGACCTGTGAGGGAAGATTGGAAAAACTGGATTTGTTTAGTCTGGAGAAGACAAGACTGAGAGGGGACATGATAACAGTATTCAAGTACATAAAAGGTTGTTACAAGCAGGAGGAAAAAGAATTGTTCTTCTTAACCTCTGCAGGTAGGTCAAGAAGCAATAGGCTTAAATTGCAGCAAGGTGGGGGTTAGGTTGGACGTTAGTAAAACCCACCAAACTGTCAGGATAGCTAAGCACTGTAATAAATTGCTCAGGGAGGTTGTGGAATCTCCACCATCGGAGTTTTTAAGAACAGGTTAGACAGACACCTGTCAGGTATGGTCTAGATAACACTTAGTCCAGTCATGAGTGCAGGGGACCAGCCTAGATGACCTCTTGAGGTCCCTTCCAAGCCTACACTACTATGATTCACCTTCCTTACCTGTAAAAGTGAAGCTAATGATAGTGAGGATTATGAATGAATTTTGCCTCACAACTATTATCTGGAGCAGGTCAATGTCATTATCCCAGTATATAAATGGGGAATGAGGGACAGAGAGTTGAAGGGTCTTGCCCTGGTCACAGAGCAAGCCTGTGGCGGAGCCAAGAATAGACTCCAGGAGTCCTCACCTTCAGTCCAGTGCCTTCACTACAAAACAATCTTTCTTCTACAAAACAAATGCACATCTCAGTCTCTTGTTTTTGTTCATCCTTCTCTTTCCATTTTCTCTTCATTAACACCATCTTTTGTCTTTCCTTTCTAAATTATCACAATTTATTATTTATACAGTTGCAGCAAGGAGCATGTGAGGTTTTACGGGCAAATAGAAAAATAAGAGCCTTGCTCTGGGGGGATTTCTAATAGGGCTCTTTCGCTCTCTCCATCTTTTGTAGTCCATATTGCCCCCACAGACTCAATTTTCTACACTGCTCAGGGATTCCTAGACCTTTCCAGGACCATCCTTCCTTTATCTCTCAGGATTCTTTATGATCCCTTGTGGGCACTGATTCTGTATTCTTCCTGAGCTCATTGTCACTCAGTTCTCTGTTTTTCTCTTCAATATATCATTTTAATTCTTTCACTGTTTTCCCCCACTCTCTTCCTTCCGTTATACCTCCTCCTCTCTAGTTCAAAAAAAGGAACTAGATAATTTCACAGAAGATTCATCCGTAGTGCTGTGAAAATTAAAGTTGTTGTCTTGTTTCTAAGGCTACGTCTTCACTACCCACCGTATCGGCGGGTAGCAATCGATTGCTCGGGGATCGATATATCGCTTCTCATCTAGATGCGATATATCAATCCCCAAACGCGCTTATATCGATTCTGGAACTCTACCAACCCGAACGGAGTTGCGGAATCGACAGGGGGAGCCGCGGACATTGATCCCGCGCTGTGAGGACGGTGAGTAATTCGATCTTAGATACTTCAACTTCAGCTACGTTATTCACGTAGCTGAAGTTGCGTATCTAAGATCAATTTTCCCCCGTAGTGTAGACCAGCCCTCAGACTCACTACCCTCCTACCACTGCTTTTTCCTTCCCTTCTCTCTTTCCAGAGCAGCTGCACTAAGGGGAAAGAATGCAAGAGAGAGAGAGCTTGCACTCAGTTGCTGAGTGAAACACCAGGAAAGATGGGCCTGAGGCATGACTTTGCGATCCAGAGCCAAACATCCCCAAAGAAGGAGCTTGTTCAGATCTGGGATTTTGATTTTGCGACTTTAGTGACACTAGCAAGCAGTGAAAATGTTCCACAGAGGGCGGGATGTTCACAGAAGCAGAGGTCATCCCTGAAATTAGGGTCCAGCTCAGAACTTTTCCCGTGTTCAGGTGGGGGAGGGTCAGACCTAGAGTTTGGTTCTGGCCTATCTCCAAGTGGAAGATGGCCAAATAAATCCAGCATGTAAACCCCAGATCATGTCAGCGATGAGATCTGGACTGAAAACTTCCTCTGTGCTCAGGCACTCCAGAGTGAGGCCAAAGGGAGAGGACAGCATGGGAATGAGGAGGTTCCCTAACCCCAGGCTGATGGCCTGATTTCAGGGAGGGGGACTGGGTGTATTTTCAGTCACTGCCTTCCCTTACCCCACACAGCTGTTATAGGTGTTGGCCTTTCTCTGAAGGTTCCTCGAGAGCTGAACTCCTGAGGGGGAGTAGGTGGGACCTTTATTTCTAGTTCCCCTTCTCCACTTGGTATGCTCCCTTAAGCATTCCTGGCCCTGGGAATGAAGGGGTGGTGGAGAGTGGCTCACTCCCTTTTCCTTGCTGTATTTCAACTGAAGTCAATGAGGATTAAATTGGATTCCCTGCGGAAATCTCACAAAGCTCTAGCAACTCAACTATCGTGATTTTTCCAGCTCTTGTTCTGTTGTTGCCTTCTGTCAGTTCATGCTGATGTTTACAAGCATGCATTGCATCTACTCACTTCTACTCTGATCAATCATCCTTAGGGAAAACAGACCGAATCTACAGTTATGGCTGACCTGCATTTCATGTCACCTCTGCATTCCCTAGATTCCTGGCCCAGCTGGAGGTCAGTTCAGCCCCAATGCAATTTACAGCAGCCTCATGGTTGCTCTAAATTGCTCCCAGCCACCCCTGTGATTAGCAGCTGGGAATCCCTGGAGTGCAGAGGTGTCTCATCCATGTGTTTACGGAGCCTCAGTGCATGCGGGCATGTGGTGTAGGGTCACTACATCATCTGGGGATTCCAGTGTCACCAATCCCAAAAGCTAAACAAATTATGAGTCACACTGCCAGGAATCACAAGATTGGTCCCAAAATTTACACGTGATTTTTAAATATAGGGTTTCTGGTCTGTCTTTGACTATCTGACAGATCCGCCCACCCTGCTCGATAGGTGACTGTACAGCAGCGTTTCTCAGACTGGGGTCGTAGCTTGTGCAGGGAAAGCCCCGGGAGGGCTGGGCCATTTTATTTACCTCCCCCATCCGCAGGTCCGCCCAATCGCGACTCCCACTGGCCATGGTTTGCCGCTGCAGGCTAATGGGGGCTCCTGGAAGTGGCGGCCAGTAAGTCCCTCGGCCTGCGCTGCTTCCAGCAGTTCTCATTGGCCTGAAGCAGCGAACTGCGGCCAGTGGGAGCCGCGATTGGCCGAACCTGCAGACGGGGCAGGTAGACAAAGCAGCCCGGCCCGTCAGGGGATTTCCCTACACAAGCAGCAACCCCAGTTTGAGAAACATTGCTGTACAACGTTGCTAGCTCTCCCAGCTATAAAGGGTGAGATGATTCTAGGCCCTTCCTAGCCCTGATGTTGCAGGGATGGAGAGAAGGGAGGAGCAAGCTGACCCAGTGTTCAGAGGAGGGTAGTGGGAGAGGACAGTGGAGATGCCCTAAGCTGCTGGGCTCCTTCTGCTCCCCCTCCCCTCCTGTGAGAATGGTGCCACTGCTCTCTCTGCTCCTTTCCCCGCATCCCACCTTCCCGGCTCCTGGAGAGGGGAAGGGGAAGAGTGCCACCTGCCTCCTACAGCAACCCTGATTGGCTGCTTGTCCCGAGGGGTGGTGAAATGGGATAGACAGACCATCAGAGGGCAGAGGCCAATCCTGAAAGTTCAGTACCCATGGAGAGCTTGCAGAATTGGATCCCACAGTGATCTGGCAACTATCACCAGTATTACCCCCTGCTGAGTCCTTGCTGTGCGAGACCCCCTCCCCCAGTTAGGTTAAACCCTGGGCGTCAGAGGGAAAACGAAAGAGGAGGGAAGCAGGAACAGAAAGTCATGGCCAGCCCAGCAGGGGTGGGGAAGGTCAGAGATCCACTGCTGGCCCCAATCAGGGGACAGTTTGTGTCAGCAAAATAAGGCCAGCTTGACAATTTCCAGGACTCCAAGCAAAAGTGGGGCTGCCTGAGGACGGGATGATGGCAACACCCTCTCCCCCTAGGGGGCTGAGCTGCCAGAGAAAGGTGTTGATGTGGTGCTGATGGTGGCCTACTAGATTTCCTACCCCCCCCCGCCCCGGGCCTGTCACAGGAGGGACACTCAGGGCTGGTGTGAGCCTGGCGGAGCTTGTATGAGTTTGTGGACTCCAATGAGCTGCTTGCTTTGCTACCACTGAATGCCAGCCCTGGGCCTGCTCAGCAGGATGGCAGCAGGAATCAGAGAATCAGGCCACCCCAAGAGAATGGCCAAGCATCAGCCAGCCAGCTGGGCAGCACACAGCCAGGGAAAGCAGGAGGGTAGAAGGCATTAGAGCGCCAAGGCTATCTAAATATCATTGTTAGGGCCCTGCCCATTAGCACTTGGAGCCAGTCCCACAGGAGGACAGTGCTACAGAAAACATCAGAATCTTCACAGCCAGCCCATTGGCAACTAGGCAGAGCCAAGCAATAGGATGGGCATTACAGGCAGCAGAGCCAGGGCCAGTAGAGCAGGAAGAGAGCACCACAGGAAGCATCAACAGAGCCAACAGCCTGCCTATTGGCACGAGGCAGGGCAAGCTGAGCAGTAGCTCAGCAGACAAAAGACATGTGTCCAAGCCCCGAGGTGACCCAAGCAATATGGCTAAAGAAGGGACAGCATCTCAGGCAGCCTCTAGCGCCTAGACTCCCAGCTATCAGCAGAACAGCCTCAGGGCCCAGCCAAGCACAAGGGCAGCCTGGAAAGTCTCCTCGTATCCAGATCCTACCAAGGAAAATAGTTACAGCAGACAGTTGGGACTGACCACCATGAATGGCTGTGTCTACACTTCCATTGGACACTTGAGCTGGCCCCTGCCAGCTGACTCAGGCTCACAGAGCTCGGGGTAAGGGGCTGTTTCATTGCAGTGTAGATGTTCATGCTTGTGCTGAGGCCCGAACTCTGGGGCCTTCCCAGCTTGCAGGCTCCTAGAGTCCAGTCTCCAGCCACAGCCCGAATGGCTACACGGTAATTAAACACGGAACAAAAAGGCAGTCCTTGCCCCAAGAGCTCAATCTCAGTGTATGACAAGAGATGGATACAGACAGACAGACAGGGGAGCATAGTACATTACTATGATAGATGAAGGTTCCCAGCAGTTTGGAGAAATAGAAAACCCATTCCCCTCTTGCTCGAATCCTCACTTTTAGATAGTTCTTAGTGGTTTCCTCATTTCCAAGCTCCATGCTTCCCAAGTGCTAAATGACTGACAGACAAGGAAGCTACACACACCTGGTTTCTGCAATGGATTCTCCTCGTGGTGCAGCTTGTCTCTAATTCTCCCCAGGCAGAGGAATCCTACTGGACATCTTAGCTACATTATAAGCAGGAGAAGCATCACTACAAAATCTGCTGCAGAGTGTGGGCTCACCTCATTCACATCACACCTGAGACTGACTTCAGTGGGAGTTTTGCAGGAGTCCAGTGAGCAAGATCTGTTCCCATGTGCAGGAATACACATTTGTGAATCTACAGGTAGAGGGGAAGTATGCATTGTCCTGTCTAGTCTAATTTACTGCCTAACACTGCACTTCAAGCAAAGAAAAAGCCTATTGCTGTGAAGGGCATTCTAGATACTACGGTGATTGGCAGATTACATACACAGAGGACAGTCATGAAGAACAGTCACTTCACCCATCCAGGTTCTGACCAGGTCTTACTGTGACTCCAATTATTTACTTGTCATGGGGTGCATTTATACAGCTGCAGAATCCTTATCTGACTTAGTGGCATCACCAACTCATAAGTGCTACAAGTGAAATGTTACAAAATGAGGGACAGTCATTGCTATGGAAGAAGATTGCTGTTGAGCTAGCGAATGGTAATGAGGTGTAGATCCTGTCAGGTCTAGGTCAGTAGTTTGAATCTGACTGAGGTCAAGTATATCTAAACGGCTGCAGGAATCTGGGCCAGTCTGGGCCCCATTCATCCTAAGGGAGAGCTAGCGGTGATGTTACTATTCCCCAGAGTTTCTGGTGGAAGCAGCCTTAGGCCACATCTATACTACGGGATAATATCGAATTAGCTAAAATCGGTTTTATAAAACTGATATTATAAATTCGATTTCATGCGGCCACACTAGGCACAGTAATTCGGCGTTGTCCATCCATGGTCCGAGGCTAACGTCGATTTCTGAAGCGTTGCATTGTGGGTAGCTCTTCTGTGGCAGACGCCATAGCACGGCAACCATGGAGCCCGTTCAGCTTTTTTTTTTTCCCGGCACCGTATGTGTACTGGATGCCGCGGACAGAGAGGCGATACTCCAGCGCTACACAGCAGCATTCACTTGCTTTTGCAATGATAGCAGAGATGGTTACCGTCGTTCTGTACCGTCTACTGCCGGAGAAAACTGGCAATGAGATGACGGTTATCTCTCCTCCTCTGTACTGTCCGCTGCTATCATGAGTGCCCCTGGCTGAAATCGGCCGGGGGCGCAACGCAAAAGCAAAATTGGGATTGACTCACTTGGGACTGAGTCAATCCCTCCCTTATGGTTTCTAAAAATAGAGTCAGTCCTGCCTAGAATAGGGGCAAGTGTATTAGAGGACCAGTGTATCAGAGCACAGCTGCTCCGTGTCAGTATTCACAGGGGTGCCCCTGCAACAACCCACCCGTTGCTTCCCTCCTCCCCCAACCTTCCTGGGCTACCGTGGCAGTGTCCTGCCCATTTGTGTCATGAAGTAATAAAGAATGCAGGAATAAGAAACACTGAGTGTTTAGTGACATAAAATGAGGGGAGGCAGCCTCCCGGCGCGATGATAGTCCAGGCAGGACATTAAGCGGTGTGGGGAGAGGAGCCCCAGCATGCTGCTGCTATGACAGTCCAGGCAGTACAGAATCTTTTCTTTACACAGGAAAGGGAGGGGGCTGAAAGCCCCCAGTTGCTATGATGAAGAGCTGGTTATTAGCCGTTCTGTCCTATCTACTGGGAGTAACCAGCAATGTTGGCCTCCCATGTCAACATGTTAGATATTCATGAGGACGGTTACTAGTCCTATTGCACCGTCTACCACCGGGGGGGAGAGAGGAGAGCGGATACTGCTCTTCACTGCTGCAGCATCGCGTCTACCAGCAGCATTCAGTACACATAGGGTGACATTGAAAGAAGTCAAGAAATGATTTCTTTCCCTTTTCTTTCACGTGGTGGGGGGGGGGGGGAAACTGAGGAGCTATTCCCTGAACCACGCCAGACACTGTGTTTGAACCTACAGACATTGGGAGCTCAGCCAAGAATGCAAATACTTTTCAGAGACTGCTGTGGACTGTGGGATAGCTGGAGTCCTCAGTACCCCCTCCATCCATGAGCGTCCATTTGAGTCTCTGGCTTCCCGTTACGCTTGTCACGCAGCGCTGTGTATCCTGGAGATTTTTTTTCAAACGCTTTGGCATTTCGTGTTCTGTAACGGAGCTCTGATACAACAGATTTGTCTCCCCATACAGCGATCAGATCTAGTATCTCCCGTACGGTCCATGCTGGAGCTCTTTTTGGATTTGAGACTGCATCGCCACCCGTGCTGATCAGAGCTCCACGCTTGGGCAAACAGGAAATGTAATTCAAAAGTTCGCGGGGCTTTTCCTGTTTACCTGCCCGCTGCATCCGAGTTCAGATTGCTGTCCAGAGCGGTCAGTGGTGCACTGTGGGATACCGCCCGGAGGCCAATAACACGATTTCCATCCACACTAACCGTAATCCGATATGTTAATATCGAATTTAGCCCTACTCCTCTCGTCGGGGTGGAGTACAGAAATTGATTTAAAGAGCCCTTTATATCGATATAAAGGGTGTTGTAGTGTGGATGGGTACAGCGTTAAATCGATTTAACGCTCTTTAAATCGATTTAAACGCATAGTGTAGACCAGGCCTTAGTTCACAAGTGGGGTCCCATAAGAGTTTCACTGGCAGTACTTACTTAGGGGATGCCTCCACTCCCTAGCCAGCACCACTCAGTTTTGGGGTTCTGGTAGGCTACCATGGGCTGGAGTGGAGGTTCCATCACAGGATTTTCACGGCTAAGGGCCCCCATCAAGGTCTGTATAGTGGACCAGGTGGTGAATCTGGCCCTGAATGTCTTTACCACCTGATGGCTTATTCAGAGTCCTGTGAGCAATGACTCATGGGCCTCAGTCCTGTTCCCAATGCACAGAAAAGTCATCATCACAGTTAGCAATACTTCATCCCAGGGATGTCAGTCTCAGCAGAGGCGCCAAAGAACGCATGAGACGTGGACAGTAGTAGTCCAGACACAGCAGTATGGAAGTGCATTGACTGAGCAGGGTGAAGGGACAAGCTTACCCTGCTATTGTCCACACTGCCCCTGCTCTCTGGATATTCAGCGGATTTCACCCTGCCAGGCTGCAGTCAGGTATATTGCAGCCCCACTGAAATATTTTAAAATAAAAATGAAAAAAGCCTGTTCCAAGGCAATCTATGTGCCCTCACATTTCCCTGAGATGCTGAGCCTCAGAGACCAGAATAGAACTACTGGTTCATACACAGATGGGTTTAGCCCCTACACCCATAACGTTTGGGAAAGTTCAGATCCAGACCAGAACCATGCAGTCAGATCCAACCATAGTCACCCATGGTTTGTGGGAAAAAAACCCTCTTCTGTACTACAAATGCACACTGTGGCCAGAAAGATCACAGACTCTCTCAACCCAACCTTGCAGCTGAAGGAGGCAGGCAGGCAGCTCAGGGATGGTTTATGGCAGCAGCTGGATTTCATACAATGACATAGTGAGGTGGCACAATGACACAAACCACCAAGTGCTAAGCTGTTATGTCTCTATAGAGCTAAATACCCTGGTTCTCCAAAGCAGATCTGAATAACGCGGTGGGAGATAGTACCCCATCTCCCAGCACTGGCAGGGTGTAGGGAGAGGCAGCAGTGGTCTTCTGCTCAAATTGGGGACATCAATATGCTGGTGAAGGCGGAATCCCAAGGCTTTCCCCTGAAGGAGTAAAAAGCTGCTCAGAGCACTGTGCAAATTCATAGCAAGAAGCAATAAAGGTGAGTTTTATATGTTCCCATTATTGCTTGTACGTCTTTGCAATAATGTTTATTGACATGTTTGAATGGAGCACAAGCTGCAGTTCAGTTCAACTGCCTGTGAAAATGGGACATTTGTCAGGAAACAAACCTCACTGTTTTTAGTGGCTCCTCTCTCAGCGGGGATGCTTCTGAGGGAAGGGAGGGCTTGGAAATGGAAAGGTCCCGAGGGTGGCAGGTGTGTCGCAGCTACGGATCCTCAAGACACAGGAGAGGGAGGGGAGCACTTAGAAGGACAGTGAGTGACTTCTCATTGCTTTGCACGGAAGCTTGTGCACAGAGTAGATGTGCGTGCCTGCACACTTATAGGATCCCTATGAGGCATAATAAAATTAATGCTGTATGGCCTGAGAGATGCATGTTGGGAATGCTACCTCAGCACCTCCTCCACCTAGCATGAGAACTCCATTCTAGCTTGCACTGGGACACCAAAATGTTCCCACCGTTCCTCCCCTCAAACACACACACACACACACACACACACACTCCTCATCCTCCCCCGATCAGGGCTTGATCCTGCCAGGTGAGAAGTATCCTCCATTTCCATTGACTTCAAAGACCACACTCAGCACCTTGCAGGATTGGGGTCCAGTACACATTTCCTATTTAGATTGGGGGCAGGGAAGGAGAGGGGGAGGAATACGGGCTGCTAGTCAGTATATAGGATCAAATGGCCTTCTCCTTGGGGTGTGAATATTATGGAACTGTATTTCACACATGCAAAAGTTCAAGGGTGATGAAATGTGGGATGTTGACTTTACCCATTAGCAAGGTAGAGGCTATGTCTGGCTTTTAGATCTGGATTCCAGTTTGGGGGTTTGAAGGACTAAAATCTGAGCACATCTGGACATGGGGTTGTGGGTCAAGTCCACCTCGGCTCAGATTCCCACTTGTCTTTTTCTGTGGAAGGAGGAACAAGTTTCTAGAGAAGACACTAAAATGCTTTTCTTTCACTGCGTGTGTTAATTTGATACATTAGCCTTCATAAAGTATGCAGACTAAGGTTCCCACACAGCTCTACCAATTTCCCTCTCTCCTCATCTGCAGCCCCTCCTACTATTTCAGTCAGGAGCCCCCTTCACACACATTTCACTTATCACCCAAACTGGGCTCAGCCCACTGTATCCCACCTTCTGCTGCACTGTCAGTTTTAACTAGGCTTCATAAACCATCAAAGGAATGAGTCTCTTTGCACTGGTCTCTGCACTGGCCCGGGGAACAGGATTCTTGCTAACATCATGCCACTGCTGTGTGTTTGTGCGTGTTGATCAGAAGTTACCTGGCTTATACAAAGTAATTTAGTGATAAATGATTATCCCTTTGGAGGTAACTGATCTCAGCAAAAGCTTCCCAGTATTAATCTACTTGTCAATTGGTTCAGATCTCCCACACAGGACGAGCAGCAGCAGCACAGCCATGCCCTCAGAATAGCTCATAAATTGTGGCAATCTGCGGCTCCCTCCTCCAAGGGTGGATGATGTGCCAAACAATTTGCATCACATCTCATCAGCTCCATTCCTGAAATGACGGCTGGGGAAAGTGAGACCAACTTGGAGGGGTGGGTGAGGACTAGGGTTTCAGCCCTGACTTGCCCAGGGGCATTTCTCACAGCTCTAAAGAGAGGGCACCACAGACTCAAATCACCAAGGCCAGATTTCCCACACTATATGATGGAATGACACTCAGAAGTCCCCACCCAGCCACCCTGAATACCAGCAAGGAAAAGGTAAACGAGCAGCTAGGCACGTTGAAGAGATTCTGGACTAGACTGCCTCCTGTACTGGGTCCACTTGTGCAGCACAAGATGTTAGGTCCATCCGGCAGCCTGCTGTGGCCCAGGCACAGCTTAGAGCAGCCTGTGGAGCAGTCCTGAAGAGACTGTCCACAAGAGCAGATTACTTCAGGTGTTAACATATTCTGGCCATGCTCCTTTCCATCCTGACATGCCACCAAAACACCCTGTCCTCAGGGGACTGCAGGCATAGGAATCAGTTTTGCCATCTCATCCCCTGCTGTTGACACCTTGACGCTAGGTGAAACCAAAGTAGAGCAGACAAGGGCAGATTCTCTTTCCGTGGGTCACCAGCTTAGAGCAATGGGGACAGGGTAGGGGCAGACAAAGTGGCCCATTGTGAAGTGTTGACATGGGATAAAACTGGAACCATTTATCAAACCCTGCCCATCAACAGAATGTTGGTGGTTCACACAAAAAAGGGCCACACACCTCCTTAGCAAGATACCTCTTCAGGCGAAGGAGTGGCACCCAGATACCATGGGGATGGGCACATGTGAGCTGGGCCTGAACCAGAATTTCATATCCTAATACACCTGAAATGTTGTGGGGGGCAATTCAAAACCTGGACCCAGATCCATGCTTATATTTCCTCCTTAGGTTTGTTTCTGTAAAGGGCAGGACCAGAAGCTGGAACCCCTAATCCACAAGCTGCCTCACGTGTCTAGAGGTGATAGAAGCGTGTTCAATACTTGCATGACCCAGATGTGAATTCTGTGGCTCTGGCCCATCTCAGAATCAAACCAACCAGAACCCAAACCCTGGATCTGATCACTAGATCCTGTTCTGAACTTTACATCTTTGCCATGGGGCACAAACCCCCCTCGCCCCTCAACAACCCAGATCAAAACATTTCCCAGATGGGGGTTTGGGATCCACATCCAAACTTTCCCAAAGTTTGGGGTATACGGCATCAATGTTTCCATTGAGATTCAAGCTGTGAAGGCAGACACTGGGCCAGCCCAAACATGGAGATTGATTTGAGCCTCTCTCTAACTGTAAGAAATGGAAGTGATCTAACAGTGCTTCCCAATGTATGAATAAGGGTTCCTGGAGGAGAATGCCCCTCTGTGGAGCAGTGGTCACCCCGCTTTCCTTTGGGGAGAGACAGAACACCTCATTTCCCCCTATCGGCCTATAACGCTCTTGTTGCACATGAGGCTCTAACAGCAGGTGCAGAGTGTAGCTGTCAGAAACCAACACCGAAAAAGCACCTTACGGAGCAGCCTTCAGAGGTAATGCAACTGTACGTGACTGCACTGTGATCAAAGGGAAGCATCCTGCACTTAGACTCTTCTCCTGCTCTCTCTCCAGCCTCTCTCTTTCCCTCAATGCTCCCTCACACGCACCCACACACCTTGTAGCTGCTCAGAACACTCTTTCCCTCTCTGCCAAAACACAGGGAGCTGATGCATGGAAGGGAGCAGTTCCTTGATCTCTTGCACTCTCCTCAGATTGGCACTCCCCTCCCCGCCCATTGTAGGTATGTCTACACAGCAATTGGAAGTGTGACTGCAGCGCAGGTGGGCAAACCTGTGCTAGATTTAATCTAGCTAGTGCCTGTAAAAATAGCAGTGAGGACACAGTGGCACAGACCCCCCCTATGGGCTAGCAATGGACATGTTTACAAGGGTTCCAGACAGGCTCGTTCAGTGTACTCTGAAGCCCAGGCTGCTGCATCCTCACAGCTCTTTCTACCAGTGCTGGTTGGATTAAAGCTGGTGCAGGTGTGCCTACCCCAGCTGCAGTGTCCCAGTCCGCCTGCAGTGCAGACATACCCCAGCTATCATGCAGAGCCAGAAGGGCTGATGGTTGCAGTGACTGAAGGAGAAGAGGTGGCCAGCTATTTGCAGGTGAACTGCACTCTCTCAACACCAGGTAGGGCAGAGCCAGGGCAGATGGACCCGCTTCAAGCAGCGCAAGGAACAAGAGGTAATGAGAAGAAATTATGCAGATGTCCTGAGGCTTTGGAACATGTGTCTGAAGTGGAAGCTTCCCATGGGCACCCACAGCCAGCAGGCTCCAGCTAAGACCTTGCTGAAGATGTGAGTGCATCAACAGGGGCTCAGTCAGCCCCTGTGCCCAGAGAGAGGCAGCTAGAGCCATCTCCATGCCACTCGCCTTTGAACTGGCAGGTTTACAAATCTCTAATTCCCAGCTACAAGTACCGTTCGGTTTGCCAAGGAGCCAATGGCGCGTGCTGTCATTCATGCCGTCGGAAGGCCGCTCCTGCCAGCCTTTACGGCTATCGTGCCAGCTGCTTGGTGCTGGTAACAGATGGCTGGATGGCACACCTGACAGAGAGCAGACCTTCCAAGGACGAAGAGGGAGGGAAGACTCGCCTGCAGCACAGCGAGCTCGCTCCCAGCTGAACGCTGACAGAGGAAACATACCCAGCATCCCGGTCAGCCAATGGGATTCGTCACACCAGGGTGAGCCTGGAAAGACGGCACGTATACGCCGTAAATCTGTGCACCACTCACAGCTTGTACTAAATGTCCTTTGTGTTCCTTAATTATTTTCCAGGTTCAGCGTTTCCCAGAGAGAGACACTGTGGGGGATGATGCAGGAGGGTGAGCTGCAGGAGTATACACAGCTATCCCACTCCCAACTTCTCCCAGCAGGGGGCACTGTTGGGAATGAGATAGGACTACTAGCTAAGCTCAAAGCTATTCCAATCCAAACCTTATTCCTAGGGCAGCGGTCCCCAAACTTTTGAGGGTCATGCCCCGCCCTTACTCCTGTGACACACCCCAGGGATGCAGCCCTAAGGAGTGGGGAGAGAACATGGAGAGGGGTAAGGGTGCCGAGGCTGGGGCTGAAGCTGGAGGGGGATGTGTGTCTGGGGCAGGGCTATGGCCAGAGGCCAAGATGGAGCTGCAGCCAGACTGTAGTGAGCGGGTGGTGGGCAGACAGGCACAGGGCCTGGGACATGGCTGAAGGCGGGAAGTGACTGGGTGGTGCTCCCTCCCCCACCCCCCGAGCTGTCTGGCCCAGGCCCCTGCCACACCCCCTAGCTGTTCCTCCACAGCCCCTAAGGTGGGCGCACTCCACAGTCTGGGGATCTCTGCTCCAAGGTGACCAGATATCCCAATGTTAGGGGCTACATCTTATATGGAGAACTATACACCCCTCACACACACACCCCCATGTCCCAATTTTTCACACTTGCTATCTGGTCACCGTCCTTCCCCAGCAGGGGGCACTACAGGAGGGCCAGCTTTTGGCACTCACAGCTTCCAAGCTATCAGCCTCTCCCAGCAGGATGTGCTGTAGGGAACAGTGCAGGAATGCAGACTATAGGAGAGCTCATTCTGCTCGAGTCTCACTCTCCCCCAACAGGAGATGATATAGGAGCTCTGGCTGAGGAAGAGATCCCAGCTCCTGCTGTGCCCGTCCCAGCCTTTCCCAGATTAAGTCACTGTAGGGAGTAGATCCATCAGAACATCACGGAGCAAGAGAGAGAGAGAGAGAGAGAAAGCAGTGATTCTGTCACAGACAATATATCCTGAAGAACTGATATTTGAGCGCACATTCATTTATATTTGGAAAAAATCTTTTATAATGAATATCAAAATGAGATACAAGCCAAGTGAGAGGAAAATACCCCTGCTTCTCCCTAGCTCTCTTTTCTCATTACACAGATAAACTCCCAGTGCATCTCTCAGCAGTGCAGGGAGAGCACTATATCTGTACGTATACATATATAATAGTATGACAACAGTCGCAAGGGAAGTGGCTGAAGAATACAGCTGGCCTGGGAGAACAGGAACTCTGGGAAGCAGCTCAAACCATTTTCCTTCATCTCACTTGTAACATCAGGTGGGAGGCGCTTCCGAGCCGCAAATATATTTGTGTGGTTTAACGTTGCATAAATATGATGGTTGTGAGAGGAGCTAGACTGGCAGCCCAGGCTATGCAGTATTGCCCACTGCACTTGTCCAAAAATCACAAGTCAGGCCCCGCAGAATCATGAGATTGGTTTCATTTTTTTTGTCTTCTGGTTCTCGAGGTTGCCCTCGGGTTATGTTTTCAAGCTTTTCTCTGCAACTATGAGGGCTAGAAACTTCCTTTTTAGTTTAATGAAAGCTGAGATTCTCAAGCAATCTCTTGCTTCCAAAAGTGAGGGCTTTCACAAGACTTGTGATAAAACTGTGAGAGTCAACACCACTAGAGTGCTTCATGTTATGGATAGCATGGGAAAGGCATTGGCAGAGGGCAGGACAAGCTTCTCCCATGCCAGCCCAGCAGCATGCTTTGATTCGGAGAGAAGGGCCCAAATCTAAAGATGTTCAGCTGCTGTTCAGTTCTTGTCTCCTCTGGGGACATAGGACCCTGCTGAGACTGAAGGGTAGGGGGACGACCCCATGCTAACTGTAGTGGTGGTAGAAGGGGACCTACCAACTTGAAGGGTTCAGCTTTGGATGAATACCTCAAAATCTTAAAGAGGCGGCATCTGAAGCAGAGTGAGCAGCATGGGTGGTGCCTGACCCTGAGGCAGCTTGGCCAGAACAACTAAAGGGCAGGCACAAAGGCAACGGGGAGTCCATGAACTGTGCACATAGCTTGTCTAGGGAAAAAACATGTTCCTATTATTATAACCTCACCCTTCCTTCCCTCTGTACCGCCCACTCCTGCTTGTTAGTTTCACATGCTTTTAAGATTATAGAAGTCTTTGGGGCAGTGTGTGCCTTTTATTCTCTGTTTGCGCAGCCCCTAGCATACTGGAGCTCTGACCAGCTAGGGCTTCTAGGTGCTACCATTGAGTAAACATTAAATACTTATAACAGGGCCTGTTCCAGAGGCAGTTGGTCCCTGGTAGGTAGGGTGAGCAGGGCCCCGTTCATCCCTACTCAAACCTCTGAATGACACAGAGAAAACAGCAAGGCTGAAATTCTGGCTGTACTGGAGTCTCTGAGAGTTTTGCTATTGATTTCAGTAGAGCCAAAATTTCACGCCAGAGGTTTGGTACACCTTTGCTTCACCACTTTCATACGTCAGTAGGCCCAGCTGCCTGAACCTCATATAAACTTCTTGGCTCCGCAATACAAGAATGAAGATCTCATCAGAATGTGATTCTTCACAGCGTTTTTCACCTCCACTTCCAGCCCTGGCCAGAACCAGGAGGCAAAGAGGGTCATCAAATACAGCTCTGTCCATGTCAGTCTTTCTGCTTGTATCTCTGCATGCATGTGCCAGGACTGTTTATCTCTGTGCATGAACCTGTTTGAATGCATCTCTTGGTTTCTAAAGGACTTCATCAATATGGCTGTATGTACATTTGTAGGGGGTGGCTTGTGCCTCTCTACTGTATATAGGGACATGGATGTGGGCAGGTAGCACCTCTGTGTGTTCTTCTATGAGAGTATCTGCACAACAATGGTTTGCACATCTAGAGCACCTTTAATATGACGGTCTCAAGGTATTTTAACCAACATTCATTAAAGAAGTCTCAACATCCCAATAAGGGATATATCACTAACCCCCCAGCACCCAAAAATCATGAGTCAGGCCCCCCAAATCATGCAATTGGCATAATCAACATGAGGAATTCAAAAAACAACAAATTTGAGATGCATTTTCTCTGCCTTCTGGTTTTTGAGCCTTTAGGGTGCATGCAAGACACATTTTCAAATGTTGGTCTGCCACAATGACACCTAGGCACTTCTTTTTCATAATGAAAATTCAGAATCACCTCTCTCCAGGAGCTGAGGCTTCCAATAAAACACGAAATATTACCAGAGTCACCATAAAATCATGAGAATGGCATCATCTTACTTTGCACATGGAGAAGCCAAGGCGCTGAGGTGTGAAATGATGGGCTCAAGGGCACACACTGAATCAGTGGCACTATGGGGAGAACAACCCAGGCTCCTGTCTCTCTTACCATCAGATCATTCTGTCTACCCTAGCTGTGCTCCCAGGGCCTAGCTTATATGAACAAATTTCTATTTCTGCTGCGTGCATGTGCTTTGGACATTGTGCTTGTGTGTGTGGTCTCAGAGTGGATGAGGAGTGAGTCCTTATTTACACATATAGGGTTGCCAGGTGTCTGGTTTTCAACTGGAAAGTCCAGTTAAAAAGGGAACCTGGGTGGTGTCATCAGCAGTACTGACCGGACACCAAAAGTCCAGTTACCTGAATAACCATCTGCAAAACGGCTTTTGTTTCGTTGTCAGGAGGGCAGCTGGAGTTGGAGAAGCACTCTGGAACTGCCCAGCTCTGGCAGAGAGAGGAATTGGTGGCCAGTACCTGCGGGGAGGGATCCTGAAACTCGTGGTATTTGAGGATTGGGGCCGGTGGCCAAGTTCACTGCTTAGGCCCCCTTTTCAGCCTCATTTTGTGCTCTGCACCTAGGGTGCTGTGCCCTGTCTTGCCCCAGTCACCCCTCTACCTCTGGAGTGCAGCTCTCTCAAACATCCTGCCTCAGTCACCCCTCACACCCCCACACCAAGGCTCTCCCTCCCCCATCCTGTCCCAGTCACCCCTGCACCTCCAGAACAGGCTCTCCCTGGAACATCCTGCCCCAGTCATCCCTCCACCAGCCCTGCTCAGGTGGTGGGGTGGGAGAGGTGGAGAGAGAAAACAGCAAGCAATGGGGCAATGAGCATAGGGGCCTCCTGGAGATAAGAGGCAGAACAGGGGTGTGTGGGAAGCTCTAGTGCTTAAGGTCCGGTTTTCACAAATTAGAATGTTGGCTACCCTCTGCACATCTCTGCATCCATGTATTGTGCTTATATGGCTGTGCATGTATTTCCATATGGGTTTCTAGCTGTGTAGTGTAGCATCTGCATAGTTATGTGCATGTTTTGGATGCTGTGTACATGAGCAGGTGTGATGCATCTGAGGCCATGTGCCTCTGCCCTGAGTTTCTCTCTTACCATTTGGATTTTGTAAAAATGACAGATGCATGTACTTTTACTTCAGCCTGTCTTTTGGGTATAGCTGCGTTTGCATGGATTTGGGTGTTGTACAAATGATCACACAGCTGTAATGTTCCTTTAAATGAGAGTTTGTGTATCAGCTCTGGGAACACGCCTGAGAGAGGCAGATGAAACAAGCTCAGTCACTTTGAGTACAGGATCTGCATAAATCACTGTCCAGTGTATTCATTCTTATTGACGGACTAATTCCTTTCTCAAGTTTTGCTTAAGAGTCTACTACTGAATACTAATAAAAATCCCCAGAACTGGAGTAAGTGTCACTCAGGACATGGTGAGAAATGCTGGAAAGAATGATCTAGGAGCACTTGGTGTGAGGACCTCACAGGTACTCTAGTCCCAAACTTTCCCAACAGGAGGCGCTGCAAAGAATAATGCACAGGCACTGGCTGTGGAAGAAAACCTATGTAGTTTGCCTCACTGTCAGTTTTAAAGCAGTAGGGAAAACCCTCTGATTTCCTAAGAACTAACCATGAGTGGCACACAGCAAGGGCATTGACGTGTAAGACAGGGGAGGGCAGTAGAGCATTATAATGCCCCCCAGCACCAGCTCATTCCTTGGGTGTATTTCACACTCTGCATCTGAAAAATGAAGGCAATGATATTTTCACTTAATCAAGTCTCCCGGCAGAGGTGTCAAGCACAGAGAAATCACTTGTCACGCCAACATTTCCGAGCGTGTGCTCACCGCGCCAAGGAATGGAGGGCAAAGGGATTACAGAATGAGGCGATGCTGGTACAGCACCCGGAGAGCGGCCAAGATTTAGCTGTCATTTTGAAGAAAACTCCATTTCATTTTGTGATTTACTAACAGTGAAAATTAAAGCGATGGGGCCCAGCCTGGGGATCTGTAAGCAAGGAAAGGCAAGACAGTCATCGTGGATGGACTCAGCAAGCATATTAACGCTTTGTACTTTACGATGAAGTGGTTACGTCTCAACCCCGCCGGTCAGACTTCAGAGCAGATGGTGTAAGACTCAGCTCAAACTTCATTGCTGCTGGTCAGGGCACTTGTCTTGCAGGCCAGAAGTCCTACCTGTGGACTCTTTACCACCGGAGCAACTGAAATGTTTCCCACAAGGCTGATTCAAGTAAAATGAGTTTGATAGGTCTCAACACTGTCCAAAGGGGATGTTTGCTTACATCACATGGCACCCATCCAATTTAGCAGGACTGGCCTTCACCACTGAAGAATGCAGCAGGACAGGGATAGCAGGGGGGCTGCAGGGCAGGAGTGAGGGGCACTGGTGGAGCTGGGTGTGGGGAGCTCAAAACTGGAATAGCAGGTGGGGCTGCAGGGCAGGAACGAAGTGCTTTGGCAGGAGCTTATGCAGGGCCCCAATTTACACAATTTCTTCTCCTTCACCTTTAACACAGGGTACAGTCACAGGGCCCTAGTCATCACTAGGGTGAACAGAGGCAGGTTCACTGAAGTCAACAGAATTGTGCTTACCCACGCCAGCAGCAAACCAAATGCCAAATTCTGCTCTCACATCCATGTAACAGATTTTGTTCCAAGGGTCTTGGGACTCAACTCTAATTATAGCACATTTAGGGTAAGCTTAGGTTTTCACCTTTCACAGGTTATCCTCTGGGATAGTGGTTAGGGGCCTGATCCTGCTGTTCCTTACACTACTTCTGTACTGCAGAAATTCCATCATCAGTGGAGTTATTTCCGATTTACACTGGTGTAAGGAGAGCAGAGACAAGCCCTCTTTGCGTCATAAGATGGTGTAAGACAGCTTCATTCTGCAAGGATGCCACAGAAACCTCAAAGATATTCAAAGACTCTTTTCATCATCTGGCAGCCAGGCTTGTTGCAACTGAGCGTATCCTGTGATAACCTTAATTGCAGCTCATTAGAGTATAGGCCTTTCCTCTCTGCTCTGTTTCTGTGTTGTGAATGCTCTGCCTAAATAACTCAGTGCAACATTCTCTGCCTTTCTTGGGTGAGAATTCTCATGCTTCGGATTGCTGCCCATACTCTAAGATGCACTTGGCAGACTGCACAATTGCCATTTCCAAACCCAGGGCTGTTGGCTTCCACGTCGCGAGTAAGATGGGTCCAAACGAGAACGCCAGACCTGGCCACCCCTGAGTTTTAATGATATTTGAAATGTTCACCTTCAGTCTCTCTCTCAATAAGTGACAACATGTGTGACTAGAATGGAGCAAAATAATTGCTTTTTTTCTGGTTAGGTGGCTGAAACAAGGAGGTTATGCGGGATAATCAGCTGGACTTGAGCTCCCGGTGTGATGCTGTGGACAAAAGAGCTAATGTAATCCTGGAATGCGTAAACAGAGGAATCTTGAGTAAATTATATTAATCTCTGTATTTAGCACTGGTGTGATGCTGGAATACTGTGTCCAACTCTGGTGTTCACACTTCAAGCAGGATATTGTTAAAATTAGAGAGGATTCAGTGAAGAGCCACAAGGATGATTAAAAGATTAACAAAGAGAAGGTTAAGGGGCAACTTGCTTACAGTCGATAAGTACCTACACGAGGAACAAATATTTAACAATAGACTCTTCAGTCGAGGAGAGAAATATATAAGACAATCCAATGACTGGAAGCTGAAGCTAGACAAAGTCAGACTGGAAATAAGGTGCACATTTGTAATGGTGAAAGTAATTAACCAGTGGAACAATTTAGCAAGGACCACGGGTGGACTGTCCACCACTGAATTTTTATACCAAGACCGGATGTGTTTGCGAATGATCTGCTCTAGGAATTATTCTGGGGCAGTTCTATGGCCTGTGTTATACAGGAGGTCAGACTAGATCACAATGGTCCATTCTGAATTTATAATCTATGACTCTACACTGAGCAAATGAAAATTGAGGCTAAATTTCAGGGTATTCTTCCTCAAAGTGAGATAATCTAATAGAAGGTTTAATGTTCTCCCAAGCAAGGTGGTAGAAGCCCTTTTGTTTGTGGCATGCATGGATTTGGGTGTTTCAATACCAAATTGCAGCAAAGAAGCTTGATTTCCTGACAGGCCATTTCCAGCTCTGTGATTTCCTAGATCTCCTAGACCCCTTTTCTGCAGTTCCTAGAAGTTCTGTCATTGGATGGAGTGTTGGCACCCCTAAGGCATCATAGGGGTTAAGTGCTTAGCATCCCCATCACAGGAAAACACCTTTTACAAATCAATTTGATCTTTCTCTGGGATTACCTAGGAGGACCTACTGCCGCTGTAGTGAAATGTTAGATTGCAATAAATGATTTCACTGTAAGAGGTTTTAACTGTCATACGCATCAAAATGGCTTTGCAACGGTTATGAGTAGATTTAACTCAAAAGCTTGACAGTCTCAGGCACTCGCCAACACACTGAATGATTCAGTAATGATAGTGTACATACCTCCCCAGGGAAGCCCTGAGAGGAGAGGCACAGGCACTTAAAGCACACAGCCGCGTCCCCAGCATCAATGAAGCATCTCACTTCCACAGCTACATTTGGGCAGGGCACCAGGTTTTCTTTCAAAGCATATCAGTAGCATCACTGAGCAAGGACGCAGGGGATGTTCACAATTAATTTCTGGAGATCTTTGATAAGGCTCCCTCTGCTCAACTGACGTTACTCGCTCCCTGTTCCCTCCATTCATCTGATGTTACTCTCCGTCAGCTCACTCCCTTCATCCCATCTATCTTTCTTTCATAGGTTTTTATATACCACATCCAAAAGCGTGACACTTCCAATGAGATCCTGGGAGGAGCAGGATCCATCATCAGGAAATGGAGGCTACACGGCTCACATCTTGTATTATGTCATGGGTCACATCTATATTATGAAGGACGGCTTCTCCTTCAGCACAGAATTCATAATCCCAGGCGGAGACGATGGAATGCATCCCAGTGGTTAAGGAAGGCATCTCTAGCAGAACAGCACTTCCTAACATCATGCTCAGGGTTTTGGAAATGAAGCATATTCAGTTTTGCAGGAGGAAAGCTCTTCTGATGTTAAACAGGGATAGTCTTATCTTCATAACCAGGTCAGGGGTATGACTTGGTTATGCATCCAGATTTTCAAAAAAGAGGTGACTTCCATTTAGGCCATAAATTAAGTGTATAGATTTTCCACTGAGCTCACCACATTGGGTGTGTCATTTTTGAAAATCTGATCCTGTATGATCACCTACTCTGGCCTTCCAAAATCACTGAACCTTCACAACCCTTTTGACATGACAGTGTGTGTCTAGTATTCTCATTCTTTTTGGAAGTGCCTGAAGTCTTTTCTCTCTGAGGGAGCTGGACATAGCTGGCCTTACAGGGTAACAGACAGCTGGCTCTACATTTGCAGGCACATAAAAAAAATACTTCCATGCCATTTTAAAAAAAATCTCAAATAGTTTGTAACAATCAAACTCAATCCTGTATTTTATGGAAATACATGATGTTGGAGTATCATTAAAAGATTTTATGACCATGAGTTGGGGACGAATGCTTTACCTATAAGTAGTAAAGCCATGAGTAACTTATTTGGGCCACCCAAATCAGTGCCAACGAAACCTAACATCATACCAACCCGAGGCCATTTATACTGCATGTGCTATGTATGTTACTGAAACTCTCCCTACTGTTTTAAGAATACTTATGGAAGTTTTACACATTTTATTAGAATTATTTCTTGGAGGCTTCCACCAATAAAGACAGGTGCCTTAGGGCCTGCCCAAAGCTCACTGAAGTCTATGGGAGTTAGGGTGACCAGATGTCCTGATTTTATCGGGACAGTCCCGATTTTAGGGGACTTGTCCCACGTCCCTTTGTCCCGATATCAGGGACCATCCTGACTGCAGCTGCGGCACTGCAGCCATGGCACCACTGCTCACCACTTCCTGGGGCAGCTTCCGGTGCCCGCCCACCAGCAGGAGCACCACGTGCTGCAAGGGTGGGACTTGCAGGTGCCGGGAGTGGGCAGAGAGCCCTCCCCCCTCAACCCTAGGAGCCAGAGGGACCAACCTGCCAGATGCTTCCTGGGATGGGAGCCGCCCCAGGTAAGCACCGCTGGGACTCCCCACCTCGCCCCCTGGCAGGTCCCTCTGGCTCTTAGTGCGGTGGGGCCTCTGCGTGCTGCTGGCTCCTGCCGGCACTTTTCCCGGCCAGTGGGAGCCACAGACCTCGCGCTTGTGGCGAGTACAGCACTTGGAAAGTCCCCTCGCCGCTCTCACCCTAGAAGCCAGAGACCGCCCAGCAGGGCTGGTGAGTGTGGCCAGGGAAGGGGGCAGGGTGTGATGGAGTGAGTGTCTGGAATGTGTGTGGGGAGTGCTGGGCTGTGGAGGTGGTGTGTGTGTTCTGGGGTGCTAGACAGTGGGGGCCTGTTGGCGGGTGCTGGGCAGTGGAAGAGATCTGTGTGTGTCAGGGCACTGGGCAGTGCGGGTCTGTATAGGGCATTGTGTCATTGTGGTGATGGGGCTTTGGGGAAGGGCACTAGGAGGGAGGGAGGGGAAATCTATGTCTATTGGGAAACTAGCGAGTGGGGGGTTCTGTGTGGGGAGCTGGGCAGCTATGGTGGGGTTGTGGGCAGGGGGCACAGGGCGGGGTGTGTGCGCACAGCACTGTGCATTTGTGAAGGAAAGGTTGTAGGGGGGCTCTGGGCATAGTGGATCCAGGGAGCACTGGGCAGGGGAGCTGTGTGGTGCAGCATGGGCCCATCCCCAACAGGAAGGTGCACGCTGGTAGCACAAGGCCAGGTGGACCAGTGTGCCTCTGGCTCCGTTCGGGGCTGTGCACCTGTGTCTGTCTCTCCCCTGCCCCAGCTCAACCAATGTTTCCTGATATTTCACTCTTGCGATCTGGTCACCCTAATGGAAGTCTTTTAATTGACTTCAGTGGACTTTAGATCAGGCCCTTAGCTATCATTAGTCCAACTCTGCAGGGCTCAGAGAAAAAGTTAGAATGTGTGTGTTTAACATGTCTGAAAATGACCTAAAATACCCTTTATAAACAGAGATATGTTATGACTGTAAAGCCTGATCTATCCTGGGCCTTTCCAAGGCTTACACTAAGTGCTGTGTACCGCAGGGGATACTGGGAATCTTCATTTCCTGGTGGGATACAGCCCCCATTTTTAGCCCTGCAGAGTCACGAGATATCAGACCTGACATCTGTCACTCGCCTAAGCCTGAGTTTTGCCAAGACAATTCGGGGGTGAGGTGTAAATGTAGATTTGGGAGGAAAAGAAACATTTCTTACATAGAATTAAAAAATAAAAATCAGCCCTCTTATCATTTTATTTATTTTGTAAATGGCAACTGTTTGAAACAAGTCATGAGTTTAGAATATCAGAATCAGACCCAGGGAGGTGAATGAGTGGGCCGAGTGCAGGTGAGGCACTCAAGAGGTATATCATAAATGCATTTCACCATATGGCTCTGCAATTTATTCCATGGGGATACCTTCCACCTGAGTGAATTGTGGTCTCTGTGTGTGCTTGTATTATCTACACATATATATCTCAATAGAGTACATTGGGATTTGTTTGGCTCTTTCCCTTTTAACAGATTTTTTACCTTCCGCCATCCCAGTAAGGCACTTGCCAGCTGCCTATCAGAAAGGAACAGGTTCCCTCTGGGCTGAGTACTAGACTATGTCATGTCTCCAGGGAGCTGTGAGAAACACATGGACAATAATTCATTGTCTAAAAAGTGCTTTCTGTAAGAGGAAAGCCCATGTAAGTGTGATCAGGAGGGGGAGGGAGGAGGATAGAGCAAACGTGCAGAGACAGATCAAAGAGGGAGAGGGAGGCTAGACTTAACCCTCCCAGAGCCAAAGGTTTTAGCCTTTGTAATATAGGTAACAAAGATACCAAATGAGAGAGACAAGAAAATGGAGAGGTTCTATTCTTCCCCCCTCACAAGGACACAACTGAAGTCATTGGGAATTATTCCTATTTTGCCATAGAAGAACAGGCGTAGGGCTGAGATTTACAATAAGAAATAGTTAAGAGGCAAAGGGAGAGTGGAGAAAGAGAGAGAAGGGACTCTGCAACAACACAGGTTTCCTCCTAGTATACACACACCTGTAGTATCTTGCTGCACTTATACAGTGGCTTGTCAGAACCAATTTTTAAAGGTCGTTTTTTTTTTTTTTAACCTACGAATACATAATAAATAGCACAGATCGGCCTAAACTGAAATCCCAGATATCCTGGAACCTTGGGAAAATTCAGACATGGAGCTAGCTCTGATTTCTAGGAATGTTTTTTTTAAATATTAATCCACCAAAGAAAATAGTTCCACTAGAGGTGACTGGGGCAGGCAGGACCACTTTCATTTCAAACTTCTCAATACACAGCACTGTTGTTTAGTTGCTGGTGCAAATTCTGGGCAGTTTCCTCTGATTCTGCTCCTCCTTCCCACCGCCTTGGAAATCTCTTTTAAAAAGAGGATGTCTCTAGTGGTTCAAGCAGGGGACTGGGAGTCAGGATTCCTGAGTCCTTATTATCCACTGCAGGATAACAACTAACTACCACTGGTATCATACTTTGATAGCCCCTATGTAGCGAGTGCATTCGTCCATCATCATTTGTATGAAGGTCCATGTCTTTGAAGGACAGATTAAAGTACTCACCTAAAGCTGCTAGCATTTCAGTCAGCACCTGGAAAATCCATACATGCAGCTGATTGAACCAAATGGAGAACTGGAGTCAGAAAGCAATGGCCCTTCTCCCAGGGGAGGAGACCTGAACATCTCAGACTGCAAATAACTTATGATGCTAACACAGCTAGAGGAGTCCTCTTGGATCCCCTGGGGATCAGGTAGGGGCAGAGGCCAAGCACAATCATCATCTGCAATTAGCTAGAAGGCCTCATCCTTGCCTTTCATTTGCAGGGTGTCACCAGGTCTTTGTGAGTCCAAACTTGGATCACTACACCTTCAAATCACTCAGAAATGGCTGCTAGTAAGAACATACTGAGTCTGACAAAAGGTCCATCTAGCCCTGTATCCTGTCTTCAGACAGTGGTCAATGCCAAGAGCAGAATGAACAGAACAGGTAATCAAGTGATCCATCCTCTGTCGAACATTCCCAGCTTCGGGCAAACAAAGACTAGTGCAGAATGCAGGGGACCACCTATTAAGCGGTGGGGTTTCTAGGAGGTTGTGTGTTATGCCTGTTCTCTGTGAGCTGCGGTGGAAACCAACTGATTTTTTTGCTGACAGGTGTAAGGTGTTGATTTTCACCTGTAATGCTCTACATACTTTGGGCACTAATTAGCTAAAAACCTTACCTCTCCCCAAGTGATACTGTGGCAGATGTGATCAACTGAATCTCTCAACTTGACAGCTAGTTTAAAAGGGAAGTGTTTATTAGGACATTGTTATGAAAAGCCCTTGGTTCTTGAACTCATGTTGGTTGAGCACAACCAGGCTTTGATGCCTGTCAGGACATGCTGAAAGGCCTTTTTTCCCCATAGAATCATGGAATATTAGAGTTGGAAGAGACCTCAGGAGGTCATCTAGTCCAACCCCCTGCTCAAAGCAAGACCAATCCCCAATTAAATCATCCCAGCGAGGGCTTTGTCAAGCCTGGCCTTAAAAACCTGTAAAGATGGAATCTCCCTAGGTAACCCATTCCAGTGCTTCACCACCCTCCTAATAAAAAAGCTTTCCTAATATCCAACCTAAACCTCCCCCAGTGCAACTTGAGACCATTACTCCTTATTCTGTCATCTGGTACCACTGAGAATAGTCTAGATCCACCCTCTTTGGAACCCTCTTTCAGGTAGTTGAAAGCTGCTATCAAATCCCCCCTCATTCTTCTCTTCTGCAGACTAAACGATCCCAGTTCCCTCAGCCTCCTCATAAGTCATGTGCTCCAGCCCCCTAATCATTTTAGTTGCCCTCCGCTGGACTCTTTCCAAATTTTTCCACATCCTTCTTATGGAGTGAGGGCCAAAACTAGACAGTACTCCAGATGAGACTTCACCAATGTCGAATAGAGGAGAATGATCACGTCCCTCGATCTGCTGGCAATGCCCCTACTAATACAGCCCAAAATGCCATTAGCCTTCTTGGTAACAAGGGCACACTGTCGACTCATATTCAGCTTTTCGTCCACTATAACCCCTAGATCCTTTTCTGCAGAACTGCTGCCTAGCCATTCAGTCCCCAGCCTGTAGCAGTGCATGGGATTCTTCTGTCCTAACTGCAGGATTCTGCACTTGTCCTTGTTAAACCTTATCAGACCTTTAGTATGGGGGGATGGAACACACATGGTACTTGGGGGAAAGAAAGGTGAGCAGTTCACTTCAGTGGGTTGAAGTCCTTTTATGGTCACATGGTGATCACTGTTTATGAGCATGTCTACACCATAAACTTAAGTCAATCTATGATAGATCGACTTACAGCCACCACAGTAATTACTGCAGTGGTTCATGTCCACACTGCCCTTCTTCTGTCGGTGGTGCATATCCTTACCAGGAGTGCCTCCACCAGCTTATGAGGAGCAGTGTGTGGGGGCTGAGAGCCAGAGCTCTCAGCTCTGAGCGCAGCTCCCTGCTGGTAGTCCCGCTCCCCACTGGGAGCCTGGTTGCCTCTCCACTCCACTCCTCGACTCCCCGTCTGGAACAGGGCAGCCATACCAGGCTTCTCAGCAACCCACTCCCTGACTGAGATACAAATAATCAACAACCATAATAAGTTTGACTTGCTAAGTTTATGGGATGCATGCATACCTTTTATTCTACACACTTTTAAGAATACAATAAATACTATTAAGATGGCATGCCTGTCCCATCAGCTTGGCACTCAGCTGGGCAATGAAGAGATCTGTCAAATCAAGAGATTAAATAATGATAGACTATACATTCACAAACACTCCATGCACACCCTGAGCATTGGTCTGCTAAACCCAGGGATGTGAGTTCAATCCTTGAGGGGGCCACTTAGGGATCTGGGACAAAATCAGTACTTGGTCCTGCTAGTGAAGGCAGGGGGCTGGACTCAATGACCCTTCAGGGTCCCTTCCAGTTCTATGAGATAAGTATATCTCCAAAAGGGTATGTAGAAAGCCATAGGCAAAGCAGAACTGTTCAGAATAGCCCAGGAGCAGCTGATGCTACAGCAGAGGAAATTCTATAATACTGAGTGAATCCGTTCCCAGAAAACTGGGATTTCCATTGCAGTTCACAGCAGAAGCCCTGCTCAGAAAAGCATATGAATGGAAGGGCTCATGCCCCTTCTTTTCAAATCTCCATCACCCTGAAGGAGGCTCTTCCCCTTCACTGGAAAGCACACACCCTTTATTTCAGTTATTTAAAATCCCTTTTCCATATCCCCGGCAGGGTTACTGAAGAGAAGTCCACAAGGCATTTCAGAGAAAATCTGTTTATCAAACCACAAACATGCACTCAGGCTTTGTCTAGACCTTGCACTTGTTTTAACTCAAGTTAATTGCTTACCAATTAGCTGGATTTAACACACACATTTGCAAACACTAGTCTAGCCATTCCTAGTTTGCCACCCAGTAAATCACAAAATGTTTGTGTTCTGCAACAAATGTGTATGGAATGTCTAGATTCGTGTTTACAACTATACTAGAGGTAAGCGAAATTCAGAATTCCTGTCCCACCCAAAAATCCAACGTCAACTTTTGGTTTTGTCCCAAAATGGGACAGAAATTTGAAATTTTCCAGGGTGCACACATTCCAAAATACTGAAACTCCAAAATGTCAGAATGTTTTGGTTTTGACTTTTTTGAGAGAGAGAGAGAGAGAGAATATTTTGGGATTCCCAAAATCAAAATATTTCATTTTTGTTTGCTGAAATGATCTGACATGCTGCATTTTGAGTCATTTCAGCATTAAATTTAATTTTTCCTATGTGTTTTACCCTAAGGTAAGGAACATGTACCAGCCATGCCAAGGTAAACACTCTAGAGATCAGCACTACATCCCCACCTGGGACTGACCACACCTCAAGGTAAAACTACAATGCCTTACCTTCATCATTTTGACCTCAAAATAGCTCACATTTATTAGTTGCGAGGTACAAAAATACAATTTTTTTTAAAAGTAGTGAAGACAAGGCCCGAGACTCAAAGCCATTTCACATGCGCCACAATATATTCCTCAGATGATAATCACAACTGACTTCTGCCACATTTGAACTGATAACTAAGGTTGTCAACTCTAAAATACAAAACAACCCAGGACATCCGGGATGATCCTGAGCTCATAAAATTGGACAGTTGGCTGCATGTTCTGAGCACCCCTTACTGATTTCCTGTAACAGCTGCCTCAAAGAAATGACAATCATGGGAAAACCTGGAGAAATGGTCAGTAATTTTCTAACAGAAAATTTTCCACCAGAAAGTCATGATGGGATTAAACTGAAATTTTCCATGGGAACATGTCAATTTAGTCAAAACTTGCAACAGAAACCAGGCAGTGGCGGCTGCTGCTGGTCTTCCAGGGTTGTTGGGCTGCCCAGCTCCTCAGCTACACCCTGGTGGGCTGCCCCAGAACCAGGGCTCTTTGGGCTCACAGCTCTTCAGCAGACCATCCTGGGGAAGGGAGAATTGGGAGTCAGAGTTCCCTGGGCTTCCAAGCTCAACAGCTCATTGAGCAGCTGCCTCTCCAGGCTGGCCAGCTGTTTGGGCAACTGGCTTCCCTGGCTGCCTGACTCCCTGGGCAGCTGCCTGCCTGACTCATGGCCTCCCAGGGAGCCACCTGCCCCAAGGAGCAAGCGAAGGGATTCTGTTTCAGTCCTCCGAAAAAAACATTTTTTTCTACAACTCCCCCACCCCCCAGCAAGAAATTTTGATTTTTTAGCTGTTTGCCCCCATTTGGGGTGAAATTTTTTCTTCATGGCAGGAAACTTTCCTTTTCCTGTAAGCTCTGGAGAAACCTCTCAGAGAAATATTGCTTTGTGTGTTTGGTGCTGCTCTCTCCAACTTCTGCACGTGGTCCCTGGCACCTGCCCCTAAGGGCCATTCACATCCCCAGCATTTTCAGAGAATCCACCAACAATACACCCCCCTATACAACATTTCTCAGCCAGTGAGATGCATTACATTAATATCACTTATCCACTTTCCTCAAAACCATCAAATGTGGGTGAGGCTTGGGGGCAGAATATTAGACTGGATGGACTGATCTAATACGGCTAAGTCTGTATTCCTAGAAAACAGTCATCCTCCCAATCAAAGGCAAAGCATATTTGCAGCAGGGTGGGATAAGGGGGGTCAGGCTGGGCCAGAGGATAGTTCAGTGTTGTGGGAAATACTTGGGAAATAAAATAAAAATTAAGATAATGTCCTGGTTTCACACGTAAATGATCTGTACAATGTTTTGAACCTGCAGGTAAGGAAGTAAAATGGCAAAGAAGTGGGGAGAGAGAAAAAAAAGATTTTGAAGGAAGAAAAGCAGTGGTACAATTTCCCAGACACTGTTAAAGTCCCCTTGAACCTATTTTTGGCAACAAGCAAGGTGGGCCGAGCTGCAGTGCTGCTGGGGATTTCCAAGGGGGAGCTGTTAACATTACTATGATTGATGGGCAGTTTTCCTCTCTCTCAGAGGGGATGAAGTGGCCCAGAGCCCTTCGAGAAGGAGAGCGCCCGTGTTCTCAGACAGTCTAAATAATGGCCTCTAATGGGTTCAACAATGTCAAGAGAGTCTGTAGAACAACACTAGAAGCCATTCCCTCCCACTTCCCCTTCTGCAGACTCAGATGTATTACTGGGGCTGGAAGTGCCAGCTTGCCTCTCCCACCTGGGCTGGCAGTGCCGGCAAAGGAAAGCCCCTTGAGTGAGTCTCACTGGCTTCTACATTTGTTTTCATTTTGTCAACAGACATTTCTATTTAAGCTGCTTGGAAGGATCTCTCAATAACAACCATACTGGGCTCAAGGAGACAGAGGCTGATGATATGCCCACCCTCCTCCTTTCTCCGGAACTTCGCTGCTCTGTCAAAATAACCAACGCCTACCAGGAAGAGAACATCAGGCACGTTCAGAAGGCCTGTTACATCCTCCTCGTCATGCCAGCACACTCCATTGAGCTGTGATGGGGTCAGATCTAATTCACTAACCCAGGAGGAGCCAGGTCGGTGCTGGGGTGGGAGATTTCTAAGGAATACCCATGGGGCTGCAGGAATTGATGTGGATAATTCAAAGTGAGTCAGTGCTAAACCAGTGCCCCAGACTCATGCTAGAGAATGCTGTGCTGGAGGAGACACTGTCTATCCCGTCGCCGTTAGACCTGCAGAGTAATGACATTAGCACTAATGCAGAGGTTCCCATACTGGGTTCCCTGAAATACCTGCCACTTGAGTCACAGAGACCTGGCAGGTTACATGGCTTTGGCTTCATGTGCCCTAGAAACATTCAGGCTATTGGAAAGATAGACCTACATATTTGAAAAAGCAACTGGTAATAAGTCAGCCATGTCAGAGGCCCCTATTGGCAACCACAGCTACATATGAAGAACACACCAGGAAATAGGAACCGACCATCAGGGACTGATGCCACAGGCGAAGCATATTTATAAATAACTAAATCCTTTCCTAATATATTACTTTTCCGTAGAAGGTGGTGTTGTCATTGCCACAAGGTTGTTGCGTGTTTATCAGCGGAAGTGGAGATGGTTCCTGCAAGCTGCAGGACTCAGAGCTCGAAACTAGAAATCATGAGATCGGAGTTCTATTCCGGATTCTACCAGGGATTTGCTGGGAGAGTTTGGGCATGTTGTCTCTTCGTGCCTCAGTTTCCCTGCACATGAAATGGAAATTATGCCCATCTTTGTGAAATGCTTTGCTGTCCTTGGATAAAAAGTGATATGTGAGTGCAAGGTATTGCTACTAATCTTGACAGTCTGTTGCACAACCACGCGTGTGTGTTTAGATTGGAGTAGGTGCAGGAGTTCCTCCTCAATTTTATGTCACGCTTTGAGTGTGATACCAAGTGCCTGCGTGTTAGAAGGGGATTCTCTCTACCTGCTAAACAAGCGCAGTTTATCCATAATAGTGTGTGACTATCACATTGTCCATGGAGGACTCTGTTTCATGTGTGTGCACGATTAGAAGTGTGGGCTTATTACCATGTTGTGCATGGATGACTGCATGCAGTTGATGCATGTATTTGGATCTGGCTGTCTTTGTGTGTTTATGTCACTATATGTACCTGTGTGCATGACTGTCAGTGAACTGGGGCAGGAGAGGATAGGACAAGGGGAAAAGAACATTATTCAAGAGTCAGTTTTTCTCTCTTTTCTGAGCTGCTCATAACTAAACCTTAGACTCTGGCTAAAGTCACCTTCACTGGGTCACTGTGGAAGCCCCAGATTAAAACATCTGACTGCTCTCCCCTTTGGCCTGGCGAACAGAGTGGCCACCAAAAGGAATGGCAGAGGCTTTTAGTATAACGTCTCTAAACCACCCTCAGAACAGCCTGTGCCAAGCAGAGGATGCTGTAAAGCAAGCACAAGCCAAAGACAGAGAGATGGGGCTGCTCCACTCTAGCTCTTCGCTGCACTGTGCACTTATTATTCACACGAGGTCTAATTTATAAACCCTGCTCGTGTTTATAAACTCTGCCATCCTAATAGAAATGAAAACATTAATACAACCCAAGGAATCTTCACTTTCCAAGTTTTAATTAAAATCATAGGCGTTAAAAAACGAAAGTGTCTTCGTGGAATACAAGTCTAATGAAGTATTTCCTCACACGGCACAAATCTCCGTGTGCAGTCCCTGATCGCTGGCGCCAGGAGCCTGAATAACCAACCCCCTTGTCATCAGGAGATTGCGCCTCAAAAATTAGAAAAACAAATTATCCTGAAATTTATTTTGAATAAATATAGTTGCCAAGATGGAGCTAGGAAAATAACATCAAGTGTGGGAGGGTGGGGGCAGGGGGAACCAGCACAGCCACAAAACGTGATGTCTTAATTGACTAACTAGAGGCAAGGGTGACTGCATCACATGCCACCTAGTGGGAATTGGAGGGGAGAGGAGAGCACAGAGAGATGGAGGCTGTGGTTCAGAAGCAGCAAGAAAGGGGAGGAGGAGAGAAAGAGAAGGATAAATGGATGGATCATGGGGCTGAAGGTAGGGGAGGAAGTAATGAGGTGTGTGGAGAATAAAAGACCACAGGAATTGCCAGGCTGGATCACACCAGATGCTGCACAGGAAGTTGTGAAGTGAGCAGTTACCGGATGACCTGCCTGTAGGGCAAGTTTGTTCCTAATCTCTGTCAGTCAGAGGTTGGCTTGTGCTCTGAAGCATAAGAGTTTATATCCCTTTATCAGGTGCAAAAGAAGGAGCGGAGGAGACAGATGAAGGGTGGAAAGAACGAACATGAAAATTAATGTAAACCGGAGACGCAGGAAGTGTTTGGATGGGAATGGGTGAGGCAAGTGCCCCACCAGCTGCTTTGCCTGCCCTGTGCCATGCACATGGTACTTCTGGTGAAAGCCTTGAGAAGAGAGGAATGCTGGGATATCAGAGCCCATTCTCACACAGTAGCAAGACAACTACCATTTTCTGCACCATTTTTTTTTCTCTCCATAACCTCAAACAGAACAGAGGAACTAGAGTTGGGCCTAAGCCAAATAATCTGGATCTACAACTGAATTTCTGGAGCTTTTTGGTTGCCAGGTTTTAGTCTGGGCTTATTTCCAAGAGGAACATGTAATGTGTCAGACTGGATCAGCCAAGAGGCCAGCTAATCCAACATCAGGTCTCTGCCAGTGGCCACCAAGAGCTGCTTTAGAGGAAGGGTGACAAGATCAGCTCACCTCTGAAGCGTCTCTTGTTTGAGCTCACCTGCAGCTTTTGGACACTGAGTTGACCAGTTTGAGACCCATCTGGGGCAATACATAGAACTTGAAGTCAAATGGAAAGACTCCCACTGACTTCAATGAACTTTGGAGCAGAGTCCATAGCAAGTGCATCTTGTGCCATGGGAGGGGGGGGGGGAAATCAGTTCACTCATTAAATATACTTTGATGTCTGCACCACTAGTTCACAGACAACACCCCTCCTTCCCTCTCATCAGGCTAAGGACAAAAGAAGAGCATGTGTCAGGTACAGAAGGACTAATACTCTAAGACGGGGTGGTGGTGGTAAATTTTTGGCCCAAGGGCCACATCTGGATATGGAAATTGTATGGTGGGCCAAGAATGCTCACAAAATTAGGGGTTGGGGCACAGGAGCGAGTGAGGACTCCGACTGCGGGTACAGGCTCTGGGGTGAGTTCAGGGTGTGGGAAAGTGCTCTGGGCTGGGACCGAGGGGTTCAGAGGATGGGAGGGGAATCAGGGCTCAGGCAGGTAGTTGAGGCATGAGAGGGGGTTGGGGTGCATGCTCTGGGCAGTGCTTACCTCAGGCAGCTCCCAGAAGCAGCAGCAGGTCCCCCCTTCAGCTCCTACATGGAGGTGCAGCCAGGAGGCTCTGTGCGCTGCACTGTCTGCAGACACCACCCCTGCAGTTCCCATTGGCCAGAGTGGGGACCTGTCATTGCTTCCGGGAATCAAGCGGAGTGGGGAAAACCTGTGAATCCACTTGCCAGTGGGAGCTCGAGGGCCGGATTAAAACATTTGGAGGAGAGCTGGATGCGGACCCCAAGCTGTAGTTTGCCCATCCCTGCTCTAAAGCGCAACGTCTCAGATAGAGACCTCTTGTACCATTGTCTGAGTTGTAAAGGTTCTAGACACAGAGCGCCATGACATGAGCACCCAGGGAACGAGGGAGGGAAACAACCAATGCTGTGGTATCATAAAGAGGTAAACATGCTTTCTGACCCTCACAGGATGCTGTACACAGCATTAACGAGGCCCAAAAAAGGAACTGAAGCATCACAATTTTACAGATTTCCCCCTAGTTACTGGCCCAGTGGATGCAACTTGCAGTTCTACTGGGCTGGTCCATTGGTCAAGGTCTGCTCGGTTTGTATTCTTTTTATCATGGAAACAAAGGGGAGGCTTTAGCATCATTCAAAACTGCAACGCTGCTGAATCAAATGGAGTGACCTGGCAGCTCCGGGTTTTATAAATCAGCCAGCGGAATGAACGCAATTCAGCACTAAGAGCCATGTGCACAAATACGTTGCACTCACATTTACTCTCCACTCACACCAAAAGAATCATTTGCATTTCTATTGGCACCTTCCATTCGAGGGTCTCACAGTGCTTTACAAGCATTAGTAAAAATGCACCCTGGGCTTCATTCTCCACTGCCTGGTACTGTATCATTGGGTCAGATCCTCAGCTGGGCTAGATAATTCCAGTGGGGCCAGACCTGATTTTTGACACCATCTCAGGCCAAGTCTTGGGAGAGCTAATGGAGAGTGAACAGGATGCCAAGGACCAAGCACTGACAAAGAGGAGTTAAAAAAAAATCAGAATAAGTCATTAGGGAGTTGAACTTGCACCTGCTGAAGTGAATGGCCAGGCCCCCTCGGAACTTTAGCAGGGAAGGATCTGAGCTTTTGTGCTGTCAGGATCCACAGGCACCCTAATAATTTCAGATATTTGTTTACAATTGTAGATATATTTATATTTTGCATGGGCTCTTTTTGCCTCAAGAAACAATGTATGGAGCCCTAATGAAGTGAGATCTAGTTGCTGTGGTGACAGACCTAATATAAAAATCTACATAGATAAAACCTGGTCATGGTTGTGATGAAGTGGGAATTTCCTGTAATGTTTTTAGGAGTCCGATGCATGCCTTAGTTTTCTCCCATACTTTCCATAGCTACCCAGTGGGTGCAAAGGGCTATATAGCTGCTCTTGGGCAGAGCAGGAGACATGAGGTGTATCACCTAACTGTCTTGGGTGGAATGAATGGCTCATGAAAGGACTGGCTGAAACTGACCCATATCTGAGAAGGATCCACCAAGACAAGGGGACCCCCAAGCAGAGAACAACTGACACTTATCCAACATACTCATGGGAATCACTGGCAGGTGGAACAAGTGAACTCAGCATGGGTTGGTGGGGAGTCATGAGATAATTGTTGGAGAGACTGGGCAGCTCTCACCTGGGACTGACAGGGACTGGAAGAGAGAGAATGCAAAAAATGGATTCCATAGCAGTTTGGCTGGCTGATTGCATTGGCTTGGTGAGGATGGACAATCTTCACTTCTCTACACTAACTTAAGGACTTTCAGAATCTGTAGGCCAGGTGACTAATCAACTGTTACCCTGCTGTGAAAAGGCTGCCTGGCATCACTGCAGATAGCCATTGCGAGCACTGCACCCTGATGGGGTATAGTACACAGTCCTGCTCGTGTGGATTTGCTGCAGGGAGCCATGGAGAGAGACAGGGATTGTTGGTGCCCACAGACCCAGTTTCAGACTCTTGGCAGCCATAGGCCTGCCCCTGTGGAACAGTGTGTGTCCTTGGAGCCCGGCCCATGGAACAGGTCACTCCAAAGGGTGTGAGAGAGAAGAGAATGAATAAGACTGCCTCAGACTAGAAAACTGATATCAACAGCTTTGGGAATATACTTTTCAGTTTTCTATTTCACAGCTGGTTGATTTCAACATTTTAATTGACCTTCCCCACCCCAGTGCCCATCTGTCCACCCTAATAAATGCTCTTGGTAGAATCCACCTGTCTATTGTATCACCACTTTCATAAAAACCCAGCAGCGCTATCAAGTTTCACCCTAAATCACGGGCTGTAAGGCTGAGATCTATCAAAACGATACAATCCCCACTCTGCCACAAATCAGACACGGGCAGAAGCAGACAGACGGACTGAGCTGGACAGCAAAGCAAATGGACTGAGTCTCTTCTCTCACCTTTGCTCTTTGCTTAGCATGGAGTGGGTGGCTGTAATGCCAGAGTGCCCCATTAAGTCACAGAGCCTCCTTTGGGTGCCAAACGGAGCAATGTGAAGGCTCATGAGCCACTCCAGAGATGCTGTGCGATAACTGATGTGTTGAAGGTACCAGACGGCAAAGTCCTACCTCTCCTGGGGATCCATTTGTTATGTCTAATCTGCTGGTGTCTCTGCCTTGCTCTCTCTCTCTCCAGAGCTAATCAGTGGTGATGGATGTTGACACTTGTTTCTTCCTGTGGGCATCCAATTGCAGTGTCTCTCATTTTTCACTGGCTCTCCCATCTATTTCCCAATGCGTCCTTAATTCAAATGAGCAGGAGCCAGGCCAGGAAGAATGCACACTCATTCAGATTACCCTGTGTCAGGTTTCCAGCTAGTGAATCAGTTAAACAGCAGTTGATGAGCATAGTAGGAATGCAAACACTTCCATATTATTAGGAAAACTGGATATCCAGTTCCCTTGCCTCTATTTCCATCTCTATTCCAGAAACAGACCTGTTAGCTGCAGATATGATTGCCCAGATAGCCTGAGGTAGAGGTGGAGTGGAAGAGCCCAAAACCTCTGCTTTGCTCCATCTCAAACCAAACAAGCACCTGGGCTTTCCTGCCCTGAGTTATCCTACTGCTCGCTCTGTCTCACTCAGTTAGTAGTTATTAGGCCCCAACCTTCTCAAGGCCAAAGAGAGGACATCGTGTCTATGAAGCTTTGTCTCCACTGATCCAGAAAGTGGAGAGCTCTTCCACCTCCCATCTGCTTCCGAAGGTGGGACATCCTGCACGTAACAGTTCCCCACTATCACGGACGGACTTCCTAATCCCACCTTCCCTCCTCTGACCCTACTCATTCTTCTCATCAGATGAAGAAAGAAATGGGAGGACAGACTGCAAGTGGAGCCCATAAGTCATGCAAAGGACAGTGAAGAATTCTTAGCCATGCAGAGCAGTGGTACAGTCCATCAAGCAGGGGCAGTAGGGCCATAAAACAGAGGGAGACTGTCCTTCTACCCACTCCTCTCATGACAAGGGAGGTTGAGCTACCCATTTCCATGCCTAGCTGTGGAACAGTATGGGAAGAAATTCAGGAAACAGGACTAAATTCATCCCTGGGCAAATCCACACAAACAGGACTAAATTCAGCCCTGGGTAGTCCTATTAGGGTTTCACCCATTTACCCCAGGGCTGAAATTGGCCCAGAGATCAGATCCTCTCCCTCACCCTGAGAGACAGCATCTCCACTGGGGCCTTCTCAGAATGGCAGCAGCAGCTTGTGCTAGCACCATGCTTCTGTGATTGCCCTGGGGACACGAACGTTTGGTTAACTTTCGGCATTTCACCCTTCATCAATACTAAAAAATTAGCACAAAATGTGTACAATAAAGGCTTACGTCTTAGGTCTTTTTCTTATTAATCCTATTACACTTGTCTTTATGAGCTCTCCAAGTTCCTTTCACTCCCTCCGGGGCTTGGCTGCAAATGAGATTTTGCATCTCGGTGTAAAATAACCTGAACATTTTTCTATAAAATTAAATAAAAATCCTCCATCCTGGCAGTACATGCCCGGAATCCAATTTCTGGAGCTTGTGTCTTTCAAAAGAAGCGTCTTCCAAACTTCTTAGCTTTGGGAAGATGCTTCTTTTCTTTCATTCAGACAATGTATTGATTAATATCACAAAGGCAAGTGAGGAGCTAATTTTAAATGGCTCAGATGAGAAGGATGGAGAAAAGTATGTGTTTAAAACAGAATGGAGAGGCCAGAACTGAGTGAATAATTTATGGTTTGGGTAAGTGGCTGAACTGAAAAATAAAGGGGGAAAATGTGGTTTCTTTCTAACCAAAAACGGATTTTTTTCTTCTTGACAGAAAGGAAAACCCAAACATTTAGTTTCGGTTGAACAAAACATTTTGCATGTCAAATCAAGATGACATTTCAAATTGAAAATGCTGATTTTAAATGGAACTTCACAATGATTCGTTTTGACATTCAAAATTTGTGTTTTCATTTTTTTTTCCAGCTGAACCGTTTGCTGAATTTGAACCAAACTCACAAATAATCTTGGTGCTACCAAAAATGCATTTTTCAGCCTACTTACTATTCACCAAAAAATATTTTGCCTAGCTCTAGTCAGCAAACCTGGGTTCCATTCTGAATTCTGCCACTAACTATTCCTCTGACATAACTACATTGCTCCGTGCCTCAGTTTCCCTATTGGTAAAATGGAGAAAACAAGAGGTCCTTCCCAGCTGGTGGATTGTGAGGTCCCATTCACGAATGCTCAAAAGTGCCCTGAGATCCTTGTGCAACAGAGGTACACAGCATTAATTTATTACTTTTACCACATCTAAATGTTCAGATCTTTTCCTGATTCTCTTGTCCCTGCAATGCTGGGCTGAGAATCATGGCAAAGCAGATTGAGACTTTGGGAACCAGGAATTTAAAGAGACAATCAGGCAAAACAGATCCTCACTATGTATTATTTGCATTACAGTAGCACCTAGAGGCCAAAATCATGGGTCAGGGCTTCATTGTGCTAGGTACTGTGCAAATATAGAATAAAAGGCAGCAACAACAACGTTTCTTGGCATATCTGGGCTTTACTGATCTGAGCCAGAACAACGAGAGGAATTACCAGAAATGAACAACAACAGATATGAGCTGCTGTTAACAGAATATTTTCAAGACCTCGATATAGTTTGGAGTTCACATTTCAAACAAAGGTGAGAGGCCAAGGGTGGGGGGATTCTTATTACACTGGATGTTTAACACTCTCTAATACTGATACTAGATATGTATCTGCAGTGGGGGGGGGGGGGGTTACTTGCTGTGTGCTGAGCTTGTGTTTGTCAGTCTGTTTGTTTGTTTTGGTTGTTTGAAGGACCCTGTGCTGTAGCTGGCAGTTGGAGGCTGAGCTACAAAGGAAAGTTTGAAAGCTAGAAGCCTCTGGTAATTGGCTGAGCCTTAACCAGTGGGCAGGGCATTCACTCAGACCAGGGCTTTATAAAGCCATGCACAAGCGATCAGGGGCTGCTAATAGGGAGTTTCGCAAGGGAATTTGGAAGGGGAGTAGGAAGGGAGTGGGAGTCCCTTGTTGGTCCTATCCGTGACCGTTAGTCCCTTGAAAACCTATAAACCAAACTACATTCAAAACCTCTCTCTTTAAAGCAGAGCAGAGCGGACAGGGAGCTGCAGACAGGGGAGTTTGAGAGGAAGTTTGACAGAGGGAGGCTTACGATGGTTAGGAAGACCTGCAACACATGTGCCAGCACTGCTTCTGTCTCCTCCACCTGCGCCTGTAGCCAGACAGAGCACCAGAGCATGGATGCTTCCGTCTTGCATTATCCTTATCGAAAAACTAGGCAAATACAACTTAGAATGGGGTCTACTATAAGGTGGGTGCATAACTGGCTGGATAACCGTAACTCAGAGAGTAGTTTATTAAGGCTCCCAATCCATTCGGAAAGTATAACAAGTGGGGGTACCACAGGGGTCTGTTTTGACCGGCTTGTTCAATATCTTCATGCAACGACTTAGATGTTGGAATAGAAAGTACGCTTCTTAAGTTTGCGGACGATACCAAACTGGAGGGATTGCAACTGCTCTGGAGGACAGGGTCAAAACTCAAATGATCTGGACAAATTGGAGGAATAGTCTGAGGTAACACTGGATGAATTCAATAAAAGACAAATGCAAAGTGCTCCATTCAGGAAGAACAACTCAGTTTCACACATACAGACTGCGAAGAGATGGTCCAGGAAGAAATATGCAGAAAGAGATCTAGGGGGTCATAGTGGACCACAAGCTAAATGATGAGTAACAGTGTGACACTGTGCAAAAAAGCAAAACGTGATTTCTGGGATGCATTAACAGGTGTGTTGCAAACAAGACACGAGAAGTCATTCTTCCGTCTACTCTGCGCTGGTTAGACCTTCAACTGAGTATTGCGTCCAGTCTGGCACGCATTTCAAGAAAGATGTGGAATAAAACTGGAGAGGGTCCAGAGAGAGAGCAACAAGAATGAATTAAAGGTATTGAGAACATGACCTACGAAGGAAGGCTGAAGAATTGGGTTATTTAGTTTGAAAAGAGAAGAGTGAGAGGGGACATGTAGCAGTTTCAAGGTTACAAAAGAGTTTCATCAGGAGAGAGGAAAAACTTGTTCACCTTAGCCTCTAAGATGAGCAAGAAGCAATGGTTAAACTGCAAGCAAGGGAGATTTAGGTTGACATTAGGAAAAGTTCTTAACTGCAGGTGGTGACACTGGAATACGTCTTGCGATGATCCTTATTCGAAAAACTAGGCAAATAAACTTAGAATGGGGTACTATAAGGTGGGTGCATAACTGGCTGATAACCGTACTCAGAGATAGTTATTAATGGCTCCCAACCTCGCGGAAAGGTATAACAAGTGGGGTCCACAGGGGTCTGTTTTGGACCGGCTTGTTCAATATCTTCATCAACGACTTAGAGTTGGAATAGAAATACGCTTCTTAAGTTTGCGGACGGATACCAAACGGGAGGGATTGCAACTGCTTCTGAGGACAGGGTCAAAACTCAAATGATCTGGACAAATTGGAGAAATAGTCTGAGGTAAACTGGATGAATTCAATAAAAGACAAATGCAAAGTGGCTCCACTTAGGAAGAACAATCAGTTTCACACATACAGACTGCGAAGAGACTGTCAGGAAGAAATATGCAGAAAGAGATCTAGGGGGTCATAGTGGACCACAAGCTAAATATGAGTCAACAGTGTGACACTGTGCAAAAAAAGCAAACGTGATTCTGGGATGCATTAACAGTGTGTTGCAAACAAGACACGAGAAGTCATTCTTCCGCTCTACTCTGCCGCTGGTTGACCTCAACTGGAGTATTGCGTCCAGTCTGGCACGCATTTCAAGAAAGATGTGGAATAAAACTGGAGAGGGTCCAGAGAGAGCAACAAGAATGATTAAAGGTATGAAGAACATGACCTACGAAGGAAGGCTGAAAGAATTGGGTTATTTAGTTTGAAAAGAGAAGAGTGAGAGGGGACATGATAGCAGTTTCAGGTACTAAAAGAGTGTCATCGGAGAGAGGAAAAACTTGTTCACCTTAGCCTCTAATGATGAGCAAGAAGCAATGGCTAAACTGCAAGCAAGGAGATTTAGGTGGACATTAGGAAAAGTTCTTAACGTCAGAGTGGTGACACTGGAATAAAATTGCCTAGGGAGGTTGTGGAATCTCCATCTCTGGAGATACTTAAGAGTAGGTTAGATAAATGTCTATCAGGGATGGTCTAGACAGTATTTGGTCCTGCCATAAGGGCAGGGGACTGGACTCGATGACCTCTCGAGGTCCCTTCCAGTCCTAGAGTCTATGAATCTATGTTCATGAGCCACAAATTTTGTACCTATCTTGGCAATTTCTTAGTGTTGGTTCCAGACTTTAATTCAAGCCACTCTCTGCTTGAGGCAGCAAAACAAGCTGGACAGAAGAAAAAATAAAAATCACAATTAACAGATTTACGCATGTAGATTTTAAGGCCAGAAAGGGGTCATAGTGATCTAGTCTTACCCTCTGTAGAGCATGACCCACTGTATAGCACAGGAGTTCACCCAGTCAGTCCTCCTTAAGTATATAGCATTCCAGTTCGAACCTTTCCAATACTCTGTTGTTTACCATAAAAGCTGACATTTAAAGGTGAAAAATCCAGGAAGGAAAGGGGATGAATTAAAAACAAAATGTAATTTACACTAATTATCTAGTTACATAGGATGCTCTGTGAAAACATTAGCAAGCGAGATTAAATCAGAAAAGCAGAAAATACACCACAGAGAAGATTTTCACCTCTTACAGTAAAAAAAAAAAATTAAAAAAATCTATGTCAGAGTATACATCACAGCCATTCACATCATCACTGACAGCAGGGATCTATCTAAGAGTATTTATACAGCCCCAAACACCATGCTATCTGAGCAGGTCACAATCTTTAATATATTTATCCCCACAACACCCTGTTTGGTAGGGAAGTGCTGTTATCCCCACTGCACAGATGGGAAACTCAGGCACAGAATAAGGGCATGTCGACACTCTGGGGTAATGAGCACCATGGGTGGGAGTGTAGTTTCTAAAGTGCACTAACATGTTGCACATTAATTGGCCTATGTAGACCTGCTGGTGCGCACTAAAGGTTCCCTAGTGTGCTTTAAGGCAGTACTGTGCATTACATTAAGTGTCCTACGGAACCATTTGTGCCCACCAGCAGGGTCTACACAGACCAATCAATGCACAACACATTAGTGTGCTTTAGAAATCACAGCCTTGTAGCGTGCATTACCCCCATGTACACAAGCCTGAAGTGACTTGCCCAAGGTCAAACAGAAAGGTTGTGACAAAGAGAATCATAACTATGTCTCCCAAGTCCCAACTCAGTGCCCTAACAACTACACTGTCCTTCCTCTGAGATTGGTCAGCTCCAAAAGCAACATAACCCTATCACTAGAACTACAATGGAGTAAACTAATGGCCCATGTCACCCTGAGTGGTCCCTTATGTGTGTTAACTACTTACGCTGAACTATCTGTTCCATTTGTATTTAGCTGTGACACTCTAAGGGCTTGTCTACACCAGCACTTTGCAGCGCTGCAACTTTCTCGCTCAGGAGTGTGAAAAAACATCCCCTTGAGCACTGCACGTGTCAGCGCTGTAAAGTGCCGGCATAGACAGTGCACCAGCACTGGGAGCCGCACGGTCCCTTCATGGAGGTTTTTTTAAAAAGAGCACTGGGAGAGCTCTCCCTCAATGCTCTGCCGCAACCACACAAGACATGTTAAAGCGCTGCCGCAGCCAGTGTAGACTAGCCCTAAGGCTTGCTCTGCATCACACAGTTAGGCTGATGTAAGGCAGCTTACATTGTAGGTTGGTGCAGTTAGGGCAACACAGTGTAGACACTGCTCTACTTACATTGGCTGTTGGCTAAAATTCTTGCCCATTTTACAGGTTTGTGCTGGAGCTGTGAAACTGACAAGGAAGGCTTGTAGGTTCCCTGCTGTGATCCCCGAGCCCAGCTCACAACTTGGGCTATCATGCCACTTGGTTGTCCCCCAGGCTCCCAGCTACCTGCTGCCCAGGTTCTCCACTGGGAGCCCTGCTTCCCCCTATGCTCCTGGCTCCCAGCCTGGTTGCTGCGGAGGCTCCTCACTCTGAGCCCGGCTGCCCGGCACTGAGAGCCTGGGCTCCTAATTCCCTATCACACTCCCAGAGCTGTCACAATGTGGCTGCTCTGAGCAGAGATAATAGCAGCATGAAATTGACAATAAATGTCAATTTCACTCCTGATAGGCTCTGTGCTGTGAAATTGAGGCTGCTCCAGGCTCACAGCTGAGAGCCCAGGCAGCTGTACATCCCCCACAATGCCCCACTTCAGTCCGTGCAAGCAGTCCTGGTGAGGATGTGCTCCACCAGCAGGAAGGTAGTGTGGACACCAACAGTCAATTCAATTACTGCAGTGGGTGTAGGTCGACCTAAATTAAATAGACATAATTTTGTAATACAGACAAGCCCTAAGGCGAGGTCTACACTACAGACCTATATGCATAACTGTGTTGCCACACCCCTGAGCAATGCAGTTAGCCTGACCCAAATCCCCACACAGACAGTGCTATGCTTCCAGGAGAGCTTCTCCCATTGACATAGCTACCGCCTCTCGTGGAGGTGGATTAACACCACCAACAGGAGAAGCTTTCCCATTGGTGTAGTGGTGACTTCACTAATGCACAACAGAGATGCAGCTGCGCTGCTGTAGTACTGTACACAAAGACAAATCTGAAGTATCTTTCCCAGACCTGAGGAAGAGCCCTCCATGGCTCGAAAGTGTGTCTCTCTCACCAACAGGAGCTGGTCCAATAAAAGATCTCACTTTTTCTAATTAGCTATTGATAGCACAGGACCTATGACAAAGTTGAGCAATTTGGATTTTTTTTGGTATAGGGCAGTATTGCGCACGCTCTCTCACTCTCTCACACACACACACACACACACACACACACACACACACAGATGTTCTCCATATACTAAAAGCCGCCATTAGTTTTTTTTTTTGTTTTGTTTTTTTGTTTTGTTTTTTTAAGAAAAGGTTAATTTCACAAATATTTGCTAAAATGCAGAAGTGTGACACTGAAAATAACATAATGGGATTTTCATGCTTAATGTCCCTCAAGGACTCCAGATCAAATTGTCTCCTTTTACAAGTCAATAATCTTCAGTTTGTTCTCCTGTAGCTGCATTGTCTCTCTGGAGAACTAACAGGAATAAGAATTTGCTTTTGCCACTATTGTCAGCAGGCCCCCACTCAAAGACACTCACAGGAGCGTATACTAGGAGAAGATATGTTGAACATAAAAGATCTTTCTGAGACACAAAAAAATCTAACCATATTTTAATGTAACCTTCTCTCTCTCACACACACACACACACACACACACACACACACACACAGCTTTATGCAAAATAACCCTGCAGAGAAACCCTTCAGTAACCTGGTGATCAAGAGTACAATATTAGGATAAACAATTTAAACTCATATTTTAGATGCACATAAACCATTTCAGGATAGAATTTGGTACATTCATGTGAACAGCTCCTACCCTTTATCTTCCACTAGGTATTTTCCAACCTCTACACTCAAATCCATATCACAAGATGCAACTTAGAAGGGGTACCATTGGAAAAAATCCTTACATGCTTTAACAACAAATCTGGCATTTATATTTTATCTTTCAGCCCACAGGAACTCAAAGTGTTTTTGTAAACATTTTAAAAATTTTGAAAAACTTCTTATTGTATATCTATCTTTATCACTTTATTGACCACCAGGGTTGGGCACGTGATGGAAAAATTGTCAAGCTGTTTATTTGAAAAAAAACCTTGTGAAATATGTTCAGCCAATTTGACAAATACATTTGAGAATTGTTCAGCCAGCTCTGTTAAAGAGATTAGTTATGTAAAATGATATAAATTGAATAATGTATTCCAAAATATACCCCAAATAATTGAATAAATTATTGAAATAATATAATTTGACAAATACTGTCCTTCACTGATGTACAACTTTCTCTGTGACAGACTAGAGCAGCTGTTAAAGTACATTTACTGTCCTAAATGATTGTGGAGGGGGGAAAATATGCCAACTTGTAAGTGCTGAGGGAATTTGATATTAGGCAGAATATAATTACTCAGATTAGGATTTTGTCAGAGATAACCACCTTCTTCTGCAAAAAATCTAATATTATAAAGACCACAGATGATAAACAACTCATTTCTTGGTTTCATCCAAAAGAATAGACTTCCCAACAATATAGTTCCCTTTATCATACTGGTTCCATACAAATTCAGGAGAGAGAGAGAGAGAGAGAGAGAGAGAGCACTCCCTCCTGATTCACCACCCCCACTTCTTATAACACAGCACCCTCTAGGATCACACTGAGGCATTAGTGGTCAATTTCTGGAAGGACTCAGGAAGCATTAATTAAAGAAAAGAGCTGCAACTATGGACAAACAAAACAAATTTCCTACACAGCTTGAGTTCCAACTTTATCCCCTTTGTGTACTTGTTTACTACAATCTGAAACCCTATACAGTGCACAGAGACATCTGGAGGCTGAATTATACCCTGCCAGCAAACATGTCATTATATTGGTTTCTGTACCGATTCAGGAAAGAAAGAGGTGGGTGGGCGGAGGACTTGATGCTGAATCACCAAAACTGCTCCTGCAGTATGTCAGTGTTTTCTTCCAGCAGCTCCTGACCAAGTACTACCCACACCCAGTTGTAATTAATTTGTAAGATCAGTTGTATAACACAGCACAAGTTGAGCGTGAGGTTAAATTTGCAGCAACAACTCTCATTTGGGCTGAATAAAGGGAAATGCAGCCTCACGAATACTCCAATGTTCAGAACTCAACTGTATGTACTTTTTGTTTATGGTTTTTGTGTCAACTGTGATAAGTTAGGAATGAAAGAAACCCTCTTTTTCTTCAAGTAGATTTCTTTCGTCAGTCTTGTGGCCAGCAGGACGCTCTCACTCAGTGCCACAGAGAAGTACTCAATATGGCTATTAGTGTACCTGCAGGGGTTGTTATTTAAAATCACTGCCAGTCTCTTTCAAAGGGAGAAATCCTAAGAATGACATCTCAGAAAGATTTGCTTCTAGTATCTGAAAAAGGATCTGAGTTCATTTTAAGGATTTCAAAAATTTGGGGAATTTACACTCCTGGGTCCTAACTCTTGGTTACCAGCAGGGAAACAGGACACTGCATGGAAAATGAAATTTACAAATGTCTGTGGCCCCTTGGGAATGTGGTGTATTCTCCAATTTACAGACACACACCTTGAATGTGTAAATACTTCAGTGCCACAGTTTAAGGACACCTGTAATTTGCACAGAAACATAAATCACTGTTTCCCCGGTGAACAGAGAGCTGCTGCAAACTAGGACTAATGTCAGATGTGGATTAACATTAACATCTCCGCCAATACACTGGAAGTTTAATTGTTTACATACATTTTGTGAACTGATTTAAAATCTATTATTTAGACACATTTAGATGGCTCACAATCATTAATAAATTAGACACTCGCAAAACAAGTGTAAATCACTGGAGCAGTGACTTGACTTTTTCATTTACCAGCCTCCTCAGGGCCAGGCGGCCTCTGAGCCCTTGCCAAAACTCACACAAGGGGCCAGAACTAACAACTCCACCTGGCTCCCCATGCTGGGGTTATGTTTTCCATACATAATTTACATTGCTGCTGCTCGTGCCATACTTCTCCTAGGGCTACCTAAAGGGCTTCCATCCCACAGGCTTTCAATCTGGCACCTTTCCCCCAGCACAGAATTCAATGATTTAAAAGATTAGAATAATAAATGTCAGGTCTTCCAAGGAAAAGCTTTGATCTCTGGGGAAGCAGCCGTAGGATCTGAAGTGGGACAGTTGCTGCCCCAGACCACTGCACCAGCCTTTTTTCCAGTCGGCTCTCCAAGCTCAAAGTCCCTCTCCCCTCCGCCCAAAAGCCAATGATTAAATATTAGAGGCTATGAACTCTGCCTCATTAAATAGAGAATATTCACACTCTGTCCTGACCTGCACTGGGGCCAGTTTAAGGAGCAATCCATCATGAGATCATTAATACAGAAACTGGCACCGTGGGCGAGAATATTCATCCAAAATTAATTTTGTAACCTTTTCTGGGAAGGCCTCTGAGAGGGTATTTTACCTCTCATAACTGGGGGATCAGTTATATATTTCCCGGTTTCAGCAATTACAGAAGCAAGCCAAGAAGGCAGATCCACACTGAGGCAATGCCTCCCAGAGCCTCTTAGCGACACTGCAGTGCTATATATGTGTGGCGTCAAGGATAGATTGAGATGAGTATGGTTTGGCAGACAAGACACATGGATTCCAAAACTGCTTTCTAGGGATCCAGGTGGAAGATATACCTGGGGAACTGGCATTTACTTGAAAAATATTGATGTGCCTCTATCATGCCTTCAGAGCATGGTCCAGACCAGCAGATCAGCTAGAGTACTCTGCAGGTTGTATGAGTGACAAGCCTGCCTACAAAAGGAGAGTTCTGGTTTTGCTAATTGGTCAACACAACCAGTGTTTCTGTAAATTCTCTGTGGATAAGAACTGTCTTTTTTTCCTAATATGTGAATCCAGTACCTAGCACAATGAAATGCTGATTGGGGCACCCCAGTGCCATAATAAATAATATTCTCCCCTTAAGAAGTGAGTGATTGTCCTGGACTCAGGCTTCCTCCTCTCTTCTTTCCTGTCTCTTTCCCTCCTTGCTGGTTGTTAATAGCAGGATGCACACAAATCATGGTATGTATAGAGAGAGAGAGAGAGAGAGAGATCAGACTTAGGTAGATAGATGGCGGAAGCCTCCAGCACACATACACTCTATCTTGACAGTGTGCAATCTGCACAAACCGCTGCAGAATTGGGATAAATAATAGAATAATGGAAATTTCTCATCCCCTGTTGCTGTCACATCCCGTTAAACTCACTGCAGGTACAAGGTGCATTGTCAATGCTGCTAAAACTACCCAGCACATTAGGTTACCATAAATAAGCGAAAGTGTAGAAACAAATCATCATCCCCCTAGTGATGCTAGGGGAGGAAGGGAATAGGTGCTATTCCAGAGGAAGTGTCTAGGCTCTCACAGCAGAACTGAAGCCTAGTATTAAACCTTTCATTGCTGGTTCTAGGGAAAGCAGCTGCACTGTCTCCAGTAACGTTAATGTGTATTTATACCAAATAAGATAACTGGATTAACATCGAACTTCTGGAGCAAAGTCTGTACCCTGTGATTTGACATCCAGCAACCAAATTAAAGATGGCAGCTTGAAACAATGCAGAATGCCAAGAGGAGTCCATATGAACTATGAAACCTAGCCTGGATCTAGTGTAAGAGTGGAGTGTACTTTGGAAAGAATTTGAGTCTGTGGGTAAGAAGGTAACATTTTTACAATCACTTTCTGACAGTAACTGCACTTTATGTGATTTCAGTGCACAAAATATGTTACAGACAAATATAGTTCTTTTAGAAACCAACCTGACCCAAAGCACAAGGTAAGAAATATTACCTTTGTTATAGGACTTTTCCCTCATGATATAAAAGTTCTTTTAAAAGGCTATTGTAGGAAGTTGGCTATCTATACTACAGAGAGCAGGACACAGGCTACCCTCTTGTTCAAAGCCACCCTGAAGTAGCAGGCTTCTACAACATCAACCTGCCCAATAGGTAACTGACAGGAATGGGAGGACTGTAAAACTTAACCAGTCTTTCCTGAGACTTTATAGAGGTCTGTATAAGGAGTGAACATTTTACTTTGTTTTTATTTTGCCCAGACAGATTTGCCTTTAAATACCATTGGCCTGATAAAGCCATCTTCCTGGAGCTTTGGCAGCTCTGAGAGGTACTATAAATGTAGCTATCGCCATAGCCCTGGAGAAAGTCTTTTGTAGAAATGGGTTTCATAATCATTTGGAATGCATTTAACATATGGAGCAACATTCTGGGTGTCACATCTTCCAGCTGGTGGCCAGACACTACCGTGGACGCAACCAACCAGCAAGTCCTTCAGCCTACCAGCCCAACATTCTGCGCATGCACGGTCTGCGTGATTCCATGGCACAGCCTTGGAGCACCATCCCTGAGATCTGCAAGCAGAAGCACAGTCAGCTGAACTGTAGAGGAAGCCATTCCCTGGCCAAGCTGGGAGGAGCTGTATCAAGTTCATCTCAGCTGCCCTATCTTACACTGGAAATAGAAGGAATCTAGTTATCGCCTATAGCTTTTACTGCCTGGCTAGACTGCAGGAAGAAAGACTGTGGTTATGGCACAGACCTGAGTGTTAAGAGACCAGGGTCTAGTCTCAGATCTACGGCCATTTTACTGTGCAACCCTGGGCATGTCTCTTTGTCATGCCTCAGTTTTCTGTACAATAGGGGTAATGAATGATACTGACCTGCTGGTAAACTGCTTTGAGAGCCATGAACAAAGTAGGAAGGGTTTCTATTATATCCGTAAGCCAGGAATATCAGTGCTCAAAAGGAGGCCTGAGTGATTAATATCTGTACAGGACTCAAGAAGGCGGCACTATGTAAGTGCCAAGTGCTATTGCTTATGCAGCCTGTAGGGTGGATTTCTGTAATTGGTTTGCCCATTTGCAATTCTGTGGCTAATTTGTAGTTATTTGCTGTCCAACGTGCAGCTGTGCTATCACTCCTACAGTATTACAGTAAAGGACATGTTGCATTGCCAGTTAGACTGGTAACTTAGCAAACACTAATTCCCCACTTTTGCAAGGTGATTAAGGGGTACTCTGACTTTATAAAATAAAAAACGGCTGTACAGTTACAGACTGATAACACCCAACCAGGAGTGGCATTGATTAAATGCTACTGGCAATCTCGCTGCTGGAATACCAATAAAATAGGTTGCCAGCAGCTGTAATACTCGAGTAATTAATAATAATGCTTAATCTTTCCCTCTGATGAACAGTAGCCGAACTCGCTTCCCTCCACCCCACCCCCCCTAATAAATCCTTCTGCTGCATGGGAAGTAGAAAGCTGCTGTCACAGTGCAAAGGAGAACACAGAGACCATTCCCCCACCACCAGGTGGAGGTCAAGTTAGCCACCCCACCCTTGCAAACCATCGTCTGTCTGCCGTGGTGTGCAACCCTCAGAGCTGAGCTCTGATCGTGAACGGAGGAATCTCCAACCTCTTGCCCAGCTACCCCCTGTAGCTGATGCTCAGCTCAACACTGACATCCTGCGAAGGGAGCTCTATCCAGCCACCCTAGCGCCTTTGAGGAAGTAGGTAAAAGGGGGTGGGAATGGGGCAAAAAGGAGATTCTCAGAGTAACACCTTCCCATTATTGTGTATACGGCTATTAAAAAATGATGCCTTTGTTTTCCAGGTACCACACCTTTGCATTTCTACTATTGGCAACCCCTAGCAACCAAAAACCATGAGGCAGCACCCACCTCAAATCAGGAGACCTAAACAAACGCAATACATGTGGGGTTCTTTTTCTGTGTCTTCTGAATTTTGAATGTTCAGAGGGAAACATTTTCAAGCTTTCCTCTGCAACCAAGAGGGCAAGAAAATAATTATTTGTAAATGAAAGCTGAGATTCTCACTTAATCCCATACTTCCAGGAGCTAGGGCTTTAAGACCAACACTGAAACTGGCAAGATGCACAGTGACAATTGAGAGAGTTGGCAACACTGCATTTCTAAGAACTCTGTCTGTGTGCAAAGATGGCCTTTTTGTGCTGTGAGCTGACGCACTCTATTACAAAGGAGACACACATATTGTGCATTTTGTTACTTTTGTGCTTTGTTGTTGCTAGTTTTCTTTAATTGAAAATAAAAGGCGCACACGTGGAAAGTTGACGGTTGTGCTCTCATAGTACATTTCCCAGAAAAGAGGATACCATCTGGATTAAAAAGGCCCAAATGTCACCTAATTCCAAAACAGGGATTCTCCATTCACATAGCCCTCGTGATTCTGCAAGATCTATTTGTGCCCAAACAAATAAAAATGAACATCCCAACACATGCACACACTTCATAGCTCTAAAAAGAGGGATATATTTAACCTGTGGAATTCCCTACCGCAGGAGATCATTAAGTCAAGGGAACAGTGGCCAGGTTTTTTAAAAAGATCGGTATGGAGTTATATCTACTAATCATATGTGCAGCTATGGGACACGCCACTAACTATCCAGGTAATCAAGCCTCATGCTTCAGGAAGTAACATGATTATGACCAGGACCAGCACTAGAGTTTTTCGCGCCCTAGGCACACGGCCATTTCGCCACCCCACGCGCCACTTCCGCAGCTCCGGTGGAGCTGCTGCAGCCATGCCTGCAGGAGGTCCACCGGAGCCACAGACCAACGGACCCTCCGCAGGCACGACTGCGGCAGGTCCACCGAAGCTGCCTGCTGCTGCCCCCCCCCCCAGCAAAATGCCGCCCCCCGAAAATCCTGGCGCCCTAGGCGATTGCCTAGTTCGCCTCAATGGAAGCGCCAGGCCTGATTATGACAGAGGAGGATTTCCACCCCCTGTCCTGTATTAACAGGTGTGCATAGTATAGCGAGTGCCTTCTGGTGGTAGTTCAAGTCATAGCACTTCTTAGTACAGGAAGTGCCTGTTGGACAACTCTATCCAGATCCCTTAGGAGGAAACTGGACCCTCAGCTACATTATGCATTGGCAGGTTATTGCTTTCCTCTGAAGCATCAGGTACTTGCTATCGAGGGAGACAGAGTTAAAGGAATATAGGGTTTGACATACAAGCACGCACACACACAGTCGCTCTCTTCTGCTAGCCAGCTGTGTTGTCATGAGGAAGATTTGTTTGGTAGGCTTCATATTGGCCTGGCACCACTTCCTCTCCTCTGTGGCTTTAGGATTAGAGAGAGCAGAAAGAGGGCAGACGGTACACCTGCTTGCCTGCCACCAAAACAGATGGGAATTTTATTTTTAGGCGTCTCATTAGGCATGACAGAAAAATTGTAGCATCACTTAAATCATAGTGAGCGAGTGGCACATTTGATGTTTACAGATTGTAGGTTAGGGGCACGAGTGCAGGATTGGCGATAGTCACTGGATATTTTTGAATAAATGAGCCGACACTGCAGCATTTGAAGCCAAGCCTTAGCTTCAGGACCACTAGACCAATAGACAGACAGGCGGAAACACTGGGTTGCCTCATGTGTCTCACAGCATGAGAGCTTCTAATAAATAATTCAGGACCAAGGTGCTTCGACAGAAAACGAGAATGCTTAGGGAACTGGTAATAGAATAGAAAATTTTTGTCCTGCAGGAGGAGCTGGTTTGTATCTAGTCCAAGTCAGCAGTGACAGAGTTGTTACCAAATGACTAATGTGAAATTAATCGGTGGGTCTCAGCCTGGCTTCCAATGGACAGACGTCCATATCCCCACAACCACTGCTATCATTGTCACTAAATATTTCCCTGGTCAACTGTCCCAGCAGAAGGGTCAAGGACTGAATGGGCCCTGGGGACTGAATCCCTCTCTCATTGTCAGAGGTAGGAAGAGATCAGTGAAGGGTAGAAAAGAAGCCAGTGCAGGGTACACCCAGGTCTCAGACTTAAAATTTGGATCTGGATTTTGAACACCAGGGGCCCCAATTCTCCCGCTGTAGAATAACTCATGTTGAATCCTATCTAGTGATGGGAGACTCAAGCCTCCATTTCAAGAAGGTTTGGGGAGCTTTGGTTCAGCCCATTACTAATATAGAGAGGCTAACCATAAAAAAAGGTCTCAGGATGAAGTCTGGACTTTCAAAACCTTTCCCGATCCCCCAGAGGTGGGGCTTTGGCACAAATCCATCTCTAAGATGGAGCAAAGATTCCTGGATATCATGCATGGAAAATCGGCATATTCAGAGAGTCAGTGCTTAAATAACTACCCATCTCAGGGATATGGCAGTGAAAGGAGCATTAGGAATAAGTATTACAATAATAATACCGAGCATTACAGCTGAGCCTGTGTCAGCCAGAGTGTAGATTCTGTGGTGATGGGTACTCAGAAATCCATAGGCAGAGAGACAAAGAGAGAGAGAGAGAGACACAAATAGGATTAGCTTGGATTGAACAAATAGATGGGCTTCTTTCTGTATCAGGGCACTGAACGAAGCACTTCTCCTTCCTTCCCCTCCCCAGCCTCCTCCCTCCTGGTTGGTTTCATCACAGCTCCAGATTGCTTGAACAAGCTGCCTGATAAGCCCACAGATGCCAACAGGAAGCGACGATGTTACAATAAGTGTCACAGGGAAAATGTCAACTGTATCATTATAATGAAGGTCATGTCTCCCTCACTGAGAGAGTAGTAGAGAGCTTAGGGCTTTGCACAATTCACATGTTGTTATTAGGAGGATGTTGACACATGTAACTTCTACCTTACATGAGTCACTGCATAATGAATATGGAGAAAGCGCTGGCGGGGGCAGGGAAGGGCGGTGTGCCAGTACTCCAGCCCCAGCCTCTCCCAGTAGGGGGCATTGTAGAAAGCAGGACAAGAGTGCTACACCCAGGCCAGGCTCCCCTAGCAGAAGGTGCTGTAGGGAACGAGGCAGGCATGCTAGCAGTGAGGCGCCATCCCAAAAGTTCCCTGTGGCAAATGACACTCGTGTACTCCATGTTAAACAGCTCGCTGGCTGTCTAATGTAGGGAATCTCCTCCTTTAAAACACAGCCATAAAAATGATAAAAGGGGACGATAAAATATAAAAGCCTTGAATTAGTGGTCTAATGAAGTTTTAGTATTTTTTTTTAAAAATATTTTGTTCTGTGATGAGGAAATATATACTCTCCTTGGCTCCAGCTCGCTCTGCGTGCTTTTTTAATCCACCAGAGAAAGACAGCAGACAGTACAAAGTGTTCTTTTCTGTCTCCTCTCCATCTTCAAACCTGTCAATATTCTGCTCAATAGGGGATGATTTACTGGCGAGAACTTGCACGCGCGCACACACACTCCCCTATATTAACAAAATGTTATTTACCCAAGCCCCAGTACAGCCAGAGGGAGAGACGAGAAATCTCAGAGACCTGACTAACGGCTCGCCTGACTCACGGATCACTGACTGTCCTACCATACAGCCTACTGCTTGCTCCCTGGGGTGGATGGCTAGAGACCAGTAGTTTTTATGAGTGCAATGTAAAAGCCCCAGGGACTGAGAAAAATGTGTGTAAAAGAGGGGGAGGGCAGCAAAGAAAAGAAAGAGCAGTGAAGACATGTGGAATTGTTCAGGTTAATGGCTCACCAGGGGCAAGGGCTGAAGACAGTGGTTAGCCAGGCCTCAGAGGGAAGAAGAGGCAGTGTGGGGAACGAGCAGATGACTGTTGAAAGATGCTAGTGTCCCTACTGAGAGTCCTAGGGTGCATCGTAGTTTGCTGCTGGCAGACTCGGAGTTTCTCTTCGGGCTCCCATTCCAACACTGCCACAGTATAAACCCTGTGGTCATTGGCTCCGATTTGCACTCATGTGACGGGAGCTTGAACAAATTGCTCAGCACGGTCCTGTGCACTGCAGACTTCACCTACTTTGAGGACTGGGATGGGCCCGACCAGTCTTACCCATACCACCAAACCCAGGGCTATTGCGGATCTCAGTGCTACATCTGAAGGGCTTTTAGGAGAGAGGGAAGGTGCATTTTGCTCCTTCCATCCATAGGGGCCATTCTCCTGTCTCTCTGCAATTGTAAGTGGGGAAAATTTAAATGTGGGCATCTGATGGGAAATAGGTTGATGTGCTAGAGGGACTGGGCATAGTGGCTGATTCTGTTTAGTCTGAATTGACCCCTCCATGCCAGCTGCATGAAATGTAGCAGTTCTGTGACAGCCTTGGGTTCATTCCCTCCCTGCTTCTATTATCAGCTCCTAGAAATATTCACCTCCTCCTTCCTGCCCAGGATTTTCAAACAACTAAAGCAGGGAGAGCCCCTTAAGAATCCAGCCCAGCTTTCCCATGGGTCCCATTGCAAGGGCATGCAGATCTTGAGGCAGGCTGATGTGTGTTTACTAAAGCTGGTAGTTCTTCGCCTTCACACTGAGTCTCACTGACTTAATTCAAGGCTCCCTGTCATCTAGAGGCTCCACAGCAGCCCTCTCAGTCAAGAATGGCAAATGATGGACAGATTTCTGGACATCTCCACAGCGGCAGCCTGGCTTGACAGTGAGATATTCTACCTCTGTACAGAAGGCGCAAAAGGATCACATCACAGCCCAAAGACATCCTTTGTAGGCAAAGTTATTAGCTGACACTCACAGTGTCCCCAACCTGCTGGCCTAGCAACAGGAGCTTTGGCCACAATAGAAGCTCTGTGTGGAAAGGAGGAAGAGGTCTGAATTAGGGAAAGTGGAGAGGAAGACACACCAACAGCAAAGGAGTGGGGTCACTGAAAATAACTCTTCTAGGCTGTAAGCACCCTTGCATGCATAATCTGGCCCCCAACCCATGGGACACCTTCCAAATCAAGAGTCCCAGAACTACAATGCTTCCTCAGATTTCTGACATTCAACTGATTCATTTTGGAGAATGGAGAAGAGATTTATTTAAACAAATCCCAGTTTTAAGCAGAGATTTTAAAAAAAAACACTAAGGGCCCTGCCATTTGTGCCCGGCCTACTTCCTAAGTCATTGCACTCTGCCCGACATCCTAAAGTGCCCCACAGATTCCTCTGGGTGCAATACTCTCCTTTGCTTTCTGCTCCACTCTGTTGTGCCGTTCTTCTGCACATAGTTAAACAGCTGCTGCATTCCTTCCTCCCCGTCCCCAGAAGAGGCTGCATTTCAGTGATGAGTGCTGGGATCTCTACATGTCTGTAATGTGGTTTGTCTGATTTTGGTGAGAGGCTAAATAACTGAAACCTTCCCTATCTTTGCATCAAGGTGTTGCATCATCATGTCACTATGACACAAAGATTATCCTCTGGTTTAGAGCTGCATTGTGGAAGCCAATTTAGTATACGTGGCTAGGAAAAGGGAGCAGCGGGATCCCCGTAGCCTGGATGGAGACGGAAAGGAGGAAGTGACAGCATTGTTCATTTATGAACACCCATATTCAACACAAGAACTACTGTTAATTTCCTTTGGTTCCTCTAGCCCTAGCCAGGCTGATTGATGGTCATTCAGAGCATCAAGCCTTCTCTGGCAGAGCCCTAGAAAATGCCAAAGGGCTATATCCATGATCACCACACGCAGCCTGTTTTGGTACCAGAAAATAAGTAGGTCAGCAGCACAGGATCACAGGCTTTTCCCTTGGCTCCAGAACTGCAAGGTAGTGCAGAACTGACTGGTTTCTGCATTTCAGTCTCCACTTGTTTATTTTAAATTTGCCAGGGGATTTAGTACTCATGCAAGTCAGAGATCAATATCACTAGTCTGAGCCAGACAGAGCTCTGAGCAAGTTCTCCCCCGACGCTTCTGCCAATGACGATACACCTAATCCTGACCTCAGCACCACCCCCAGTTATCAGAGGCTTGGTGTCCCTCCACAGACCAGCCAGTGCAGTTCAATCCTGACCTTTGAGTCCCACTGCCACCCATCCCAGACCTGGGCTCTCCACATAGCTCTGCCAATACACTTCACTTCTGACCTTGGCTTTCTTGAGCTGAGGTTGCAGTGTTGAGATGAGCCAAAAATGAGAGAATTAACATTAAATTCATCACATTCATTTTAATCTGCAATCCTAAACCATGCTTCACTTTATAGGACAAAAAAAATAAAAAATAAATATGAGCAAGAGATAGAATGAGTTCAAATGCATCAGTTGCAGACTGTTAATATGGCCAACCTATTTTGTGCTACTTATATTTTATGTGGTTTTCTTTTGAGAGGTTTTTGTACAATGGTCATTACAATAAATGATTCACCATGACAGTAAAGGATCCAGGAAAGTTATCTGAGCTTATCTCTTAGAGCATCAACGATCCTGAAGAGAGTTTTCAGGTTACTTGACCTCCCACCCCACCACTCCTCTTAAAAAAAAAAAACAAAAAAAAAAAACCAACACATGCCTTTCTTAAAGAATCATTGTCACAGAAATCCTTTTTAGTTTTCAAAAACTACCTCCAGGCCTCCTGATTATTTCATGTAGTCTCACTGTGCCTCCATTCCCCATCTGTAAAATGGGGATAATAGCATTTCCCTGCCTCACTGGAGCACTGTAAGGATAAATTAGAGATTGTGAGGTGCTTTGTATCTACTGCTGAAAAGCTCCATATAAGAGCTAGGCATTATTGCACAGGTTGAATTGATGGTGGTGATGAAGATAATATGGCCTGGCTGGCAATACAGGTGGGGGAGGGTATGATCAAAGGTCATTTTGTGGCAGCTTTTCACCTTCCCAACTCTCTAGGAGCCTGCCAGGCTTCTGTTACAAGTCCGGGAAGCCCAGGGGCTGCTCTAATTGGCTCTTTAACTACGCACAGCCTAGAAGCTGAGGGTAGCCGAACAGCAGCAGCTTTCGCTCATACTCCTAACACTCTGTCTACACTGGGGGCTGCTATATGCAGTGGAATAGAGCCAGCTATGCAGGAAATGACTGTGCTAGGGGGTATTCAGAAGGAAAAGCACCCCCAAAACACAGTAGGATTACACCCACCCATCCAAGGACAGGCCTCCCTGAGTTTAGCTTAGAGGTTCTGATGTTCAAGGCTCACAGTGGTCTAGCTTCAGAGCTGTGAACGTTAACCCCAAGAGGATCGTACCTCCTCAACTGAAAGCAAGGGCTTGTCCCCACACTGGCTTAATATAAGGTGTGATTTTACACTGAGTTAGTTAAACCAGTGCAAAAGTCTGCTTAGATGTTCTTATCTCAGTTTAAGATTAGTTTATCTCAAATAAGTCTAAATCATTTAGGACCAGGTTTTAATTAAACTGAAGGAGGAGTATCTTCACAGCCTTTTGCACTGCTTTAACTAAAGCAGAGCGTATTTACATGTAGACAGCCAGGGATCACCTGCTTTCTGTCAGCTGGCAACTACTTGCTCCCTGTGAGGGTGTTTGTCAGCTATTGCGTCTGGAGGTGTACGAGGGACGGAATACTATCCAGTGTCAAATTTTAAAGGTGACCAGATGAGGCAGCAAGCAAACCTACTAAGACAGGGAATTGAGCAGACATTTACTATCAGTCAAATTGGTTACTGTTTTGGGGCAGTTGGCTCTGAGCCAGGTCTCGACAATCAAGTCACATGCTAATCAATAACAGTCCTATTGAGAGCGACAGGATAGAGCTAAGATGGAAAGATTCCAGAGGAAAAGGAGAGTGAATGGAGTGGGGGCGAGAGGGAAGAGAAGGGAAGCCTGGAAACAAAGTCTTCAAAAGAGTAATGAATTCTGATTGTTATGGCCATCTCCTCAGATTTTCAAGATTATACATCAGTTGGCCACATCCACCCTATTAGCATTCATTCTGGGAATGGGTCCCAGTGGGAACTGATCAGCTGAAGCCCATTACTGCTCTACAGGAGGGCTCAGACCTGGAGGAAGCAGAATAACAGGCCCTACATGTTCCTAATCCCATGGAAAAACATGCGAGAAGGGAGCACAGACCTTCGGAAATGGACAGTCATTTCAGAGCCACCCATCTCCACTGCTGTCCCTTGTGCATATGGCAAAGGGCTAGGGGATAGATGGCCTGCAAATCCTACATATAAGTATACCGTAAACGCCAAGGAACATCCTCCTACAACTCAGACAATGAGGGATTCCTTTTGGCCTTCCCACAGGCCTTGTCCTCCTCCAGCTATGCCAAGAAGGTCACTGATGGTGCCCACACAACTCCAAAGTCTCCAACAGCCGCAGAGAAGGAGTTATGGTCCCCTTTCAGGGCGATGCTGCAAGACTAAGCTGCTTTTCCTTCCCCTGGCACTATTCCATCACCTTGGCCATGGCGAGAAGCTGCAGAAGGTTCTCTTTCTGTGGCTTAAGTGGAGGGGAACCTATGATCCTTTAGCCATAGACACTAGTGAGATGAATTGCTTTATTCTACAGCTGGTCAAAACTGGTAAACTGGCCTTCCCTCACCCCCATTAAACAAAAGGGGTTTGGCTGACTGATTTTTTTTTAAATGCAACGTTTCTAAATGAAATGTTTTAGTTTGAAGTTTTTTATTTTGTTTCGGTGGGGGACATCCCACTGTCTCTTACATTTTAGATTCCTCCCCCCACTATCCTCCCTCTCTCTCTCTCTCTCTCTCTCTCTCTCTCTCACACACACAGATCACAGCAAAACTCTCTCGCCCCCGAAAAAATGTAGGCAAGTAAGAGTGAAGAGAAGGGGGAGAGTTTAGTTATTTTTACCTTCATCTCAACCTTCAGTAACTCCACCGTTCCACTATTTTTCTGTGGGGAAAAGAGGGAAAGTGAAAAACGGACACGAAGGGGCACTTACCCACCTTAGAAATAGAGATTTCAAAAATGTCCCCAAAATTGTATCCCCTCCAAAAATGTTTCATTTTGATTTAAAAAAAAAAAAAAAAAAAAAAAAAAAATCACCCAAAACAACAAAAAAAAACCAAAACCAAAACAAAACAAAAATCACAGAAGTTTGTTTTCTGTGGAATCCTACTTGTCAGCAACAACAAAAATCTTTTCACTGAAACAGTTTTGACCAACGGTACTCTGTGCTGTTTGGTTGGTGTTATCACATCTCACCTCAGGTGCTGGAGAGAGCACAGTGTTGGAACAGGGCAAGGAGGGTGGCTCAGAACAAGGGCACTGAGATATTAGGAAAGGAGAAGGCCAGCATCAAATAACTTCCCCTAACCATTAAGTGTGAGAACATTTATGCATGAGAAAATACAGTCTGAGGCCAAGGTCCCATTGGGATTTGGGAGCGTGTGGAGTGATCCCTTAACACAAGCACAGAATGCTTCCCCTGCATATCACAAAATTGCCTGACAATTCAGAGGCCCATGGGACAGCGACAAGGGGCACTGCAGGGTAGGAGTGAGGGGCGTTCGCAAAACTGTGTGGGGAGCCCAGGACTGGAATAGCAGGACAGTGTGCCCGTCAAGGGTGAAGGGCACTGGTAGAGCTGTGCAAATTTTATGCAGGAAGCCTGTCCAGCCAATAACTATAGTTTACAAGCATAATCAGCCTGTCAGTCAGTCAGTTTCATGGCCACAAACACTGTACCCTAAATTTAGTCCCCCACCCAGCAAACAGAACTCCTTCAGATGTAAACAATTACTTATAAAAGCAGACCCGTTAATGTTCCACATCTGCTTTTATCTATCAAACCCTTACCCACACAATCCTCACACTACGAGGGTCTTTTCATTGCTAAACATGAACTCCATGAGCTCGTCCTGGGTCCCTTTTGTCCATCTTTGAAAGCTCTTCAAGTCACCCCACGTTTAGGACCCAGCCGCACTGTAACGGTACTGACATGTAAATACAACAGCAGGCTCGTTCAGTAATGACCAGGTTCCTGTGCCAATTACACTAGAGTGGGCTGGTGATGACACCATTAGCTGTGCTCCACTCTGCTGCGATGAAGTTATAGCCATGAAACTTGCACTCTGCACTGAGATAACAGCCTTGACTTTATTGTGCTATAGCAGGAGGTTTCAGACAGAGTAAGAAAGCATTAACTCTGCCATGGCATCAACATGATCCGTGGAAGCCTATATTATCGAGGCCTGACACTAACGACTTGCTGTCAGAATAGCAGCTGGAACTTTGAGCAGCACAATAGCCCCGTGGATTCCCATTGTTACATCTTTATCATTCTTCCTCCTCCTCCGACCTGCTCCTTCTCATTCCCTCCCCTCATACCTGCTGCCTTCTCCTTTCACTTTCCATCAGCAATACTCTGGGCAAGGAGGGAGGGGTGTCTCAAGAGTCCTTTGTCAAAAAAAGACATCACCAAACTGAAGGGAGGGTTAGGTGCAATTTTGTGATGGAGTCACCCCTTCTCCGGGTGCTGCTGAAACTTCCCTACCAGAGGCCATGCATCCCTCAGGCTCCTCCTAAACATACTTTGGAAGAGCAAAATGTTCTCTTTGGGTGCCACCTAATCCACTCCGATGGTCTGTGTTCAACTTTCCCCTTGGGGAGAACCCCCGCAATTCCCTACAGGCTGATGACTCCAGCTGAACTCCGTGCTTCCCTAGCAAGAGGCCTGGGAGAGTTTTCGGGGCCAAAGCATAAATCTTGCCAGCACAGTGCAGATGTAGACCACTTGGTTTGCCCAGCGGAGGTGCATCCTTGTTTGAGAGTTGTGTTGGCGGGGGGAAGGGGGACATGGCAGAGGAAATAGGAGAGATACCATTTGTTCTTTAAACAGGAAAGCACATCATCAATAGATCTCCAGCCCCTCATCACTCTCAGCAGCACACACGTCCCTGGTGCAAAGAGTTTATCACAAGCTATGCAGTATGGAGGGAGAATTTTTGCAGGAGGCCTTCGTTAAAAATACTGTCTTGTGTGGCTACATCTCTCACTCAGATCTTCCTTGTTGTGGATCTGCTTTTTTCCTTCCCTCTCCAACATCTCTCTTTCATTTAGTGCCACCTTCCACTCTACACACTTTGTTTTTGTCCCCACCACTCTCCTATCCTTGGTCCATGTCCCTCACTTTCTCTCCCCTCCATGGGTGCCTCCACATTCTTTGCTATTTGTAAGGGGACTGTTATCCCCTTACTAACATTCAGTGGAGGTGTTTTGGTTGCTAGCTCCCAGCACTAAAAGGGGAGAGATTGATGACAAATCAGGACCTGAGACGGACGGTCACCAGGAACAATGGTGAGAGGCCAATGCTCCAGGTCAGCCTGACTGACAGGGCAGGCAGGCTAATCAAAGAGACAGAAGGCGAGGGTGGGTCCCGTCCTCCTCCGTGTGAGCTGAAATTGTCTGGGTCTGACAGAGCGGGGCCGAGCTAAGGCAAGAGTAGGGGCCCAAGCTAAGCTGCTGGGAGCAGAGCAGCAGCCCAAAAAGCCAGAGCACAGCCCAGAGAGAGCAGACCTGCCCTGGGAGGGAAGCTGCAGCAACCAGAGCAAGAGGGACCAGAGAAGCAGCCCAAGGAGCTGAAGGCAGAGCAACAGCAGCCGCCGTGCTGAGGCAGTGTGGAGCTGGGGCTGGAGCAGTCCAGAGCTGGGTGCGGTGAGCAGCTCGGGAGAGCTAGGGGGACCCTGGGCAGTGGGCCCAGAACAGGGAGACGCCTCAGCCAAGAGGCTCTGCAGGCCAGACTTGGAGGGGGAATCATAACCCTTACAGAGCAGGGGTGACACTGGGGAGAAGGGTCCTGCCACCCAGAGCCTGAGAGATTGTGGCCATCACCAGAGCAGCTGTCTGACCCACAGCGTCCCTGCAGCACAGCCAGGACCCGAGAAGGAAGCCTGGGACCTACAAGGAACAAACTGTGAAGTGCCCTGATGTCCACAGACACTGTTTGTGATGGTCCCTGCCACAGAGCAGGGTGATGTGTTTTCCTTTAACGTTTCCCAATTTTCCTTATTCTTTTTTAAGATTAATTGTTAATTAAATAACTTGTATTTGCTTTAAATTGTATGATGTGATCAGTGGGTCAGGGAGGTGCGCAGTGCAAAGAGAGTACCTCAGAATGGGGACACTCTAGCCCCTGTCCTGGGTGAACACAGCAGGGCTGGGGGTGGAGCCCCCCAAGAATCCTGGGCCCAAGCTTGTTGGGGTTATGAGGACTCTGCCAGACAGGAGAGTGGAAGGGGAGTCCTCAAGGGCAGGGAGGCCCCTGGGTAAAGGAAGTGGGAGCGAGGACTCAGATCCTTTTGCTAGCCCACTTCACGGGGTAGTGCAGAAGCCAGGCAAAGTTCCCCACAGTAGCACGACCATTCCCCCGCTTACATATTTATAATTGATTATATAACACCAGCAACACATCCCTGTTCACAAGGTTGACTCCTGCTGTTTCTCTGTACAGAGAAAAGGGTAGCCATGTGCTTTTACTCTGAATGGTTTTCACTTTGGATGACAGAAAAACAAAACCCAACAAGAAGGAACAAAAGTTAAGTCTCCATGCAAGAAAAGCAGTTTGAGAGTGTGTTAGCTTCTGTTCCCTCTGTAATAGGCAACAGTCTATCAGGTTTGATCAGCTATTTGGCTGATCACAAAATGGCAGACTGAATGGATAATCATGCAACAATAAAAAGGTGCAGTGCACACAACACCATGATATAGCTATGTACCCAGCCTTCTCTCTCTGCCCTATGCTGGGCTGTCAGTGTCAAACCCTGTAATAATTTTCCAGAAAAAGTCAGCTGTCTCTTTAATATGTAGCATCCTTCTGGTCCTGCTAACAGCAGAGCCATAGAAATGTATTCCAGCAACCTTCTGAGCCCTGCGACCCGTGACTTGTGCTGAATCCTTGGGACGTGCTGTGGACTATGTCTTAATTAACAGCAGAATTAAAAGATCACTGAGAGCCAACACAGAAAGGCACACACAGGGCAAGTTAGCATCAATGGACTGAGACAATCAGTTTCTCACATGCTCCCAGCAAAATTGAACACAGAAAAAGCTGGGATTTCAGGGGGAGGAGAGGGGCAGCAAATTAAAATCATGCCTCTGAGCCTTATTTTCCTAAGTATTGCTTTAATGAGGTGCCCCGGGTGTCTATTACCTGACCATGGCTGACTTCCCATATACACCCCACACAGTGGGCACTAGCTTTCACCCACATGGCACTTGTCAAAGAAACCATCAGAGGGCATACTGAAAAAAGTGTACTGAGAGATACACTAGTTTCGTTGGTGGCAAAATCATCATGAGAAATGACTAAATCTACTTGTCCACCCTGAGGATGATTGCAACTTGTTCAGGCATTTCTGAGAATGTTCATCATCTTAAATTAATTTATTTGCCAAAGAATTCATTGTGAACAAGTGTTCTGGCTACCGGTCAGTCACAAACACTGTTCACTTTCACTGGACTTGACTTGCTTCTTGTTATACCTAGCATGTCAGGTCACCTGAGTCACATGATATTGTTACTGGATGACAAACACTTCAAACAGGAAAATGGCAAATAAAAAAAATGCACACAATAATTCATGTTAAAATTCAGCATCCACAAAGGCCACCAAGCAGCAATCTGAATACAGACAAAACAACAAATAAGGCAACTCCACAATTAACAGCAAACTGAACTTTAGCACTTCTACCTGCAAAAATACTTGAGAGAGAGTCACTTTTTGTATTAATTTGACCAGCTCTGCTGGCTGGCTAGCATCAGGAATTGCAGAGGCACTAAAATGAAATCGTGGGAGAAGGATATATGGGTTTTGACAAAACTAATTCACTTTGAGGGCTAGGTCAGTCCTTGTTTTCCTTATACATATGTGCGGTCCCTGGGTGAAATCTCCTCTATTTGTATCTAAGATGTTTTTTGTCTCCTGGGCTGCAGAGCTTTATAGATAGCATTTTCAAAAGCACTCAGCATCAGCCCAAACTCTGAGTTCAGTGGGAAAAGAGGTAGGCCAACAGCGAGTGTTGTTGAAGATTCCACACCAACATATATTTGGACCACATCTTTCCTAATCATTTAGCAAAGTCTGAAGAGAAACTGCAACCCCCTCCAATTTTTGTTTGATCCATAAACTAGACCATGGTTTAACGTATACCTCAACCGACCACTGTCAGAGAGAGTGAAGTGAAACCACCATGCAGGGTTCAGGGAAGCATATTTCTGAATTCAGTTAGTTGGAAAAGCTTCTGGAAAATAACGGGATTTGGCCTCAGCTGGCAAGGGATTGCTTGAAGACTGGCACATGCTTCATTTACCATCGTGCCAGAAACCACTCCACAGATCACCAGTGGTTCATGGAGCACCGAATTAGATGGATGATTGGAATGAAAAAAGGGTGATTAAAAAGGCTTTCAAGAGGTTGGGGTGGGGGGAGGTGATGGATAAGGAATAGTGCTAAAGTGGCCTTCTCCTTGGTGTGAAGCAGATAGATTGGAGCAGTGTTGAAGAGGTGGCCTCTCCTCTCTAATGAGCAGAGAATGACTTACATGGACGGATAGAGGAGACACATTTGCATTGTGGGAGTCTTTCTGAATGTTTGATATGGCTGGTGGGAGAAAAGGTTTCGTGGAGACAGATGACAAGCTCTGCAATTTCCATAAATCAAGGTCATAACATCTATTACAGTTCTTTTTATTGAAGCCAGTCTAGACATTTAAATACAGCCCCAGTTCACTTAGCTAACCAGAGACCTACAGACAAAAGAGGGCAATCAGTTTATTCTTTGCATGAGAAGAACCTGCCCGGAATTCTTGGGGGGAGGAGGAGGATGTCAATCAACTTTGGTCAAGATTTTCAAAACCAGATGCCCCCTAGTAGGCTCTTAAATCCATATTTAGGTATCAAATAAGTGAGTGAAAGACATTTATAAGAACAGCCATACTGGGTCCAACCAATGGTCCATCTAGCCCAATATCCTGTCTTCCAATGCCAGATGCTTCAGACGGGATGCACAGAACATGCAATCAGGTGATCCATCCTCTGTTGCCCATTTCCAGCTTCTGGCAAGGGACACCATCCCTGCCCATCCTGGCTAATAGCTATTGATGGACCTATCGTCCATGAACTTATCTGGTTCTTTTTTGTACCCTGTTATAATCTTGGCCTTCACAACATCCTCTGGCAAAGAGTTCCACAGGTTAACACTGTGTTCTGTGAAGAAGTACTTCCTTTTGTATTAAACCTGCTGCCTATTAATTTCATTTGTTGACTCCCGGTTCTTGTGTTATGTGAAGGAGTAAATAACACTTCCTTATTCACTTTCTCCACACTAGTCATGTTTTTATAGACCTCTATCATATCCCCTCTTAGTTGTCTCTTTTCCAGCTGAAAAGGCCCAGTCTTATTAATCTCTCCTCACATGGAAGCTGTTCCATACCCCTAATCAATTTTGTTGCCCCTTTCTGTACCTTTTTTAATTCCAGTATATCTTTTTTGAGATGGGAGACAGCATCTGCATGCAGTGTTCAAGATATGGGCGTACCATGGAGCAGCTCCTTCTGAAACTGATGAGATCCTTTGGGTGCTCATCACTTATTTAGATGCCTAAATATGGATATAGGTGCCTAACTTTAGGAACCCAGGTTTGAAACTCTTGGCATCCTGCCACATCTCTTGGAAGGAAAGGAATCAGAAACGTGCATCTAGAGGTATCTCTCCTGACCTTCATTACCATCCTGGGAGACTGACAGTGCACCTGTGAGGTGACGGATTGATTGGTGGTTCATAGATGCAGCAGCTTCGGCTGCTAGGACCAGCTGGCATCGTAACGGCCATCTCAATCTGACTTTTATCAGAAGGAACTGAACAAGCTTATCCGGGAGAGATGCAGAGGTTAAGAAATCCATCACATTTTTATCGTTTTTGATAAGTTATGACGTGCCATCTTTCATCTTTTGGTAATGTAGTGCCTGCACGTTGGCTCACATTATTCTGTCAGCTCCACTTTTACTCCCTCCTCTCCTGCACTATTTGGCCTGTTGCTACTAAATTATAAAGGATTCATGTCTGCAAATGAGAGATGGGCGCCAGAGAGGAAAAATACTAATAGACTCATGACTATCAGACACATGATGACCATGCCCATCACCTCTTTCTGTTGCAGCCATAAGTGCTTCTGTTCAGTGAGGTTCATTTCTGATTCTGGAAAGCAGGAGAAACTAGTTGAAGGTTAGGGAGAACTTCCAATCTTCAGGACATTTTCAACACAACACAACACAACCTCCTCTGGCAATGCACAGAGAAAGCTCAGGATCCAGACTACACGCCATCAGACCTACAGGGCCATTATCTTAACATTAAGGTGGATTTATCCTATATTACCAGAATCTGCAGGAAGGGTCTGGTAGCATTAGCAGGATGGGTGAGATTGGGTTAGTTCTTAAACTTTGCCTGTCCTTGCTGGTACCTCCCTGTTTGAAAATGACTGGTAATTCTCCTTTTGGACAGATCTAGAGGGAACTCTTGGATTTTTTAAAAAAAAATCCAAATCTAGGAAAGTTGAGAAAGGGAAATTGTTGAATCGAGAGGGGATGTTTGCCCTCTGAATCAGTAGTGTCCTGAAGCCCCGTTGATGTGTAAGGTAAGAGGCATTGTGCTGCTGGAGGTGTTGTCTTTCCAGTAAGATTTGAGTTCTTGATCACTTGTGGTCATGGCAGATCCCCTGGAACTTTTAGAATCTGATAATGCCCCAGCAGTTATTTGGATAATTATTGTATATTCTGCCATCTTAAAATCCCCCCTCCAATTTAAGTTAGATACAGTTTCCTTCACTTCTTGGGCTAAAATTACTGCCTAGCTTTCTTATCTGCTGTTAAACAGCTACTGTGTTTTATCCCAAAGCTGCCTCCAATTTGGTGATGGGAGAAGGGACTCCTGGCTACAAGAGAGCTTGATGTCATTTGGGATGACCCCTCCCCTCTCTCCCAATTTAATCAGGAATACATAGTACAAATCATGGATTGATCACAGGGCTGTGGATTTTTGCTTACTGCCCGGTGACCTGTCTATGACTTTTACTAAAAATACCCATGACTAAAACATAGCCTTAATGATCACCACCACCACCACCTCCTCCATTCGGCTGCTGAAGAATCCAGTTTAAAAACAGGAAAGTTCAGAGACCACTGCTTATCATGCTAACCAGCACTGTCTCATTGTTCCCTAGGCTTCTCCCATTGGCCTGCCTGTCTCCATCTGTTGTCTTTTCTCTTATACAGAGGTGCTGGAACTAGGGGTGCTAGCGGTGTCATTGGCTTGAGGTGATTTCCATCATATACAGGGTATGCAGTTGGGTTCAATGGTTCTCAGCACCCCACCTATACAAATTGTTCCAGCATTGCCACTCTTATACCAAGACCAGGAGCTCTTCGGAGCAGGGATCAACTTCTTGTTCTGTGTTTTTACAGTGCGTAGCGTTAGTATATAGGCTTGTTTTTCAGCCAGAGATAAAGAGTATCAAAAATCAAATCCCAAATTCTTATACCCTTACTAATATGTATGAAGAACAAAGACAATGTGTTGCATTTCCCACAACCTGATGGGGCTTTTAGTACAATGAGAAGGGATAAAAAGGAACTAAAGCTGTTACAGAGTATGGTGGGAGTAGACTATATGAGCATGCACTGGAAGGCTGCCTGGCTCTTCTCTCAAGCCAAGATCAAGCAACTAGTCAGGATGAACAAGGAGGGGAAGGGGGAGAGGAATAAGAAATACTAAAGCCTGGCCTTGGCCAGAGCATAACCTCACTCCTTATCCCTCCCACAGGATACAAAAGAGATGGGACAAAGACCCCAGACTCACGACCGTCCAAAATGGAACACGACCATAAGTTGTAAGGGGTGTCACTAGGGCGTACACCGCGGGTACATTTAGGCCCGCTAAGGAGGAGGGAATGGGGCCACAGGCAAAGCTCTGCAGCATAAGAGCTGGGAATGGAACATTGGGAAACAGACTCTGCCGGCATGTAGAGCAATGAATATGCTTGCTTAGAACTAACCCCAATAAACATTGCATTGCCTGCACTTCGTACTTCTGGTCTTCTGCTTTCTGTCTGCATGACAAGAACATGCGGAGGGGGTGAAGGGAAAACCCTCTAACACTTAGCATAATGGGATCCTGGCCCATGACTAGGGTTACCACAAAAACAAACAAAGCTCTCTGAGAACTGAGGGTGTGGAGTGGGGACCTGAACCGGAGGATAAATATTAACTGTAAGGTCATCCCCTGCCCTATTTATAGGATGAGGAAGGGAGAAAGAGGCTGACAAATTGTGGAGACTGGGGATGGGGGGCTTGGCAAAGAAGTGTAGTGATGCTATGTGGGGGCAGGGGTGCATGGTGATGAGCAGGAGAGGGAAGGCCGCTCCCATGGAACAGCCTGTCATGTAAACAAGTTGTCCCTTTGACGTGCTCCCCTCCAGGGCACCAAAGCATGAAGTGGGAGATGTATTTCAAGCTGAACAGGTGATTTGTAGGTGCTAAGTGTTCATAAAAACATGATTAAAGAGCTTTCCCACAACAGGACAGTAAATCATTCCCCACCTGCAGAGCCAAGTGCCACATGGTCAAGACTGCTCCTCCAACCCTGATTAAATAAAAGGATGGCTCAGTGAGACTGGGCTAAAGTTAGCTGACAGCTCCTGAGTGAACTGCTGCTGCTGATGGCTAATTTTCTCCCCAGGGAACCTATGTAAAGGTTTGTAATTAAAAGTGGTAAGAGGCAATCAAACTTATGAAGAGCCAGCGTCATCTATCCGCCTTCTCCAACAGCATTCCGTCGTCAGCCTCCAGGTCAAAGTGAGACCCTTCTGAAGGGCTGTGGTTACCGTAAGGTGGCTACATGGCTAGAAATGCTGGCCATGGTCCTTTTCCTGCGTGCAAAGGAAAGAGAATACATCCAATCTCACCTTGGCAACTACAGAATGCCAAACAGGTTGGGATCATTGTCACAAATCTTTATCAGAAGCTAGACCCGTTTGAGGTTTGCAGAATGGGTGATAGAAGCCAGGAGACCTGTCTCCCAGTCCCTTCTCCTTAACCACACAGATGCTAAGGTTAGGAAAATAGGTTATATTTTACTAGTCTAGACAGGACCCAAAATAAATTAATGGAAAGGAAATTTAATGAGACTATCAGATTTTTAGAGGTTTTCCTATGCTGTATTACTCACTCTTCGGATTATTAGAGCAGAGAAATTTAAAGATCTAAAGTTACTTATAACAACCCATTGCACTTTGTTCTAGGGCCTTTTTTTTTTTTTTTAATATAATGTTTCACAGTTTGGGCAGTGAAATTAGATTGCTCATTTTCTTTCATGTTCTGGTTCTCCTTCACTACTGCAGTGTGGTCCTATCTGGGCTTGCAGCAATCAAAAGGTATTGTTTAAAACTAAGCAAAAAAATTATTTTTTTTACTTCAATTAAAATAATCTGCAAATATTTCTATTTATATTACCTTCTGTAATTTATACCACAAACACACTATACCCAAAATAAGCCAGCAACAACAAAACTCTAAAAACTTTGGCCCTTTGCTACTTGACAGTATCTAGTATTTTAGTTTGGAGATTTAAAAGTTGTTTTAAATATATTTTGAGTATCTCTTCACCTGCTTCCAGTCCCAAAATAAAATGGAGAAGTGCTGTAAATCCCAGATCGTGTAAACAGAATCGCCAGATCTTTGAAGTCAGTCCATCACTAGCACGGTAGAGAAATGCTTTCATTTCACTGTCTGATATTTTAGCCAGGGAGTTTACTGGCAGGAATACTAATGGAAATAATGAATTTTAAGCAAAAAGTCAGAAAATTCACGGAGAATTTTGAATTCAAAATACCAGCAGTGGCCCCAACAAATGCTCATCCAAGCAGGGAACAGAAACAAAGCAGGCTGCCTCTCCAGCACTCTCAGTTCTTGTCAGGACTGCAGAGATCAGGGTGGGGAGTTTATTTATTATGATAGTGGGAGTTGGTACAGACCCCTACACTCAGGTTGCCGTAGGCCTGATCTACATTTAAAAGTTTTGTTGGCATAACTATGTCTGTTAAGAGTGTGGAAATAAACAAACACTCCTTAACTGACAGTTATGCCAACAAAAGCCCTAGCGTAGAAGCAGTTATATCAGTTAAAGAAAAAAATATAATAGTCCTTTTTCCAGTATAGTTTATTTCCTTCAAGGAACTGGTATAAGCTATGTCAGCAAAAACACTATGCTGGTATAAGCTGTGTTTCCACTCAGAGTTTGCTGGTATAAGCTAGACTGGCAAATCTTTCTGGTGTAGACAAGGACTATCGCTTTCCATTATAAAGGATTCTTGTGACCTTTTCACTGACAAGCTCTCACTTATAGTTTCCAGCAGGCCTTTGATACTCTGCCAGGGGAAATACCCTGAGGCTAGGGAACTGCCTTTTCTTTGTCCCAGAAAATTCCATTCAGCTTTGGCAGAGATGTTGGGTGACCAGATCACAGCACTAGAATATTGGGACACACTGGGCAGGGCCACCCAGAGAATTCAAGGGGCCTGGGGCAAAACAATTTTGGGGGCCCCTTCCATTAAAAAAGAAAATGGAATACTATACAATACTATATTCTCCTGGGGGGCCCGGGACAAATTGCCCCACTTGCTTCTCCCCCACGGGCAGCCCTGGGAAAAATAGACCTTCCGCATCTTGGCACAAACCCAGTTTTTAGAAAACTTCTTTACAAGGTGTCACTAGTTCTCAGCATCAGCTTGTGCTGAAAGGCACTAAAGCTCATTAAAAGGGTTGGACAAATATTTTCTATCAGAAGTTTTTCTGGATCGAAAACTAGGGGTTTTTAAAAAGCAGAAAAAAAAAACACAGACAAGGTCTGCTTTCCTTGAAATTTTTTTTTTGTTTGTTTTTAATTGAAAAGCTGAAATTAGTCTGTCAAAACCTGAATATGGTTTGGGGTTTCAGAAGTGTGTGGCCAAATATTTGCTGTGTTTGATTGTTTAAAGAAACAAAAAAAAATTCTGCTTAAAAAAATCCCAAAAACTTTTGAACCACCTCAGCTTGTGACCAAACACCTGAGCCCATCCAGTCAGAGATTTTTCCAGGTTTCTGATACTCTGCTGGCTTCCTTGACTGTCTCCATAACTTTGGGTTCATTTAGGTTAGAATATAAGAACAGTCATACTGGGTCAAACCAAAAGGCCCATCCAGTCCAGTATCCTGTCTACTGACAAAGGTTCATTCCCTCTGGAGCACTTGACATTGACCAAACAGGTAACGAACAAGTGGATCTCTGTCCTGCCATCCATCTCCACCCTTTGACTAACAGAGGCTAGGGACACCATTCCTTACCCATCCTGGCTAATAGCCATTAATGGACTTAACCTCCAAGAATGTATCTGTTTCCTAGAGACTGGCTCCATGGGGTCCCTCACAAACTGGAGTGGTTACTCTGTGTGTATGTGTGTCTTTATTATAGACTATGTACATACTCCACAAACTGAGCATTTGAGCTTGTTCCAGAATCTGGGATGAGTCTATGTTGTGAAAACTGAAATGCTCAAAGTAGCACATGCATGTGAATGGACACAGGGTGCTAAAATTAAATTAACCCAGAGGTTCTCAAACTGGGGGTTGGAACCCTTCAGGGGGTCATGAGGCTATTACTGAGGGTGACGAGCTGTCAGCCTCTACCTCTGTCATAAACAGATAGCTAAGGGTTAATGTCTCTTTCACCTGGAAAGGGTTAACAAACACCTGACCAGAGGACCAATCAGGAAACAAGATACTTTCAAATCTTGGTGGAGGGAAGCCTTTGTTTGTGGTTTTTGGGTTTGGTTTTGTTCTCTCTGAGCCCTGAAAGGGACTAGACATGGAACCAGGTTTCTTGCCAATCTCCCTGCTACAGTCTCTTATATATTCAGAATAATGAGTATTGAGTAGAAAGGCAATTATAGTCTTTTGACTGTTTCTGTATTTGCAACTGTGTATCTGGCTGGTAGAGTTTTAATGTGTATTTGGCTGAAAGTATTTTAAATTGTATTTCTGCTGGAGGAGGCTTTTCTCCATTGTCTATAAGCTGAAAGACCCTGTAATATTCCATCCTGAATTTACAGTGATTATCTTTACTCTGTTTTTTATTAAAAGCTTTTTCTTTTAAAATACTTAATTGATTTTTTCCTCTGGTTAAGGCTGAGGTATTGAGTCTGAACTCACCAGGGAAGTGGTGGGAGACAGAGAGAAAGAAGGGAGGGGGAAAGGGGGAATCCCTTTGTTTAGATTCATGGAGCTTGAATCTGTCTCTCCCTCCTAGTGTACCCAGGGCAGGAAAGATCTGGGAGGAAGAAAGGAGGGGGAAGGGAAATGGTTTATTCCCCTTTGTTGTGAGACTCAAGGAATTTGGGTCTTGGGGTCCCTAGAGTGCCCCAAAACACTATATATTTTTGGGTGGTGGCAGCTTATCAGATCTAAGCTAGTAATTAAGCTTAGAGGAATTCATGCTAGTACCTCATTTTTTGGATTCTAAGGTTCAGATTGGGGATAGAATACTATGACAACCTCAAACCCCGCTTGCCTCCAGCATTTATAATAATAGTGTTAAATATATAAAAAAAGTGTTTTTAATTTAAAAGACAGGCGGGGGGGGGTCCCCACTCAGAGGTTTGCTATGTGAAAGGCTCACCAGTACAAAAGTTTGAGAACCACTGAATTAACCCCTCTGGAGTCTCAGGAAATGCAGGGGAGAGGGGGGGGTCTCCCTTGGTAGGGTGGGAAGGAGGTAGGTGGTGTAGGATATTGCTCATCTTATGTGATTCCCTCCCCTAGTGGCTAATTTTAAATGAAGCTACCCTCCCCTGACACGAATCTCCCTATGGCACTGAAATTAAATAGAGACTATAATTTGGCATTTGAGAAGTGAAAGGGATAGTAGCCCTAATGGAAAAGCTAACAGCTTGGCTCTTCTGCAAGCCTCAAACTGCTGAATGAGCTTTAGGATAGTCCTGCTTCAAGTCCTGCCCCCTCCCCACTGGGCCACCCCACCATACCCTTCCTAATCCCCTAGCCCCCTGCTGGCTTGTTGCATCCCTCCTCAGTCTCCCACACACCACTTGCCTCTTCACCCCACTTGCCTGCTGCTCACTCGCCTCTTCACCCTCCCTGCCTGCCACTCAGCCCTACGGCGCTGCCTTCTCCTCTGCTGGATGGGTGCTTGCCCACCCCACGCCTCTTCCCGCCAAAGCATCCGCCCTCACTTTGCCCCTATTCCACCCCCTTCCCCCAAGTCCCCGTCCTGCCTCTTCTCCATCTCCTCCCCGCTCCCTCCTGGAAAGCGTTAAACACTGCCAAACCGCTGTTAAATTGCAGGAAGTGCTGGGAGGAGCAGGGACATGGTGCGCTGGGGGAAGCAGGTGAGGAGGAGGGGGGAGCTTGGCTGAAGTTTTTCTTCTGGGTGCTCCAGCCCTGGAGTACCCATGGAGTTGGCGCCTCCCTCCCGCTCGCCTCCTTACCTGAATAATCAGGACAAATGGGTCCTGACTGTACATTGATCAGGACGTGGGACAAAATATCAGGACAGTCCAAAGTTTATCAGGACATCTGGTCACCCTACTGAGATGTCAGCTGTTAAAAATGGTCATTTCCCTGCTCTCATTTACATTCTCTGGGAAACACTGGCAGCCCATCAAAATAGTAACTGAACACACTAACATTCTATGGCTGGGCTTATGGTACCATCAAAGCATCTGAGCTACTATAGTAGCTGTGAGAGGGGAGAAAGAAGAAGAGAAGAGAAGAGAGCTGGGCTGGGCTGGGCTCGGCTCCCCCTGACCCCAGCTTATGACCTCAGAGGTCAATTCCCCCTTCTGGGGGGCATGACATGGGGCAGGGACTCACTTTACCCAATCCACAAGGCTCTGTATATAGCAACCATTCCCCCCTCCAACTCAGAGCACCACACATGGCTGGAGCATCCCCAGTTCCCATGCATGAGGGGAAGAGAAAAGTTATACTGGTCCTGGCTTCCCTGCACTGACCAGTCACCAGACCCAGTGGTCCATTTCCGAGATAACAGCGTTCTACTGCTACTACCTAACATAGCTAGTCCTGTAGCTCAAGTGTTACACTGCTGAAAGTTCATGGCTCAAGGTCTCTGATGATGATGCAGGATGGTGGAAACATTACAGTTGCACATAATGCAATTTGTCCTCATCTTCCCCTGCCCCCCCATTTAAAAAAAACAAAACATACACAAACAGCTTGGCATGTTTTTTAAAAAAAATCAGTTGCATAGTTCAGCACTCAAAATTAAGAAATGCCAGAGAGTTAGTTACCCATGCAACTTTGATTGGGCCCCTGTTGTGCATGCATCAGGGCACAATCTCTACTTATGTGATTACTTAATACTTTTTCTACAGGACCTCTGCCTCTTTAGCACACAGGATGCATGGACAATTAAGGCTGTATGGGCAACTGTAAAACTGTCACTTCCTAATTTCAGAGTGCTTGACTCTGCAATCAAATGTTCTTTTAATACGTTTTTTTAACAAGTGTCATTTAACATTGGTATTTCAGTAGCACCATTTGATTGAGACCCTAGTTTGTTTGATCTGTTACCAATGTATGAGCTAGAGGTATATAGAGATGGTCCAAGTCATAGAATCATACAATATCAGGGTTGGAAGGGACATCAGGAGATCATCTAGTCCAACCCCCTGCTCAAAGCAGGACCAACCCTCAACTAAATTAGAGTTTGAATCTAAAATTGGATTTGAAAGGTAACATTTCCAAAGACTGGGTGTGTTTGTTGTGAGCCAAATCCAGAGATGGATTTGAGCCCTGAAGTTAGAATCTGGAGTTCAGGGATGGTTCTGATCTTGTATTTCAGTTCCAATCCATCTTTAAGTTTCCAGTGTGCCCAAATATTTTAAGACATGAAAGTCTTGGCATTCTGGTTGAGTATGGAGCAATGATTCATGTTGATTCTTCTTGTTCCTGAACTGGTTCACATGTTTTTGAATTAGCCTTAAGGACAAAAGCAAATAAAAAGCATGGAAGTGAGTGAAATAAGCATCTGGGCGAGCTAAAGACCACAATGTCTCAAGTGGTTGGCTTTTCTAAAACTTCTCTCCCTCCTGGGAAACAATATTCAAACTACTTAATTACAGACATTGAAAAAAAGCAGTAAAGTCAGCTGTTGCTCCATACTCTGTGGCATCTTCTCATGTCTATGCTCTGCTGTGGTGTATCAAGAGCAGAACTGGGAGGAGGACTAATTGGTTTTCCTCTCCTCAGGATCTGCTGTGCTCTTGCAGCACAGGCCTTCCTCATGCTCCCAAAATGATTGCATCTCTCCTTTCCTCATGCAAGTAGTGAGCAATATGGCATCCCTGCATCTTCCATCCCAGCTTCTCCTAACACTACTCCACCAGCAGAGCCCTGAGCTAGGTATCATGCTCTCTTCAAGACAAGAGAAAAATTCAGGCATTGTGTCTGTTCAGCCCCGGTCTCCTACATCTATCCACATCACCAAGCACCCACTGGGAAACAACCCTCTTTAGGAAAGTAGAGGGACATATCTTGCTCCATGTTTAAGCAGCCCTGGGCTTTGCCCTGATGCCCTCACTCCTCACCCACACCTCTTTACCAAAGGAAACAAAGCACATGGCTTGGAAGTGGAATCATTTGAAATCAATAGGAGTTAGGCAACTAAATACTTTTGAGGATCTGTGCCTTAGCTGTCATTTAATCCTGTGTAATGAGCTTGAAACTCTCTCCCAAGGGGTTCAAGTGAGGATATGTCTGCACTGCAATTGAAGACCCGTGGCTGGCTTGTGTCTGTTGACTTGGGCTCACAGGGCTCAGGTTGTGGGGCTATAAAATTCCACTGTAGTCATTTGGGCTTGGGCTGGAGCCCAGGCTTTGGGACCCCATGAGGGAAGAGGTCCTGAAAAAGAGCTCTGTGTGGCTTGAAATCTTGTCTACTGGACCAACACCCCTTAGGGAGATAAACGATATTACCTAACCCACCTTGTCAGTGTACGCAGATGTTTGTTCCTGGACACAAATGTTTGTGGTTTACCACAGGGAGACCCCTGGAACAAATCTGTGTAGTGTCTAGACTAGCATTTACAAGCATGTCAGACTAAGTTAATTGGCCATCATTTAACTTGAGTTAAAACAAGAGCAGAAGTGTAGTCTAGCTATGCTCACAAAGGACAGTGAAAAGGTATGGCCAAGACATCTTTATGACAGGAGGATAGCTCAGATACAGAATCTCTGAAACAAAGATACCGCACCAACAAAATTCTAGTTCTACTGGGGACCAGTCTTGGCCCACTTAAGTCAATTGCCATACTTCCAGTGACTTCACTAGCGCAAGATCAAAACCTTGGAGAGCCGCACTAGTTCAAGATGCAGTCTGCTGAAAAACACATACCCACTCACCCTAGGAGGAAACATGCGCCAGTGGTTAGGGCATAATTCTAGGATTCATGAAACGTGTGCTCAATTCCCTGGCTCTGACACACAGTTCCTCTGTAACCTGGAGCAAGTCACTTCAGTCTCTGTTCAGTGGAGATAACAGCACTGCCCAGCTCATAGGGTGTTGCATGGATTAACTAGTGTGAAGTGCTCAGACATGGCCATGATGGGGACCATCCAGATACCAAGGTTATATTGCTAGAAAATGACTACATAAACTCAGATCCCTTTATTGTTTCTGATCTTCTCCCCCCGTGCACACAAACCAATTCTCTGGTCTCGCTCTCTGGCCCCCACCTGCCTGCCACACCAAACTAGCCAGCTGCTGCAACCAAGTGTGACAAGAACACCACAGCCTCACTCAATTCCCTGCATCTTCTCCCTCTGCCCCGATTTATGCAGCACTGCAACATTATTTATCAACGGCTCTATAATTAATCAGACACAGACATTGGCAACATTAAATGAGGAGCCTGGCTCAAGTGCTCTCATAGCCACCTCCTGGCCCTGCAGCTCCATGCTTTCTCACACACCACAGTTCTGCAGCCTGCATTCAGTTTCTCCTTCTAACAGCAACCAAGGGGCTTTTGAAATCATCTCATCTCACCAGGACAGCAGGAACTCTTCCTGCCAGACTGGTGGGAAGAGAAGAATTAGCATCCAGGTAAATACCAGCTCCCTGCCAGTCAGCCCACTTGGCCACCTGGCTAAAGAGCTGCAGCTGTTCCTCAATTAACAGCCTCAGCTTTCTTGTCCCTGGCATCCTCCACAGTAACAAACACTCACCTTGTTCACCTTTCCCTCCTTCCCCCATTGCCCACACCCTTTTTCCCTCCCTTCATCTCCATGCACTGCTTTTCTATACCTGCTCTGTAGGTCAGTCTCTCTTTTACTCAATATTCTGCTCTCTCTTTTGACACCTGGTACCAAAACACTGGGTGCAAATAAATTGCGCAGTACTGAATTCCTAAACATGGCTGTAGGAGAAACCTAGAATCCAGAGTCCTCAGATCCCAACCTGCCAATAGGCTTTCAGCTTCACATTGAATATATACAAGCCTCAGGAGACCTGTGTTCTGTTCCTAACCCTGCCATGCACTTGCTGTGTGACCACATGCAAGTCATGTCAAAGGCACTGTGACTCAGTTTCCCTACCTGTAAAATGGGGGCAAGGATATTGACCTGTACCACAAGGGTATTTTGAGGACAAAAATCGGTGAATGCATGAGAGATGTTCAGACACTGGTACAGTGACAGGAGCCGTAGAGGAAAATCTACCATTAAACATCTGTTTTTCTCTCACACATCCCTATCTCTTCCAGTCTAGAAGATGTGGGCTTGTGACAGTAGGAAACTGCGAGCTTGAGACTGGCTTTACTCACACCCTTTTCATTCTGGGCTGTCTCTCCCCCCGCCCCACGCCCAAAGCATATTCCCTATTTCCCTTAGACAAACTCCCACTTCTCTCAATATTGACTGCTGCTCCGTGCGGTCAGCCCTTCCTGACTCACTAGTAAGCTGAGCAAGAGCCCTACATTCTTCCCCAAACCCAGCTCACCCAAAGAGCAGTCGCCATGAGGAGCCATCAGAGTAATCTCAAAATCTGACACTGGGCAATTTGGTTCATATCAGTATCCACAAGTTCAAATGCTTTGTGGAGCTATCGTGTCTGAGAGAAGCTAAGAAACAAAACATGACAGATAATGTAGGGTGAGGAGGATTCACTTGCCATTACTGAAGGTTGAGATCTGGGTAAGGGTTTACAATGGATTTTATTTTCTCCAGACTAATTCACCCATCTGTAGCCATGAGCACATTAGCCTTGAATCTGCTCCAGGAGCTAAGAACTGATTACATTCCATTAAAATGAACATATAACCTGTCCCCTTGAAAGCTAAGGGCCTCCCTTGAAAGCTAAGGGTTTGTCTACACATGGAAATTTACCAGAACAGCTATTCTGGAGTCCGTGTCTACACCGGAGCTTATACTGAAATAGCTATTTTGGAATAACTATCCCAGAACAGCTAGTCCAATACATTTCCAAGCATAGAGGAGAATATATACTGTCCCCATATAGAATGGCTAGAAAGAACCTTCAGCTTCCTTCCAGGTGAGATCAGTAGCTCGGGGCAAGATGAGGGCAGTGCTGAGAGTCAGCAGTTGTGCAGATTAGAGATTTTTGCACTGGTGTAGACAGATAACTATGTAGCTACGCTGATGCATGTGCCTCACATAGACACAGACACTCTGCTATGGTAAGGGCTTGCATCAGATATGAAGTGCAGATTTGGGGAGCTGGAAAGACAGACTTCAGGAAAGCTATGCCAGGACAGAACTGGGCCTATATTATTCACCAAGGCATTCAGTGCTGAGAATGCGCTCTCTTTATTTTTTCCTTCAAATCGGGGTGAAGGTAACAACAACAACAACAAAAAAGTGTAGAAGTAGAGGGACAATAAGAAAATAAGGGGCAGATAGTCAAAAAAGCACAAAAAGTAGAAAGGACTATAAAGGGGAATCTCACATGGCTTCCAACAGGATACACAGAGGCCTGTACCACTTGAACTAGTGGAGTTCTCTCTTTTACTATAAGTAGCAGGCTGTTATAGTGACAAGGGACAACCACTAAAGTGAGACCAAGATCACACGCACTACACTGGTATGTTACTCTTGCTCAGGTACTCGCTCTTGAAGTCAAGAGTTTTACCTGAGTGGGAACTGCAGAATTTGGCTCAGCATCAGGGAGCATCCAGTACGAATGAGCTCCCTTCTCATACATACCTGATGGGTACAGGAGCAACAATATGCTACATCAGCTGCTGACGCTATTCAAGGAACACAGGGCTTTAAACTCAGTTGGATCTTCCAATAATTAATAAGGAGAGGACTATCTTCTCCTTGTAAGAGCCTGGGTCACTGGACTAGATGGGGAGGTAGGCAGAGGGAGTTTATCTGGTTTGGTACGCACACAAGTGGCCACTGCAAGCCCTTGCAGCAGCTTGCATTCCATTTTCAGCAACTCCCATCACCTACCTGTCCCCTGGCTCACGGTGTGTCTCCTTCTCCCTGAATTCCAGGGACAGCCATTTCCCCAGAGGGCCCAGACACATCACAAACTTTTAGCAGCCCAAACGACAAGGCAGAAAAGGACTGTCTGAAAGTGACAAATGGAATTAGCCTGATGTTATGCACGGCAGCAGCCAGAGCCGGCACTGCTATTTACAAGAGGCTTGGCTTGTAAATGGCACATCTCCCCACATCCCATGGGTCTTCTCTCTAGCAAAGGATGCAGCGTTACAGTGAAGCTGGGTAATTAATCTGCCATCACACCACCTGTCTGTGCTCCCTCCCTGCATGAGCTACACGCTGAAGGCTGAGCAGAGCTTAGTGCTGCCACCTATTGGCGTTTGTCTTGCCTTGCTGGAAGTTTAGACATCGGTCATGGTGATGCTGTGCCAGATTGAGTAACCACCACCCAGTGCAATGGCTCCACAAGGAGAAAAAGAAAAGAAATGCAGACATCATCAGCCCTGAAGTCAGTTCAGAGCTCTGTGCCCATAGTGTAAGCCAGCTTTGTAGGGCACAAGAGGGGTAGGTGAAGTTAACTGTGTGAGATATTTGTGGATTAACGGTAATTTTCCACTAGGGCAAATGGGCACTCCTCCCACTGTGAGTTGTAACACATATTGAGATATATGGCAGGAAGTGTGAGAGGTTTCCATGTAAATCTACTTCCTACTTTGAAGCTCAACAGGTCAGGATAGAGGTGGGTATTGAGAGCAGGACTGGAATAACGGTGTTGGGGGGAGAAAAGAGGTCGGGGTGAGGGGCACAGGCAGAGTTTTGCACAAGATGTTTGCACAGCCCCTGCCTGCAGCCACAGATATAAGTCCCTCACTTTAGTAAACATCAAAACCCTGCCCTAATAAAGCAGCTAAAAAGAAAGCCACCCTTTGTTCTTTAAAGCTGACCTGTCTCTTTTCCCAGCACATTTAGATCCCTTACAAGATTTGGTATGTTCAAGAGATTTAAAAAAAAAAAATTTTTTTTTACAAACACGCTCTGCATCGCCGCTTCCACTAATCGTACCGACAGTGGCGATCAATGCCTTTAAAGGAGATTTGTGGAAACCACGAAGAGCCAAATGCTGCCACTATGGAGATAAATGCCCCTTCAGTTCCCCAGCTGCAGCTCACCACAACACGCTTCCTCGGGAAAGGTTTTATTTCATATCCAGGTTATTACCCTGATGGGGCACAGGTTCAGTATTGACTCTGGAAGGGGGTGGAAGTGCTTCAGACCTAGGCTTTGTACTCAGATAAAGGAGTTCACTTCCAGCATTGCATACCCTCTAGCACCATGCTGGGGTATGAATTCAGCATGTAGGGAGACCACCACCACTTCCTGTAGCACCCCAAATTTGAAAGTCACCCATTCAAAGTATCAAACAGGTTCAGCCCTGCTTAGTGAATGAGATCAGACGAGATCACAACCTGTGTTCTCAGTACTCAGGAATCTGGAAAATATCCAATTTAGTGTTTGATCATGATCAAAGATTCAGGATGGCTCTCATTTTAAACGTGAAATGTTTCACCCATCCCTCTTTGTGACTCACTCCAGCCAGTAGGCACACTGGGGAAAAGCTCCCATGCTCACCACAAACCAGACAATGAATTTCAGTCTGGCCAGACAAGATTAAATAAAATTACCCTGCCCCCGCTCCAATGTTTTAGAGGACATAGATCTATGCAGCTATATATTTTAATTGGATAAATACCACTTAGGGTTTTATATAGTGTTTTTCATCAATAGATCTCAAAGAGCTTTACAAAAGGAAGTCTATATCGTTATCCCCATTTTACAGACGGGAAATAGAGGCAAAGAATAGAAGTAACATGCCCAGGCTCACCCAGCAGGCCAGGGCAGAGGCAGGACAAGGACCCAGGATAATGCTCTACCCACCAGACAGCACTGTCTCCAAGCAAGCAACAGTATATTGATTACATACCCATATTGTACACACACAGCATGTAAGTGGAAGCCCTTTCCAAGTGGTAACACCCTGCATGGAACTTGGAGGAAAGTGCCTGGGGTGCAGGAGGGGAGAGTTACTGCGGAGGAAGCAAATGGATCTCATATGAGTCCACATGGCTGGAATACTAGCTGCAGTTGCAGCATCTCTTAAGTAGTCATCTTACTAACTTAATAGAGAGCCATTTTAGTTTTAAAACCATGGAGTCCTTTCATGTTGCTATCCAGCATGTGGTATATGAAACCTGGAAGCAACAGTCCGACTAGGAGACCCTCAGCAACGAAGAGAGTGCAATTAAGAGGCAAACAAAAACAGCACCAAGAAAAAAAGAGCAAATAAGCAGAGTGGAGGAACTCCTCACCCCTAGGAATGCTGGATTTCCGGACAAAAAGCCTTGCACATGCATGGAAGCAGTGGTAGCAAGAATTCAGTCTCTATACAGAGAGATGATCACGGGGGATAAAGATGAGGGGGGTGGGGGGGAATGTAGGTAAAAATCTTTTCTACTACTTCACTGAGGAAAAAAACACAAAGAAATGAGTGAGACACTGTTGCCAAGAATAGTGCTTGAAACACTGGAACAGTTGATAAAAAATGTCTGATGAGTACAGTGACCCCAAACAGAATGAGACCATAGAGAGAGAATAGCTTTAACTGAAGTCAAGAAGCAGAAGAGGGAATAGATATCTATGCTGCAGAGCTGAGAGCTCCAGATGTTACTTCAGAGACACCAAAGATTCCTTAATTAAACACAGGATTGTTTGTAGGACTTGTGATTCCAGCTTATAGGAAAGATTGTTGGAAGAATCAGATCTAACCTTAGAGAAATGCCTCTAAATAAGGCAGCCAGCTGAACTGTCCAGGTCAGGATCCAAACAATGACCACCACTGGCGCAGAATAAGTACACTGGCTCCAGCAAAAGGAACCAGGACAGAGACAGATGAACTGAACATGGTAGCATGGTCAGCATACTGTACAAAGCACGAAAAAGCAGAGAGAAGAAGTGCCCAGCCTATGAACAGCTGTGCAAGGGGTAAGGAATCACTTCATTTCCCAACAAGTCACAGCTACCTGAGGAACTAAAAAGCAGCAATACAGGCAATGATTACGGATGTAGACATTCCCATTGAAGGAGAAGAATATCTGCAGGATAACTTTAACAGATCCAACGACTCTCAATATATGTGCAGTATAGAAGGCTGACAGCCATTCAATTGCCATATTTGCAACTATGCTCTTAGATCAAAAATGAATTTGATTCCAGCTGGATTGTGGAGCCAGCGCTAATGTAATCTCAGTAAACATTAATAAGCAGCAATATTAGACTAGAGAAATGTGACCAGGTGCTAGTGACATACAATAAAACCATTCTGAGGCAAGTAGGCAAATGCAGTGCATCAATAAAACCCTCCCAAACCAAGAGGCATAATGCTCGGAATTTATAGTAGTTCATACACAGGAGTACCAACCACTTCTGGACAACAGGGCAGTAGAAGCCATGGATGTGATCACAGTACAACACCCATATATCCTTCATTTGAGAGACGAGGGAGAACAGTCACCATGGGCCCTATCCAACACTCTAATAGAATATAAGAACATATTTCAAGGAGATTGGTGGACATTGAGAGGACACGCTGAAGCTTGAAATAGATCCCCATATGTGCAGCCTTCGATACACAGAATTCTATGAGCCCTGGTGGAGTCACTGAAGAATGGACAGGCAAGCCTGCAAAGCAGTTGTCATTAGACCCATTGAGACTAGCACACAGTGGATTAATAGTCCACTAGCAGTGGTGAGAAACCTTCAGGGAAATGGAGGATCTGCATTGACGCAAAACCACTGAACAGAGCATTGGAAAAACCCATTTCCAACATTGGAGGACTTACTACCAGGTTTATCCAGGGCAAGGTGATCACTGTTTGTGATGTTAAGAATGGGTTTGGCATATTCAGCTAACTCACCACCTTTGACACACAGCTTTTGGGGAGGCATTGTTTCATACCAACACCTATGGGCATCAGCCAAGCCTCAGAGAAGTCCCACTGTAAATGGAACAGGGCACTAGAGGGACTTGAAGGCAGCAAGACTGTAGCTGAAGATATCAAGGAAGAGACAATTCAGGACCACGATACTAAGCTGTGACAAGTTCTAAGCATGTTCCAGCAGCTGGATATCAGACTGAATGCTGATAAGCTGAAGCGGAAGAGAACTGAAATCCTCTACATCCCACATCAGATTACTTCTGAAGGACTCCAGCGGAAACCAAGAAACTGACCACCACTAAGGAAATATCCAGACCAAAAAAAATCTAAAGATAGGGACAGCCAACTATCTTTTCTAGATTCTTTGTACACCTGTCAGAAGCCAGCGAGCCCTTGAGACAGTCAGTGCACAACAGTGCAGCGTGCAAATGGTCAGAGACCCAAGAACTATCTGAAAGAGTAAAGAAAATCATAAGCAAGGCACCACTCCTAAAGCATTACCAACCCTGTGGAGCAGCTAGAGTTACAGTAGGATGCCTCCAAGGAGGCCTAGGAGCAGCACTGTTGTAAAGCCAGCCATCCATAACATTTGCTAGTAGAGCCCTGACAGATCACAAAGAAAATATGGTCAAATATAAAAGGAGCAACTGGTTGTGGTCTTTGGAATGGACTGATTTCATCAGATCTCCTTTGGGCAGGCTGATCACAAGCATTAAGAAGCCACCACTGCTGAGTGCACCCAAGTGAATACAATAGATATTACTGAGACTGCAGTGCTATGATGCGAGGATAAGGTACCATCTAGGAAACTCACTACTAGCAGCAGATCCACTGAGCAGGCTCTGTGGAACAGGAGAATTAGCATGTTGATAGACTACCATCTTTGTATCTCTGACAGGAGACTCCAAGCTATCCAACAGAGCATTGAACAGGATGGGGTGCTGTAGACAGTCAAATAATTCATACTCCAAAGGTGGCCAGATTGCATGGAGCAACTGCCATGGAAGGGTTGCCCCCTACTAGCCGGTGAGGGATTAGCTCTGTGTGCGCAAGAGGAAGCAGAGTAGTAATCCCAGCAGATTTCAGGTGACATCATGGAAAGGATACACATTTCCCCTCAGGGATAGTGGAATACCTGAGGTGAGTGTTCTCTAATACAGTGGTGCGCAAACGGGGGAGGAGGGCATAGGCAGTGCAAGAGGTTCGCTGGGGCAAGGGATGCAAAGCAGGTCCCCAGCTCTGAAGGCAGCATCATCGCTAGACAGCAGCGCAGAAGTAAGGGTGTCAATATGCCATCTACCACTCTTACTTCTGCTGCCAGCAGTGCTGCCGCCTTCAGAGCTGGGCAGCCAGAGAGGGGTGGCTACTGTCAGGGGCATTCTTGTGGTTTGTTGTGTGTGGGGGGGACACAGGTACATATGCCCCACCCCCCAGATTTTTTTGGCTGAACCTCTCCAAGCCACGGTGGCCCACTGAGCTGAGTCAGGGGAGGAGGTGGAGCTCCCTCCCCAACCCCTACCACCCAAGGCCAGCCCCCAGGTTGGCTCCCTGCTGACCCCGGGCTAGCTCAGACCACCTGGCATTGCCACCCCCACCCCCCCGAAACATTCCTTCACCTTCCCCTAAGGATCCCAGTCCCTGAGGGGCATGACTAAGAGTTTGCACACCACTGCTCTAACGGCCTGAATGCCCAACTGGCAGCATACGTGGACCAGTGCAAGGAGTACAGTCACAGACACTACCGCCACATGAAATCCTGGCAGGAGGTCAGAACAGACTTGTCCACTTTTAATGACAGGAACTACATAACCCACCTCTCACAAATTTGGAGTAGTAAAGTGGATGACACTCAAGCAAGAGCTGATCAGGGAACTGTGGGTGCATTTTATACGGTATGGCATACCTGAAATGCTGAGCTCAGATAATGGCCACAGAATTCAGACCACTGCAGCAGAATTCAAATGATTCAACACCAGAGGGAGATTTGAGAACAAGATGTCTCCCCTTGGGTATCCACAAAGCAACAGGAAGGCAGAGTTCACAGTAAAGACAGCCAAGAGACTGATGGAAAAGACAAAAACCACAGACAGGAAGCGATCCCTACCTGGCAGTGTTAGACATCACAATACAACCTCCCAAGGCCTAGATAGTAGACCAGCAGAGACTGATGGACCCGAGAACAAAGACTCTGCTTGTCAAGTGGGGCAGTCTGCAGCAGCTCAGCAAAGGAGCAGCAGACAGTACAGAGAAGCTGTTAAGGGAATGCCAGACTAAGCAGGCAGTCCGCTACAATAAAAGGAGCCAAGGTCCTGATGACACTACACACAGTTGAGCAGGTCTGGGGATAGCCATTAAAATCACCACACAAAGCAATGGCAAAAAGGCAACAGTACAAACTGCAGTGGGACATGGGTCATTGGAGGTAGCTAAAGCCTCAGGACAGCAGTGCAGATGAAACTAAAGACAACTGTAGAGGAGGGGCAGACCGCTGGCACACTCAAAACAGAAAGGGCCCAGGCCAAGACCAGCAGGACTCAGAAAGACCTTCAGACATCAGCTGGACTGACATAGGAGAGGACCAAGAGGACACCACCAAACAGAATTAAGGCAGCAACAAGGTGGACACAAGTCCCCCACCCATACCAATAACACAAGAAGTGGGAGACTAGTTTTAAGACCAGCATACCTGAAACACTGTGAGGCCTAAGAGGCTGCAAGGGGCTGGCGATAAAGGCCATGTTCCTAAGGTGGGCTATGTACTTGTAACTTCTGTCCCCAGCAAGTCAACAAACTCTTGCACAAAAAACAAAAATTGTTAAAAAGGAAAGATGTAGCAACCTGCATGGAACTTTGAGGGAGGAGCGCTGGTTGCTAGAAGGAAGAGTTTGAAGGAGGCAATAGGAACTCAGTCTGTTAGCACATGGCTAGAATGTGTTAGATGTAATTGCAGCATCTCTGTCAATACTTCTCTTAATAAAGACCTCCATTTTATTTTTTACAATCATGGAATCCTTTCCTGTTGTACATGGTATATGAAACAAGATAAATCGAAAAGCCATGGGACAAATGCATTTATCATGCAACTTTGACTGCCTTACTTGTACTCTGTTCCCTAATATCTTCCCTGGGGCTCACTTGAACCTTCCAAACCCCTTCACAGCTTCAGATAGTTGCCATTTTCATAGAAAAACTGTTGGAGAAATATTTCCTCTTCCTCACACCAAATTATCCCTAGATGGCTAGGGTAAAATTCAGTCATGGGACTGTAACAGCTAAGTCTGATAACTCATGACCCTGCAAGGCTAGACACAGGAGCTTATAATGACTGGGAAGATTTTCCATCCTTCTCGGGTGATACACAGCATTCACTTCCAGACCTCGAAGGTACTAAAACTTCAGACTTTAAAATCCATGATATTTTTTTCTGTACAGAAAAGTCGTTTGTAGAGGGCTTTATGACTTCTTCTGAAGCCGGCACATTTGGATTCATGAAAAGCAAGGTACCTGGCTTTAAAGGCAAAGCGATACTGCCAGGACTGCCTCAGGCACCCATGCAGACACCTTCAGCTGAATGTCCCAAGTAAAACTAATGTACCCATGGTTCTAAACAAAAATATAAGAGCAGAGATGTAGTGACATGGGGAATGCAGAGGAAGAAGATGGTATCTAGAGGAACGTAGGCTCTTCAGGGCAGAAATTGTCTTCCCATATGTGTGGAAAGCATTGAGTGCATAGGAGGCACTACTATAATCCAGACAATAAAAATGAAGGACTAGGAGGGATGCAGCATTCAAGGGGACCCTGAAACAGCCTAAGCCAGGGGGCAGCAGCAACATCAAGATGGCAGTAGCTGAGTCCCTGAAGCATGGGTTGTAGCCAGCATGCAAGACAGCTAGAGAAAAGCAGATCATGACCCATCCCTCCACCCTAATCCAAACATCAAATATCCCAGTTCCCCTGCTCCCATGTTTTAGCTGGAAACATCAGCCAGCATGCAGTTCTGAAGCGTCTGGGCTGAGCCTCGGAATGGTCAGGAGTTGGGGAACCTCAGTTGTTCACGGGATGAGCTTGTGTGCCCACTCCCCCTGTGGCCTGGAGGAAGATCAAGCAGCAGGGCTTGAAAATTTGTCCCAGTACTTATTTGCCTAAGGACTAAGCTTACTAGCCCAGGTGCAAAATACATACCACACATGCCTTACAAAAGCCACCCCCATCAAACCATACATATTTAATTTCCATGGACACATCTACATCTTGCTCCACACAAAATCAAGTCCCTCCAGAAGAAATTGATACTGCCCCTTGGTCATTTCTTTCTCCCATCAAAACAGATTGATGGGTGAGCTAAGCAATCACTATGCACTCACCAAATACAGTTATTCACTCTTGACACAAACACATCCATTTTGCCCTCCCCACAGAATAAATCAGTTCTGTAACCAGTCCATTCTACCCCCTTCCTGTCAGTTTTGGCCTGCCCTGAAAAGCAATCCTGTCCCCCAATCAGTTCTGCCTTCCCAAACACATGAATACATCTGTCTCCTCAACACAAACAGTCCTATGCATCCCAATCAGTTCTGCCTCAGAGTTTTGTTTCTGACAGCTAAATCATTTCCCTGATCTTGCTGCTCTGCTGTTGCCCCTCCTACCAGTTCACATGAAGTCCTCAGCCTCCCAGTTCCTCCTCTGCACCTTGAGGCTCTGCTTCTGGCTCCAACTTCAAGCCTCTCAAAGAAGCCATGACTCAGCACTGCTCTGCTCCTCCCTCCACTACTTAAGAACAAGCAGCAGCTGAGTTACCCTGGTTTCCGCCTCCTTCTCCCAGCCCTACAAAAAGCCAGCAGCTGCTTGGGAAAAATTCTTACTGGTATAACTACATTTTAGTGAATGCCCCCTTCTGAACCTGGAGTCCCCACCATCAGAGGTTTTTCAGCCTGTGTGAATCTGACCTAGATACAACAAATGGCTGCAGTAAAAATTTCAAAGACTGTCTAAATCACTCCTAAAATAGTTTGCATGTGCCATATGGCAAATACATGATGGTGTGATGCAATATCAAATTTTTATGGGCTGTATAATTCCTCTCATCCCAAGCTCATGCTGATCAAACCTTTATACTAATGTGGAGGAAGAAGTTTTGAAAAGTTTGAGGGGCAAAAGATCAAAAGACAAATGAACAAGTCGGGGGGACCCATCTCTAGGCATTTGTTCTCTTGCACGCAGTGGTAAAACTAAGAGGGGAGAAGGGAACCCCAAATAAATCAAGAGTTTGACATTTCAAAGTGTTCTGTTTCAATGAAAAAATAGGGAGGGGGAATTTTCATAGAAGTTATTGGTTTTTAAAAGTCCATTTTTGTACCAAAAAAGTTTTGAACAAAAACATTCAACCAGCTCTAGAATTAGGTCTTCCACATGGGAAGACAAACTTGGACATCTTTGCATCTTCACGTTTTCTGAAGGCCTCAGCTAACTGGAAACATAGGTACCTTTCCATCTCTCTCTTCTTTCCATCACCTGCCCTAGCTTTGTTCCCTTCTCTGTATCTGTCATTTATTTCTGATTTCTCCTTGTGACGAACTGGGACTGTTCTTAATGTTTGCTCTGAACACTGTGTTGGTGCCTCAGTGTCCCCTATGCAGTTCTTAAGTATCTAGGTGGTGGGATAAGGGTGTGTGATTGCTACAGAGGAAGGGGCCAGTGCACCTAAATGCCGGGCACTCTGTCTCCTAGCAACTGATGGCCTGGGCCCCTCCTCTGCAAAGGTGCCAACTGAAAGTGTTGGAGACAAAGGGATCAGGTGACCTCCTGGCCGGGGGAAAGGAGCTGAGTAGACGAGGAGGGGCTGGAGGGGGTGGTTAGTCTGGAGCTTGCTGGGGACGAGGAGTGAAGTGCAGACTAGGGGTCTGGCTCACTGCACCCCCAGAATGGACCGGCTCGGGGTCTGGTTCCTGTATCTACAAGCTCTGTTTTAGATCACCTGTTCCTGTCATTTGAATAACACCTCTTGTTTTGCTGGCTAAGCGATTCGATGTCTGACTGAAAAGTGGGGTGCAGGACCCTGTGGCTTCCAAGGACCCGCCTGGGTGGACTCACTGTGGGAAGCCCATGGAGGGGCAGAGGATGCTGAATGCTCCAAGGAGAGACCAGGAGGTAAAGACGTGTGAGCGTCTTGCCCTGAAAAGTCTGCTCCAAGGGAGAGGAGCTGCTCCCAAAGTCCTACTGGCTTAGTGAGGGAGCAGTTCCAGAGCATCGCACCGGGGACTCCGTGGACAACTGTGTGCAGCGTCGGGATGATACTGCACCCCGTGGATGGCGCTTCCTGCGCGTAAGTGACTGGGAGCAGTAAAACAAAGGAAGGGATAATGAGGACCAGGCGTGCTGAAGGCTGAGAGAGGAACGTGTTCAGGGGCAGTTAACTCTGGAAGTTTGACCAGCGAGAAGGACTGTTGGAGTAACAGCGGTCTCAGGGGCGGAGGAGCTTGCCGCTCGACCCTGGAGAAAGAAGGATTTTGCAGTAGCAGGGTTCCCCTGGGGATTGCAGGAGCAGTCCCAGGGGCAGAGGAGTCTGCAGCTCGACCCTGGCAAAGAGGTGGTGACCACGAGAAGGGCTGGGCACACCAGGGGTTCTTCCTGGAAACCATGGGGGAGCCAAGCACATAGGCCTGTGAGTCCAGAGCCACTTGGGAACGGTGAAGTGATGCCTATCATCATCTCCTTAAGAGGAAGGTTTGTGATCCTGTGCACAAAGAGAGAGTTTACGCACATGGGTAAAGTTCACCAAGGCACTCAGTTAATCGTGCAGTTGGAGGAGGAGGAGGACCGCGTTCTGAGGAGCAGATCCTGACCCAAGATGGGGCTACAAGAGGATCTGGGAGCAGTGGAGCAGCAGGCACTCCTGAGAGTCTGGTCCCAACCAGACAAGGATCTTCACGATTGGTTTCCCCATCAGGGGATCGGAGACGGATGGGATTGAGCAGAGCCCGAGAGAGCGAGAGGCTGTGGAAAAGCTGCAGGTGAGAAAGCACAGCAGCAGGACTGGACTGGTGGATGGTGAGTGAGTGGAGAGACATAGGGGGCTGCCCAGGGTCAGTGGGGAAACACGCCTGCAGGGGCGAGGCCCTGGGACAGAGGGAACTGTGTGGTGCAGCCGCAGATGCTGAGGGACTGTGGACCTGGGTGAAGGTCCTGGGGTGAAGCCCCTCGCCCTGCCTATGGCCCAGATCCCTGTGCAGACGCAGGAGGGGTCAGACTGGCTGGTCTATTGGGGTTCTCCAGGATATCAAGGCTGGGAGGCCTGTTGGGGAGGTGACTGTCTCCCCTTGGGACAAGATCCAGGCCTGCTCCTGTACTGCTGAGGGTTGTAATTTGAATCCAGGACCAATTGGCTGGGGATGGAAATGGTCAGTGAAAATGCAAATGACCTGGCTGGCAGTGGGGAGGGGCTGCTGGACTCAGGATACCTGCCTACCTGTAACCAGCCCCCTGGACTGAGGGGAGGAGAGATGCTCCCCGCCCCCCTGCACACCGGAGAGGGGCTCACGCTGGCTCTGATGCTGAGACCAGAGCAGAGAGCTCGCTGCCTGCCCCCACTGGGACAGCCAGGGCAGCGCTGAGCACGGGGGGAGCTGAGACCCAGCTGAGTGGGGGACACCCAGGCAAGGCAGGTCAGCTGCCAACCAGTTTGCCTGGTCCAGACGTGCTGCTGGGAAATGATTATACAGCAGGGAGGAGCTACCAGGGACAAGGCTCAGGGGGCTTGTGACCCCAGGCCCAGCCAGTGAGAGGGAGCAGGTCCCACTCCCTGCCCCAGCAGCTGAATCCCAGGACCGAGCTGCAGAGAGATCCTCCTTGGAGAAGCTGAGGGAACTTGCTGCCACAGCGCTGCAAACCCCCTTGGGGAGGGCTGCAGGACAGAGTCCTGCGTGGAGAAAGGGATTCCTGTCCCGGGAATGGGCTCCCCAAGGGGAAGTAGAACTGAGGGGAATCAGGAGGCAGCTGGTGGTGCCCCAGGAATCCACAGGGTTCTTCCCTCTCAAAGCTGCTAGGATCCAGAGCTTGTGAGGGACCCCTGGACCTGAAAGGGGAGGATTGGAGGAGAAGGGAAAGAGCCCCCTGGTGGATCTCTTCCTGAGGTGGGAGCCAATCTCCCATCAGGTGTTCCCCATTCAGAGTCACTGGAAAGCAACCCAGATCCTGGAGAGAGAGGTCAAGGACTTGCTGGCTTTAGATGGGATCCAGCCGTTTTACAGCCCCTGGGCCTCATCTGTGGGCTGATCCACCACAGAGACATGGATGGTCTGGTTTTATGGGGGCTATCAGAAGCTTAAAGCCATCACGTGTCCGATGCGAACCCATGCCTGGGAGATTCTAAACAAGCAGAGGGGGATGGAGAACTTGGCCCTGGCAGACACTGATAACATGTGCATCTTTACCAGACCTGGGAGGAACAGGTGTCCCAGGGGAAGATGGTGCTGGCTGCCTCAAGGAGTGGGACTGACGGTAAAGCTGAAAAGTGTAAGGTGGGGACGCAGAGGTGTTGTGTCTGGGCACAGGTGGGGAGCGGCTGCCCAAGCCCAGAGCTGGCCATAGGCCAAGTGGGGGCTCTTAACCAAGAGAGCCCGAATTGCAGCCCAGACTGCTGGGAGAAGACCCTGTCCCAGTTTAAACCCAGGAGTATTGGGGTGGCAAAAGGGTACAGGCCGCATAAACCTTCCCACATGCGGCCTGCACAGTGCCATCAAGCACACTCAAGCAAAAGAGAGGGCACAAAACTGAAGGGCCTGGTGTAACTCACACCAAGGAATGGAGAGATGCTGGGGCATCCATCCGGGAACGTTGGTGGGTTCGAACTTCCCCAGGTCACTGGCCCTGGAGTGACCTGGCTCAGTTCGGTCTCGAAGGGGGGAGACGAATGGACGAACTGGGACTGTTCTCTAATGTTTGCTCTGAACACTGTGTTGGTGCTCAGTGTCCCCTATGCATTCTTAAATATCTAGGTGGTGGGATAAGGTGTGTGATTGCTACAGAGGAAGGGGCCAGTGCAACCTAAATGCCTGGCACTCTGTCTCCTAGCAACTGATGGCCTGGGCCCCTCCTCTGCAAAGGTGCCAACTGAAAGTGTTGGAGACAAAGGGATCAGGTGACCTCCTGGCCGGGAAAGGAGCTGAGCAGAGAGGAGGGGCTGGAGGGGGTGGTTAGTCTGGAGCTTTGCTGGGGACGAGAGTGAAGTGCAGACCTAGGGGTCTGGCTCACTGCCCCCCAGAATGGACCCGGCGAGGGGGGTTGGTTCGCTGTATCTACAAGCTCTGTTTTAGACCCTGTTCCTGTCATTGAATAAACCTCTGTTTTGCTGGCTAAGAGTCACGTCTGACTGCAAAGTGGCGGGTGCAGGACCCTGTGGCTTCCCCAGGACCCTGCGCTGGGTGGGGCTCTGTGGGAAGCCCAGCGGAGGGGCAGAGGATGCTGAATGCTCCAAGGAGAGACCCAGGAGGTGAAGACGTGTGAGCTTCTTGCCCTGAAGAAGTCTGCTCCAAGGGAGAGGAGGCTCCCCAAAGTCCTGACTGGCTTAGTGGGGAGCAGTTCCAGAGCATCGCTCGGGGACTCCATGACACTCCTGTCCTCTGTGGTTGGTCAGAACTATGACAAGACTGATTCTTCAAGTGAAAAAATCCCTCATCAATTATTGTAAACAAACTAGGAACATGTTTTCAGAGGAAAGAATGAGTTAGTGTCTCTCTCCCCCCCGCCCTCATACACACACTTGGGAGATATTGGTAGAAACTAGATAGGTCTGAAGACGCAAAATCTGAATCCGGATTTCACACAACCCATGGATTGGATTTTTAGTTCTTGCCATTGTGAAGATAAAAGCCATTTTCCACTAGCTCTATTTACTACCTGGAATCCTGTACACCGTCTTAATCGATGTAGGGAAATAGCAGAAAGGGAGGGAGCTGAGGAAAGAGGAGCTCACAGAGCCCCGTCTCTTTCTCGTTCTGTCCTCTGCTGACTGCTTGCAAGTGTAACACGATTTTACTTTTTATTCTTTTCTCTTCAGCAGCCTATGTCCATGCCATCCATCTCCAAATGAGAGTTCTCTATTGCTCATCATAACCCATCCATGGTATAATTCACGGAAAGCTCTTGCCTCTTCCGTTAGCACTGTGTAACCTGTCCTAGACTTGCACCTCAGCTCTGCAACGTTATTTCACGTAGTGGCCAGAAGCTGTGGGCAAGAGCAGGTCACGAAGAATTTGAAAGGTTCCCACTTGCCAGATGCTGAGTGGTACTGGCTCCCACCTTCAGCTCTAATCATTAGGGCAGTGAAGAGTGGCACAGTCTATTCCTCCTTCCTGTCAATAGAGAGATATGCTTAGTTATTCTATGCTTTTTATTTTTCTCCCCTTCATTAAATAGTCTCCCATCTCTCTGTTCTTCCCTCTAGACCAGGGGTAGGCAACCTATGGCATGGGTGCCGAAAGCGGCAAGCAAGCTGATTTTCAGTGGCACTCACAGTGCCTGAGTCCTGGCCACTGGTCCGGAGGGCTCTGCATTTTAATTTAATTTTAAATGAGGCTTCTTAAAACATTTTAAAAAGCCTATTTACTTTACATATATAACTAAACTATTGTTGTATTATAGACATAGAAAGAGACCTAAGAACCTTAAAAATGTATTACTGGCACATGAAACCTTAAATTTGAGTGAATGAATGAAGACTCGGCACACTACTTCTGAAAGGTTGCCAACCCCTGCTCTAGGCCTTTACTCCAGGGTTTGGGGCTGTTGGAACCCCAGGGGAGAGCAGGATTTAAGCTCGACTGACTCTCCCTGAATCCAGAGGAGCACCTCTAGAGAGAATGGCTCCACTCTCCCGCAACAATGCAGGGCAGCCCAAGAGGGGGAAAGGTAGATGCTGAGAATCAACAGCTAGTTAATGGGTCCCGATTCTCTGCTCCAGTGCCAATTCAGGTTAGAGCAACCTGGGAGCTGCTCTAACTTGCACCAGCTACTTATTGTCCCCCAGCCAGAGCAGCACAAAGGGAGCAGAAAAAGGCAGGAAATCTCCCCGAAAAGATTGACTGTGGCCCCTTGAACATACTATTGTACGTTCAGCCCTCTGGCTGAAAAAGCTGGACACCACAGGCCCAGCAGAACAGGGCTCCAGACTCAGCTGGACTTTCTAAGCACCACCATAAATATACATCTAATCTGCACATTAAATTACCATGATCAGGCAGGTGAATCTGGCAGATGCATAGCTGGCTATCAGCATGCACAAATAAGCAGTTGCTGTACTTTATGTGCAAACATGGTATGCGATTGCACACACGTCTGCTAGAAAATCAGACCTGTATGCCAACAGAACGCAAACCTGCGCCCTCTCTGGATTTAGGACCTACTGATTGAAGTTGGTAAGAGTAGTGAATACTAGAATTCAAACCCCAGTCCCAGACTTTTCATGACTTATGTCTTTTCTCCTCTTTTTTATTTAACAACAAAATTAATAAGTGGAATATTCTGTGGTAGCTTTGAAAAAAAAACTTACTTTAAATAAAAACCAGAGTGCCTCAAGTTAATTTAATTTTACTCCTAGGCTTGCACTGCTGCCAAATTGCACACTTCAAAACCACACAGCCAGAGAACTTTAGGTGCCCTCTGAGAATGCCTCAGGAGAAGGGTGAGGGGGAAAAAAAAAAAAAAAGAAGACCCATGAGAGCAAATGAAGGCAAAGTCTTGTTTGTTGAGTGGAGGGGAGCAAGAAGGAATAGGAAGTTTCAATTAATCTGGGATTGATTTAACACTTAAACACAATAGGTGAAAGTGTTATTAGCATTTATTTAATTATTTAGAAGCTTTTGAAGGGAATATAGCTAAGCTAAGATGAGCAAGGCATTGATGCCCATCAATAAAGAATAGCTAGCTTGAGGAATGGAAGGATAGCACATCACTGGGGTCCTGCGGGTCAAGGCTTCAAGGGAGGGAAATCAAAGCACACAGGGCAAAAATATGCCCTTGGATATGTGCATACAGTATCTATTGACTTCAGTGGACACCCTGCAGACACATATCCAAGGGCAGAGTTTGGCCTGCAGGAAGGAAACAGACAAGAGGCATCCGAATCTTGATCCCACTGAAGCAAAACTTCTAAGAAACATATATAGGAATCAATCTTGCTTCCTCAGATGAATTTTGACATACATAAGCAGCTATGTTAGACAGAGAATAGACGTGAGGTGTGGCAGAATTAAGAGTTAGAAATGCTCTTCAAACATATTTAACTTCTTAATGTCTCAGGATGACATCCATGTCACAGCCTGGAAAAGAGGAGGTAGGCCAGAGGAATTAGGCCAGGTCTTATAGACTGTTTTGAAAAAAATATGGTGTCCATTATCTATTATTAATCATCATCATCATGTTTATTACGAAACCTAAGGGTCACCCAAGAGTGGGGCCCCGTTGTGCTAGTCATCACAACACACACACAGTGTAGCGCACGGTCCCTACCCCAAAGAGTTCACAATCTAAATAGCCAAGACAGACAGGGTGGGAGAAGCGGTGTAACACACAAGCAGAGTGGACAACATGATGGCAGCAAACAATTTGGTAGATCCATGATTTTTGGGATGGGGTGAGGTGGGGAGGTTTACTTAGAAGGAGATCAGCTAAATGGAAATTAAAAAAGGAAAGGGGGTGAGGGAGACAGGGCAGGGGAAAAGGTGAGGGGCAGGTGTGGCACAAACAGACTATGGGGGAGGGAGAATGGTTATTTGGTCCAATCTATCAACACAAGGCAGAGAAAGTCCAGTAAAAACCACAGAAAGTTTGGATCACCTGATGTTTACCTGTTCTGTTCATTGCCTCTGGGACACATGGCATTGGCCACTGCTGGTAGACAGGATACTGGGCTAGATGGACCTTTGGTCTGACCCAGCATGGCCATTCTTATGTAAAGTTCTCAGCCTGTCTAGAGGTCCCTGTTCTGGCTGCTTTGGCCCCTATCAGGTGGAGTCTCTAGCTGGCTCCAACCTCTCTGCGGTTTTCTCCAGGGCCAAATATGGGGAGGCACCCCCTAGATCTTAGTGCCCCCAGAGTAGAAGTGGGGTCTCCCCTGCACAAAATCTAGTCAATATCCATTTTACTGTGTCTTATACATCCATGGGAAACATTCCCCATCAAAATCAGTAAGGCCACCATGTTATCGTCTTCCTACTGCCCGCTTAAAACTTGCCTCTGCTATAATGCATTGAGAAACCTACCATCTGATAATTACTAGGCAGGTAGCAAATGCTGCTGCTAGTGACTGGCTTACTATATTTAGCAATTGTACATGTAGTTAGTAAATGTACTTACTGTTCCTTTGTTCTCCCTAGTCCTTGCCCACCTGTTTGTCTCACCCATCTGTTACTTCTTGAGGTTTTATTAGGATCATACGCCTCTTACTGTGTGTTTGTTGAACTTCTACTAGATATGGGGGAGTTTGACTCCAAGATCACGCCACATGTCATTGGAAAAGTAACATCCTAAAATTTACAATAAAGTCTTGACCTTTGACATCTTAGGTTGGCCTATTGTCTTGAATGGTCTGATATGAACTCCTCTGAGATAGTTAGGAGCTGAAGGTTCAGCTGGATGTCATTGAAAGACCCTATCCACTAGATTTACAACAAAAGTCTCAGATTTGACCAGTGACCTTGATATAATAATGGTTTGGGCCCCCTCCTCCTTGAAATGGCACCTGGGCTAGTACATGAGATAAGATTGGTCAAAGGCCTGGATTATATGTGGGAGTTCTCAAAGTTCCTCACTCTCCTTTCTCCCCCACACCCCCCATTTATTTCTCAGCTTCCATTCTCATGCTCGGTGTTTAGTAGAGTCACCTCCTACTGTCTCCAAAGCCTATTAGTGCCACTCCCAGCATTGGCAGAGGTGATAGCGAGATTGTGACCCAAGGCGTTATACAACTTCAGGATCTGGAGCTTATTGACTTCATATAGATTCCAACCCTGGGAACAAGGGACTTGATCTTGGGGCTGTGCTTGGACACCTTCTGTAACACCGGATGGCCTGTTTTTAGTGTAGTCAGCAGTCCATCCATGATGGCTTAGTTCAGAATAAGAATTAGGGAGACCTGGCATAGTGACATTGGGCAACGTAGGACGCATTAGGTAGTCAGTACACCAGAGAATGGAGAGAACCACAGGGTCTGTGTCCAGCCGCTCCACTGAGCAGTTCACTTCATATTCATTACAACCCAGACCAATGGCTTCTCCGCCATGAAGAATGCTATAGTTTCCATGACAAAAGAGCTAATTGTACCAAAATTCATTTAAAATATGTGAATGCCATTATTTGCAGGCTTTTCTATGGCATTCCTTAGTGTGGTATCCAAATGGCTGACAAACACGAGTGAAAATGTCTCCCTAACACCCTTGCAAGTTACTGTCACCCCTACTGTAGAGATGAGGAACTGAGGCACAGAAAGATTAAGTGACTTGCCCAAGGTGCCAGGAAATTTGTGGTGAAGCCTAGAAAAGAACCCAGATCTCCTAAACCCCTGTGCTTTGCCTTCACTCCCAGGCCATCCTCCATCCTTATGAACGACATTGTTATATAATGCAATTAGGAGGAAGTAGCAAGTTCTATTCTAGGAACTTCTAATCAGCAACAAGGACTGCAATTTTAAACATTCTCCAATTAGTATAGAAACACATCATTGTGCTCTAGCACCACCTAGCAGACTCCCAAGACGGTGCATATCACTACACATTCCAGATAATTAATGGAGTATCTCTAACCCAGAGACACTGCCTCATTGTAGGTAGTCAAGGCCTCTGGAATGCTCAACCAACCAGCAAAGTGCTAAAGATCTGGTCTCTTTTAAAAAAAGATTTAAAGGCTTATTTAAAAAAAATGTCTTGGCATTGCAATGTTTTTGGAAGTTGTGTCCATGTGAAGTATTACATTGGTGCTTTGTTACAGCACCTAGAATGCTATGGCAAATAGATTAGTTGCCATTATGTAATTTAAAACATACCATCTGTAGAGCTGGGCACAGGGACCCCCTGACCTCAGGAATCAAATCAGTTCAGATCAAGATCAGAGTTTTGCAGCTCAGCCCCATCCCTAATGATCCATGCTAGTATTTTATTTGCTTATTTGTTAGTTTATTGCAACTATCTCCTGCTGTAGGAATGTTACACACATTTAGATGCGTACACTTCAGAATAGGGCATTAAACAAAAACACTAGTCCATCAATATATGGCCACCATTACAGAGATCATCATGCCTCTATACTCTTACCCAAAAGAAAAGGATAGCCATGGTGAGGTACCAAGCACCTAGAGACAAACACATACTAATTTCATCAGCAGACATTGCGACAGCAAAATTTGGATCTGGATCCAAAGTTCACCACAGTCTGGGAGTGTTGGATCTGGATGCTTGGTTTGGACCCATGGCTAGGTAATTCCCACTTTCCTTCAGAAGTCCAGCTAGGATAGGAAAGCAACAGGTACATCGGCAGAGATCACAACTAGGAGATGGAGATGTGTGAAGGCGGCCAGTATTGGCGCAACAGGGATCCTGCTTAGGATCTTGAGCAGCACGTGGATCAACATGATCTTATGCTTTCAGCATGGACATGGGATCTGGAGTCTCCTGAATGCCATTCCCAACATGTCAATGACTCCACTGTAACACCTTAAATGAGTCCATTCCCTGCTATCTGACTCAATTTTCCCACCTGTAAAAGGGAACGATTCTGACCAACTTTGCAGATCGGGAGAAGTTTGTGAGATTTAATTTTTGCTCTGAATGTGTAAAGCATTAAATGTATTATATTATTGTCTACACAGAATCATAGAAAAATCAAGGGCTGGAAGGGATCTCAAGAGGTCATCTAGTCCAGCTCTCCCTGCTCTGAGGCAGAGATCTAAGAAAACCCAGACCATCCCTGGCAGGTGTTTTGAACAGCCTGTTCTTAAACAGCAATGATAGGGATTCCACGTTAGAATGCAGACTCTGAAAAGCGTCAGTGAAAAAGGAGCCAGAGAAATGAATTAAGAGCTCTAAAACAGGGAAAGAGCATTTAAAAAAAAAAAAAAAATCACAAACCAAAATGCTTTAGCCTCCCAAGACAAGGACAAGATGCAGTTAAGAAGAGATTTCACTTAAGGACAGAGAAGAAAATCTTCAGAGATACAAATCATGACTACTGATTATTCTGTTTTCCTTCTGCCACAGATAATGGGATAAGTGGGCATGCATGGAAATCACAGAAAGGAGGAATTCTGAAGAGATGAAAGCCTTTCACACAGCAGCTCCATTAGACTATTTTCAATTGTGCCTCCTGTTGGGAGAGCATCGGAGTGCACCATAGCCGGTACTCTGTCAGGGAGGCTGGAAAGAGAATCGCTGTGAGCTCTCCCCTAGCCACTATCCCCTACATTTGTTCCCTCTGAAAGAGGCTGGGACTGGAATAGTTGTGAGCCACTCTCACAGCCAGTGCTCCTGCCCCGTTCCACACAGTGACTCCTGGAGGCAGAGGCTGGGACTAGCGTTGCAGTGAGCATCTGCTCTCTCACAAGAGACAGCAGGGGCTGAATAAAGCAGCACATCACTGCCCTGGGTTAGCTAGCGTCAAAAGCTCATTCACTGATGTGCAAAACTGAAGTCTCTGTAAGGCTCCCTTTTTATTCTCTTCTCCCCTGCCCTCAGTCTCTCACACACACACTTGCTTTTTGGATGTTGCCATGGAAACTGCATCTAGTTTCCATTCTCTGTTTCTCTCATGTCCCTGCTCACAAGCAGAGGAGAGACACATTGATCAGTGATGCAATGAGACAGCCCCTAGAGAGCAAGGAAGGCCTGCAGCAGGGAGCAGGGTGCATCCCCAGGACACCAGATCACAAGCCACTTTCTCAGTGGAGATGGGTCCAAGTTCCCGTCCTTTGAGAGAATTTAATTAAAAACCAGTGGGAACCAGCCCCTTTGAGGCACTGCGTTGCTGTGGGGTCCTGGAATTCCCCCCCTCGGGTGGCTTATCAGGAAGGAGGCTGGCGCAACCCAGCAATGGTTCTATATGCCCAGAGGGCTGATGCTATTAAGAAACTGGAGATTTCATTGAGTTGCTGTTTCTCTTTTAGATTTTCAAAAGATGGGGTCATTCCCTGCTCCTGCTATTCAGTAAGGCCCTAAAGGGACAATGGGCACCTTTCCTAGAGGAGTTACCCTAGCCCCAGCACCACATTCCCCGGACCATCTCCTGCCATGTGCGGCTGGGACAGCAACCTCCATGAGCCCCCACACATTCAGCTTCCCCAGGCTCTGCAGCTCTTCCTCTTTTAAAAGCTGGGACTGGAGTAGCCCAGAGCAGTTTATCCTTGTGTTACTGCTACCTGACGGAAGTGATTATCCCTACTGACATGGGTGTTCCCATTAGGAAGAGTAGCAAGGGCAGAAAAACTGTCAGACTGAAAATGAATGTAGGGTGGCAAAATGAAAAGGAGGACCCTCTGCAGGGACAAGGCAGTCTCTAGGGAAGGGGTAAACAGGCTGTGCGGCAGGCGATGGGGGCGGGGGAAGAGTCTGACTGCTGATTTATTGGTGCTTATTTCTGGCAGATCTGCTCCCCCCTCCAAGGGAGCATCACCTCTGAGCTCACTGATGTGCCAAGGAGCCCTCTGACAGCTCTCTATTAATTAACTTCATGCCAATACAAATTTTATTTAAGTTAAAAAATCCAATTCACATTGATCCACCTTCATCGCTCCATCTGGATAAAGTCATGTGCTGCCAATCAATGGCCACTCAGCTTTGCCTGATTGGGGCCACAGCTCCTCACTGCACAGGAAAACAACACTCCTGAAGTCGGAATGGAGAGAAGGCCATCTCGGTACCTCTGTCCTTCTAGAGACCCTTCCGCTCCCCACAGGGAGGGGCTGTCCCTGGCCCTCTGGCCCACCCCCTCTATCCCCCACTGGGAGGGTCTGCCCCTCCCCTCCCCCCCCCCCAAGCCCCTTCTATGTCCCGGGGGAAGAACTTTCTCTATACTCCTCTCCCCAAGAGCCCTCTGTCCCATACTGGGAAGAAACCACCTTTGCAGCTCTCACTGGAGCAGACTGGGTTAAATTAAACTGTAGGATAACTATTGAATTCACTGGAGACACACCAACAATGAATTGGGCCCTCTGCATGCAGCCCTTTGACAAGATTTTCTGGATTTCTCTCTGAACAATTCTCAGTTCTTTCTCTGTGAGAACAGCTTTGTCTCTTCACCTCCCCCTTGCTCCCGTAATCGATACTGCCTCTATAGAGAGGAGCCTTTCGTACACAGTGCTGGGTCCCTGAGGCCTTGTCTGCCCCCGGAAAATTGATAAGCACATTTATGCACTAGAAGTAGCAATGAGAGAAGCTGTAGTATATACAGAGCACCAGCATTATCATCCCGGGTTAGACAACACAGGTGAGCAGCTCTGTCTACACAGCCGCTTCGTTTCTGTCTTGCTACCCCTAGTTCAGTTGCAACTGATTTATCCCAGTGTCACTGCATCTTTGGGCATCTGCTGGGAAAGCCTTGGACTAGAAACGTCTTGACTAGAAAAAGGGCTTGAGTTTTGGTTGGGCTTAGCTAAGTTGTGCTGGCTAAATCTAATGTATTTCTTAATGCTGATGCAGGGTAATGCCTTTACCTCACTGTTGACCATAGCCTATGCAGGTTAGTTACCCTGTACCTCTCCTTTGAAAAGAGGACAATTTGTTTTAGCTTGCCATGTGTTATTAGTTAAGCCCAACTGAAACCTGACCCTGCTGCCTAGTTAAGACAGCCTTCAGCTCCCTCAGCAGTATCAGAGGCAGAGGCACTGGTGAATCCAAACACTGTTGGGCAAACTATTCAGTTCAGTGCTTAAATGCTGCTTCCTGGAGTCCTCTATTACTACTACAGGTGGCACTGAAATAGTGGGATGTTTTCACAAGCATGTCCTTAAAGAGAGAGCAATGGAGAGGGAAGGTATTCACACTCAGAGAATGAAGGGGAACTCCTGGGAGAACCTTGCTAAGAGTCCACTACCAATCTGTATAGTGATATCCCTGTCTGATGGAGTCACATGTTCTCTGACTACCAATAAATCCTCATAGCCAGAGAGATCCCATCCCTATGGCTCACTGTTTTTGGCATGGACCAGACTGCGTAACAGATTCTGGCTGCTCTGTGGGGTTTAATAGTACATTTTCCTGTGGAGCCAAGGGGGCGTGATTGACACTGAAGTGCACCATCTCCCTCTAGCTACTAAGTAGGGCATCCGGTCTCCAGGTGTGATGCTCTGTTATGCACACCTGCATCTGTGTGTATAGCAGGAGTCTACTAAAGGGCAGTGATATACCTGCTCTTCACATATAACAGTTCCCATTAACAGCTGAGCTGCCAGAGCAGTGCAGAGAGGCAAAGGGAAAGATTGAAGTTCTAACATCCTCATAGCAAACACACTCCCCAGGGGCAGGACTTCCATCCTGCTTATCTAATTAAGGTGTCATTTATGTGCCGTGCACACAGTGGTAGTTACACATATATGCCTAATGCAGGCAGTGAGGTAGAAGCCTGGATGCCTCCTGCAATGGAAGAGAAGCATCTCTGGGACATTAAGTGCACACCTGGCTTGCACTGCTTTGCAGAGCTTAGTTGTTGCACCTGAGCCTGATTCAGGAAGGAGAGAGGGGATGCAATATGCACTCCAAAACCCTAGAGGGAGCTCATTCGTCAGTAGGAAAAGGGAGGAGACAAACTGTGTGATGGAACAGCTGCATTATTATAGACTTGCAGGATAAAAATCCAGGTTGAGTCTCTTGGGGAGACCACAGCTGTTAGCCCAAACACAACATTAGTCATGAACAATCTTGCAGCTGAACAGTTTTGATGCATGCAGGTACTCAGGACCATCTCCTGAGTACATTGCTCAGAATCCTTGCTTTCTGAGCAGATGTCAGCCTGGCTGTTTTATAACTCAGGGGAAGCACGGGACATGGTACGCATGGTGGTTGTCAGGTCACCTCAAGGGTGAGGAGAGGTGTAAGGCAGAGCTTGGGAATAACTCACTTAGCTGTGAGTACAATACAGTCTTTGCTGGGGCCAGCCACCAAAGGGAGACAATCCTAGTTAGTTGATGTATTACATGTTTTCCCTACTAGACAAACTCATCCCGAGCCTCTAGGGTAATATAGAGTGCTATTTTGTTAAAAAAAACAAGGCTACAAGCATACCAATACCTATCTATTCCGCCCCACCTCCATCACCGTAGGATCAGAGCACCTCAGTCTGTAAAATATTTATCCTCACAGCACCTCTGTGAGGTATAGGGCAATGCTCATCTCCATGTTACAGATGGGAACTGAAGCACTGAGAGACAGAGCAGGGAACTGAACTAACATCTCTTCAGTCTCAGGGTAGTGCCCCCCCAATAACTAAGCCATCCTTCCTTCATCAGGCTCATTAGCAAGGATTGGACACAGGACCTGCAGCACCCAAGTAACAAGGACATATGTTTGAGTTTATGGGATTACTATTAACTGCAAGTAAGTAGTGGGCTCTTGTCCTTGCTCAGGCCAGCCACTAAGGGGAGCTATACAAGACCTGCCCCCCCCACCATTTGTTTCATTGCCCTCTCTATGCTTTCCCATTGCCTTGTGATTCCCCTCTTCCTAGCCCTTCAGGGACAGAGGTGTTCACTATTAATTGGGAATGAGAAAAGAAATTGCCATGAGCTGTGAGTTCACACTTGGGAAGTGAATGATACTGGCCCTTGCACACCTGGTTTCAGACAATAAATCAAAAGCACTAAGTGGGCATTAAACTACCTCAGGCTTTCAGAGCTCACTGGTAGAAAGAGCAAGTAAAAGAGGGGAATGAGGTAGAAAAAAGCCCAAACCTCACAATGGAGCTAAAGAAATAACAGTCCGAGGGATGGCTTGGCTTTGATCATCACACCTCTCCACATGACCACTGGAGGCTGTGAGTGGGCACCTGCTGTCAAGGGGCTGCTGCCTCAAGCTAGCACTCACCCATCTTCCTCTCCCTTTCACTGTCATCCATTTTCCAACCACTCTCTCTACTCCCTCCTCTCTTTCTTTTGGCTCTCTCCCACTTTATTCCTCTTTCACACTGTCCTTTCTGCCTTCAATGCATCTTCTCTCTCTCTCTCCTCCCCCACCTCCCTTCAGAGCATCCTCTCCATCTCTCTTGCTCACTCTCAGGCTCTCTTATTTTCAGCCCTTTGGCAGGACCTGTAAACAGTCTGGTTTTTAGAGATGGAGAGAAAGGTTTGTATTGAATATGAGCTAGTCTTAAATTGTAATCTTATTATGTGTCTGTATAGTGCCTAGCCTTATGGGACCCTGATCACCCCTGGGAGACTTCAGGTGTTACTGTAATACACAAACAACAACATTATGATCATTTAGTCTGTGTAGAGCCCCTAGTCAGTCAGTCATTCTTGCATTGAGCCCATGACTATTTAAGCTATGCCTCTTGGAAACACATCCAGTCTCAATTTAAAGATTTCAAGTGATGGAGAATCTATCACCTCCCTTGATAAATTGCTCCAATGTTTAGTTGCCCTCATTGTTAAAAACGGTGCCTTATTACTTGTCTGAATTTGTCTAGCTTCAGCTTCCAGCCATTGGATCTCATTAAGCCTTTTTCAACTAGATTAAAGAGTGGTCTTATTTATTATTAGAGCTGTCTGAAACTGAGCATTTCTGTTCCGTGGGAAATTCCAGCATTTCACAATATTCTTCTCAAGTTGGAACAAAAAGTCAACATGTCTCACAAAATGAAAATTCTGAAATATTTCATTTTGGAGCATTTCAGTTTAATATTTTGACTTTTATATTGTAATAAAATAATACACATCTAAATGAAGTGCTTTGACCTCACTGAAACAAAATACATCAATCATCTTTTGTCAAAAATTTCAACAATCAATATAGTCCCACTGTCAGGAATTGGGGCTGTCATAAACAGATAGCTAAGGGTTAATGTTTCTTTTACTTGTAAAGGATTAACAAAGGGAACCCCACACCTAACCAGAGGACCAATCAGGAAACCAGATTTTTCAAAGCTCAGGGAGGGAATTTTTGGGTGTGTGTCTTTTGTCTGTGTCTCGGTTCTGTGCTCTCTTTGCTATGAGAGTGATTTCTATCTCCAGGCTTTCCTAAGCTTCTGTTTTCAAGTGTAAGTACAAAAGGTAGAAGACAATAGGTTTTTATATTTACATGTGTGTAGTTGCTAGAATGTTTTAAATTGTATCTTTTTGAATAAGGCTGTTTATTCATTTTTCTTTTAAGCAATTGACCCTGTATATTGTCAACCTTGATACAGAGAATAGTTTTATGTCTTTTTCTTTTTATATAAAGCTTTCTTTAAGACCTGTTGGATTTTTTTTCCCTAGTGGAGACTCAAGGGGATTGAGCCTGCAGCTCACCAGGGAATTGGTGGGAGGGAAAAGAAGGAGGGGGAAAGGTAAATTGTCCTCTCTGTTTTGTAATTCAAGGAGTTTAAGTACAGTAATCTCCTAGTGTACCCAGGGTGGGAAAATCTGGGGGAGGTAAAGAGGGGGAAGGGAAGTGGGTTATTTCCCTTTGTTGTAAGACTCAGGGCATCTGAGTCTTGGGGTCCCCCGGGGAAGGTTTGGGGAGACCAGAGGGCGCCAGAGACTGAAAACCTGGCTGGTGGCAGCGCTATCAGATCTAAGCTGGTAATTAAGCTTAGAGGATTTATGCTAGGCACCCACATTTTGGATGCTAAGGTTCAGAATTGGGATTTATGCTTATGACAGGGGCCTACAGTAGAGCCAGTCTCTGGGAAATCTAATGAGTTCAGGTGGCCTATAGTAGGCTGCCTAACTCCACACTGCCTGAAGAGTTAGCAGACCGGCTCTTAAGCCCAGCAGCAGCAGCTCCTCAAAGCATTAGCCCATGGCTGTGATAGGTCCTGCTCCTGTCTTGCCTCACTCTGGATAACACCATTCTGACCGTCAGCTCCAAATCCTGACTTCAGCTCTGACCCTTGACTCTCGGCTCTGATTCCTGGCTACCATTGCCTGCTCCAACTGCTACCCTCAACCATCTATTTCCTAGTCCCCAACACACATGAAATTTTTCAATTTTGTGGAATCAGTATTTTCTAATGGAAAATTGTTCCTTCAGAATGTTTTTAACCAGCTCTAATTACTACTACTAACCTTCACTCAGTTGTTGATCCACAGCACGTCTCAAATCCAAAGGAGTTTGTTTAGCTCAGTATTTGATTTCATGCCAATCTACGCTGCCTGATTGGCTGGGGAGGCAGACATGTTGAAATAGCACTTGGGTGAGAAAGAATGGCCTATTCTCCTGCTGTATTTTCTGCCCTGAAACAGCAAGTGCTGGAAGGGTTGCAGGGAAGCCCATTCTCCCAAGAGCTTCACTGAAACAGTTTGGAGCCACTTCATATAGGCACCGATTCATAGATTCCAAAGCCAGATTGGACCCTTGTCAACTTCTAGTCTGACCTCCTATATAATGGAGGTCATAGACTTTTCCCCAAAATAATTTCTAAAGCAGATTTTTTTTATTTTTTAAAAGAGATTGGATGTTTTTCTAGAAGTCTGATGAAAAATCCACCACAACTTATTTCCCAGGCTGTGTTGGAGTATTTATACTAGAGCTGGGGGGGGGAGGGGAACCAATGTTTTTCTTGCCACAAATTTTAAAATGAAAAACCTTTGAGATTTCAGTCAAAAAAATCATTTTTTCCCCACAGGAAGTTTTAAAGTCAGTTGGAACTGCCAAATTCCCTTTCATTTTGACTTAAAATATAATTTGGATAGAGTTTTGTTTGTTTTCTAGAAGTACACGAAGATGCTCATGACAACAAGAGGAAATATTGCTTTGACATTGTTTCACCTATTTTTAAACTGAGAAACCAAACCCAGATATTTTCCGTCAAATCATCAATTCAAAAACAAACATCTTCACTTAGAAATTTCCCCCTAGAAAATCAAGTTTTCCCTCCCATCAGAAATGAAATCTTGCAAAAACATAACATCTACAACACCACACTGCCAAACCTCACTTCTAATAAAAACCACACTTTTAAGCACAAACACATTTCTGCATAGAAATTCTTGACTAGTTCTAATTTCTCCCCTTGTGTAAATCTGCCTGCACATCAGAAATGGTTCTTATGGGGTTAAAAGGGAGGGGGAGTGGGAGAAAATAGACAGACACTCAGGGTGAGATACCACCAATGCTTAATTTGTGCTAGAGCTTGGCAGTTCATAGCCCTGGAATCTCTGGGCTTGGCAGTTCATAGCCTCAGTACCTCTGCGCTTGCTGCATCAGTTATGACTAAAATAAAAAGGCTGGAGCTCTGGCTCCTCTTACAAATTAAGCACTGGAAATCACCAGCAGAAGGCTAGCTCAGTGAGGTGCCCCTTGGGTGGGGAAGCCAACTCCATTTGTGTTTGTGAGGAGCCCAGCCTCCTGGTTCTACATGACCACTTTACCTCTTACGTTGCAAGTTCATTGGGGGGCAGGGACTCTCTTGTTGTTCTGTATTTGTATATCACTAGCACAATGAGGTCCTGCTCCAGGACTAGGACTCTGAGGTGCTACTATCATACAAATACTACCACTAATAATAGGGCCAATGGAACGAGCCTAATTCCCTCATTCCTTGGCATCAAGTACAGCCAGCTGGCATCCCAGAGAGGAGTGGGTCTGGAGTGTCCATCTCAGGCTTGAACACCATGGAAAGTGCTCACTCTGCTGGGGCTGGCATCCTTGATGACCCCCATGCTCTTTGGCACTGGGGAGACTCCAATGCTCAGAACGGTGGTGGCACTCTTGGGCTTTGGCACTAGGCAGGGCTGGCATACACTATAGGGAAGGGCCCTGCGTGATGAAGTCCTGCTCTTGGTGTCTGTATCCTGTTGCTGATTTATGGCAGGTTGTGCTCTCTTCCCCACTGCCAGGAACAGCCCCTGTGGTCTCTATGCACACTGAGCTATTTCTGCCACAGTGTAAAACAAAGGGAGGAGGACATGCAGAATTTATTGGGGCGTCCTTGCATAGGAGTCCAGTTCCCTCCTCCCAATTGCCAATGAGGAGCAGGGACCCATGTATATCCTGCCCCAGATGGACAGCTTGTATTTAACACATGGCTTTGTGAGCACTGACTGCCCTTTGAAAAGTTACCTTTTTTGTAAGTAATTGATGGATTCCCCAACTTCCAGTGGATGCAGGATCCAGGACACAGGCAAGCCTGCACTGCAGGAATTCCCATGACAGCCTATGCCTGGGCTTGTCCCCAGAAGCTAGTGATGAAGTTAGTCAAATTGCTGGTTCTGCAAGGGCTGTACGGTGAGGCAGCCCTGCTTATCCCTGGACCAAGTCCCATGACCCCATCTGATCCATCTTACCCTAACCTACACAAAGGAAGATCATGTCATAGAGGTGTTTACTCAGCTATCTAGCCCCCTCATACTGGCATCATCCTCTCGGGGGCAGGCAAGGAGAAAAGATTTTGCTGAATCATCGGCTGTTAAAGATGGGCTCTGGGCACACGCACATGCAGCTGCTTCCATACACAATTTCCTGTTGACAGGCCTCATGCAGGCTTCACCTTGAAACTTGGACTCTCCTGTGTTGTGGGAAGCTCTCCAGCCACCTCCTCCTCTGCTCTCACCCCAATGTCTGACCTTTGGATCACACATTCATTTTGAGTTTTTTGAACTCCAGGGAGGATGTAGTTCCAGAGCCTGCTTCTGCTGACTGGCAACTAGGTTCCCAAATGTACCTCCAAGCCCTCCCTCACTCTAATTAGGAGGAGTGCCCAAGCACTAGATCCATTCAGAGTGTGCAGAAGGCACTTGGATAGGGTAACCAGATGTCCTATCTTTAAAAGGGACCATCCCATACTTAAGCCCTCCTGCAGGTGTCCTGACTTCCTTAAAAACAGGCAAATTGGCCTGTATTTTCTGTCTCCTCCTCCAGCCAGTACTGGTGGGTCCTGCTGCTGGCTGGATCCCTGCTCATCAGTTGCATGCCCACCAGCTGTGAGTGTGGGGGTCTAGTGATCAAAGATAGAGGTGAGTGTGCAAGGCTGGTGGTGGGGAAAAGCTGCAGCATATGGGGCTGGAACGCTCCCTGTGGTGGTCCATCAGCACAGCCCCCACTGTGTGTTGGCTCTTGGCCTGCAGGGCCCCCACCCCATTTTCAGCCAGTGCTGGTTGTGCGCTGCGGTGGCTGGTGAGTAGCAGGGAAGCGCCAGGCAGCAACTGCTTATGTGTCATCTCTGCTGCCCACCCACCAGCCCTTTACAAGTTCCTCCTCTTGCTGTCCTCTCCCTGCTTTGCCCCTTCACCCACCCTAGTCCTGCTGCTCCTCCATATGCCCCAGCCCCCAAGTAGGGTGCATCCCACTCCCAGTGCTGTGCGGAGAACCGGCCCCTCGTCAGAGTGCTCAGCTCACCTGGCCAGCAGGCTCCTTCCTCCCCCCACTGCCTCTGGCTGGGATGCTGCCCAGGGAGAGTCTGAGACCCTCCAGCCCCAGGGCCCTGGCCAGGAGGAGCCAAGCCCTGCATGTGCTAAAGCCCCACACAGCACTGGCACAGTGAAGCCTCTCCGTGCTTAAGCTAAGCTGGGGGTGGGGGGGAGAAAGATCAGCCTATTCATGCCCCAACCCTGCAAGCTTCTCAGCAGCTTCCTGGGCAGAGGCTTACCACCCTCTTCACCTGTCCCCCATCCCAGGTCCTGCCCCCAGGGAGCATGAGGCTGCTCTGTCCCCTAGGCACCCTCTGCTGCCACGCAACCCCTCTAGCTGGGTTTTCTGAAGTCCCTGCAGTCAGGCTCCCTGGGCCCTGGTGCACAATGCATTCCTAGGGCTTAACCCTTTCCTGCCTATGCTGTAGCCAGGGAAAAGGAGGTGGCCAGGTTATGTCGGTGGCCAGCAGCAGCCTGGAGGTGTTAGCTGCTTTTTGACACTGTGTGGGCAGGAAGGGACAAGCTGCTTCCAGTCACAGGGGAGGTAGCAGTGGGAGGAGATGAGCTCTTCCAAGACACAGGCCAGCAGTCATCCCTTCCCCTCCCTGTCCTCCCCTGTGGCTAAGAGGAGCTCCAGTCCCTTCTCCTCCCACACAGTGCTAAAAGGCTGCTGCTGGCCACATTCTGGTGAGAGCCCTGGCAGAAATATGGTGGGGGGGGGATGTGACTGTGCCCCTTCCCTCACATGTTGCCTCAGGAAGACATGTCACCAGGTACCAGGCGAGGTGGGTCTGTCCTGGGGGCCCAGCCACATATGGAGGGCAGACTGTGCTGGGCAGGGAGGGTTGGGTCAGTTAGTCACCTTCCCATATGACAGATGTATGGAAGTATGCGTGTGTCACTCCCCCCGCCCCCATGAACACTAAAACCTTAAAGACAAGGTCAATAAAAAGAAATACTGCATAGCTGGATTTTTTTTTTTTTTTAAGAGGGGCTCAGTCAACTTGATGTTAATTTGAACATTTTTATTGCATAGTTCTGATTGCTGTTGAACTTGCTTGAAAATGAGTAATTTTATCAGGTGTCCTGTATTAAGCATAGGAAAATATGGTCAACCCTAATAAACCCAGCACATCAAAGCATAAGGTGCCAACCCTGCAGGAATAAAAGATTAATATTCAATGTCATGTCATGTGATGACACCTTCAGGAATGCCTCCAACCAGAACTGGCAACTCTAGGGTTTACAGGGACCACAAGTGCTTCTGTTAAGAGCCCTCTTTGATGTCCACATATTTTAATGGTGACATTAAAGGAGCGTGCATTTCAGAGACAGCACCTGTGGCATCTAAGCATTAGTGCCACTTTTAGGACATGTGCCCCATGGCATCCTGGGGTGGGGATTTTCAAGTGATTTAGGAGCACACATCTCACTGAATATCAGTGGGATGATGCTCCTACGTCACTTCATGATTTTTAAAATCCCACCCTTCATTTCTAAAAATCTAGCCAGCAATGCCAATACACTATCACAATTAAAAAAAAAATCAAAAAAAAATCAGGAAATGGAAAAGCTAAGTAGCCCAGCCCAGCTTTAACTCAAGCATACTGTGCCTGTGTAATATGACAGAAACAAACCAGAGGAGTGCAAAAACATGCGTATTAGTGCTCACCCCCATCCTGGACACAGACAGCTCTTCACCAGCTACTCTGAGTGCATAAATACTAGTATGCAGGAGTTAACTAGTTCCTGACTTTGGTCAGGGGCTATTATAAACCAGAATTTTGGCTTCAGGATGGGGAATATGAAAATTTCTACCTTGTCTCACCAACTGTCCTCTGACTATGTCCCCCCTTTCTGCTTCACACTGAGGTAGTGGATGTGTGACATTGTATTCCCCTTACACAGGAAACAGTGTTCTCTACAGCCACACAATACAGTGGCACGCTGGCCTGTGATTTACCCAGCCCCATACTTCTTAGCAGTATCTAGCTCCAAGCTGTTTATGTATGTGCTGGATACAGACTAGTCAGGTTAATGGAACAGTAGGAGTCTTAAATTCACAAACAATCAGGAAATGCAAATATTAACTGCTCAGGTTTAGGGCCAAAAAGCAACTGACTCTGTGGGTGCATTTCTGGGCAGGGGTATGGTGGGAGCAGAGACACCCTCACTCCTACACTCTGAAGTGCAGGAGGCTTTGGTGGTAGGGGAGTTCTTGAAGACCAGGCTGGGCCAGATAGCTCTGCCAGCAGAGTTTTATACAGAAAGAGGGGCATAAAGGGATAGATTGGGGCATGGTGATTGCCAACACACCCTGTGCCCTTTCACTGGGCACACTACCCTGAAAACCCCTTCTGCAGCCATAACATCTCCCTGCCAGGGTATTCAGCCTTCCTTGTACTTCACTGCTACATCAACTGGCCCTCTGTGTTGCCGCAGCAGAGCATCTATATCATTATACCAGACCTTCTTCAGAGGATTGCAATTTCCTATATTAAATTAGCACCAGGAATACTGAGCCCCAGCTCTGTAAGACAGAGTGGATGGCAAGTGGCTGGGGGGGATGCAGCTGCAGCTTACAGACCTTTAACCTTGTTCTTGTTTATCTGAGGAGCTAGCTTAACAGAGTACAGGTTAGAGCTCTGCTGGCCACTGTTTTACTCCATAGCCTTCCCCTTTCCTTTTGGTTTAGCATCAAATTCTCTCTAAGTCTTGTTTCTTTCCCATCAGTCAGTGTGATCTTCTGGCCCATGCCACTGAACCTCCACCTGGCTGGAAGGAGAGACAGCTTCATTAAGTGTTCAAGAAAGCGGTGTGTGAAATCTAAATTAGGAGTGCCTGGCCCTTGAAGCTTGAGGAAAGGAAGTGGGGGGGGGGGAATGCACGCAAGCAGGCATCTGAAATCAGGAGTCCCAGACACCGAATGCAGGATTAGTATAACAGATCTGGATGAAGGCCTGACTTTGAGAGGTTGGAGATAACGCCTACTGAAGTCAATGGGAATTGTTTGCACCTTGCAGGGAGAGAATAGGAGTCCTAGTGACAAGTCAAGTGAGAAAGATCATTGTGAAATCTAACACAGGAGTCCCGAAGCTGTCCAAAGCTTAGGACCCCTAACTCTGTAGAAGCAGAAGGAAGGAGGGCCATCCACACCAGCATACATGTGTTGCAACAAACTTGGTTGGGACACTGGCCTTGCGACACCTGTAATAGCTTGTGCATCCTTAGCCAAACAGCCAGCCCATGTGTTTTACAGGCATTGGTGTTACCACTCATCTGCAACAGCCTGGATAAGGTTTCCAGTGTGTGTCTGGCTGAGTGGGGATGCAGCCTACAGCAGCTACTTTCTAGAGCAGTTTGCAATGCTTGTGGCTTCCTATTGCCCTGGCTCAGCTGCTCCTTCTAGCCTTCTCCCTTTGTGTGAGATTTCCAAACACAAGGATGTGCCAGGAGTCCAGGACTGTCCCATGAGAAATAGCAGTACTAGGCAGGGCTTGTTAATCCATAACAAGGAAGCCAGACAGACACATTATGCAATGATGTCCATGATGGCTTCTTGGCTTGGACACAGACAAAGCCCTGGAGCTACAGTACTCTAAATTATAGGGACCTAAATAGAAAACCCTGTGCAACAAATGGGATAAATTGGGCAGACTTCATGCATGGGATGCGGCTTTCTGTAAGGAAATACATGGGTTCATTGCTAACTAGCTACCAGGCTTCATTCTTGTTCTCCACCAATTGTCACACCTTAAGGAGTCTGGGTACACACATTTCCTTGTACTAAGCAATACAAGAACTAGAACCACCACTAGAGGGCATGCAAGACACCAGGTGACATTTTACCTTCATTTACTCCTGATGACCCCACTGAAGTTAAAGGGGTTACACAGGTGAATCTGAGGGCAGAAGCTGGGCCTACAAGAATGTTTCTATGCTACACTGCTAAGGACACTAAAATGCACAAGTCCAATGTATGCAACCAGGAGAACACACCTTGCACCAGATCATCCCTGAGAAAGTAGAAAGAAAAGCACATGCAAAGCCATCAATGAGCAGTTATATACGTGCCCATGCCAGGTGATGGGTAGCAATTTCCCCCACCCACCAAAACAAAGCTATGGATACCAAGGAAGTTGTTTTGGGGGGAGGGGGAGGAAGAACCTAGCAAGTAGATCAAAACAAGAGAATGGCAGCCATAGGCTGTAAAGACAGTCTATAGTCACAATATCTAATGAGCACTAGAGTGAGAAAATGCAATATACATTGTGATAAAAGGAAGCTACCCCTTGCCCCTTCATTTATGGGCACCCTGCCAGCCAGCTAGCTGTAAAATCCCTCTTGGTGGCTGTTCTCTCTCTTTATTTACTTATGGGCTTTTTAACCCTTTACAGGTAAAATGTTAAAAAGCCCATAAGTAAATAAAAAGAAAGGAGTGGGCACCTGACCAAAAGGAGCCAATGGGAAGATTAGAAATTTTTAGAATTGGGAAGGGGTAAACCCACAACCACACACACACACACACACACACACAAATACAAAAAAAAACACAAAAGACGCCACTTTCCCTTTGTCTGTTCTGTCCCTTCTCTCTGGAGAGCAACAGAGCAGAGACTGGGCTGGGACTACACTGTAAAAAGCTTTGTCTGGTATAGAAATCAGATCATACCTAGAACCTACTCATAAATCAGAAAAAGTCTAGAAAGATGTAATTTGTTGTTATTTCTTCCTGTTTATTTCTTATTGGCTTGAAGACTACTCTGCGCTATCCCCAAATGCTTTTTGTTTTGCTTGTAACCTTTAGGCTGAACCTGAAAGTTCTTCTTGATGTTTAATTTTTGCAAGTGGATTTTTTAAATCTTGCAAAAGCTTAAGTTCCAGATGTATTTTCTTTTTGTTTTTAAATAAAAAAATACTTTAAAGAACAGGATTGGATTTCTGGTGTCCTAAGATGTTTGTGCATGTTGTTTACTTAGCTGGGGGCAACAGCTAATTTCCTTTGTTTTCTTTCTCAGCTCTTCCCGGGGGGGAAGGGGTGAAAGGGCTTGAGGGTACCCTACAGGAAGGAATTCCTAAGTGCTCCTTCCTGGGTTCCAAGGGGTTTTGCATTTGGGTGGTGGTCCTGGAGCGGCCAGTATTAAATTTTAGAATCCTTGTGGACTCCCACCTTCTGCACTCAGAGTGCCAGAGTGGAGAAATCAGCCTTAACACACATTGTTAACGCTAACAGGAGCTAAGGAGAGGAAAGGAAAAAAGATCGAAGTGTTACTTTTCTGCACACTTGCGGAAAAGTAAGAATTTTAACAGAATCCTCCTAACCAAAATACAAGTGGAGTATAATGCACAGATGGGAAAGAGGAGCCACCGCCCAGCATACAAACCTGTGTTATAGCACATAGGTGTAGGAAAGGTATAACCAACCCAGAGAACCTAACAACCCAATAAGTCCTACTGCCGCATGTGGGAGTATAGAAGCAAGAACCCACATGCATTTATGGCTTGCTCATTAATGACAACCCATCCAACAGAAATGGGAAATAGAGTTGATGCAGAAGTTATTGGGTGAGGTTCTTTGGCCTGTGCTATGACTCAGTTTTCATAATGAGCTCTTCTAGCCTTGTAGTCTGAGGCAATTACACACCAATTACTCATGGCACATAACACAGCAATAAGCAAGTGTCCATACAGAGGTTTCTGATGCTTGGCTGGACTATTGGATACTCCTAGAGTTCTGAACAGGAGGCGTGCAGTGCAGCGCAGCCCCAGTTTTTTGGCCAGGTCCTATCCTGGTTTCCTCACCCACTTTCTTATGGTATGCTATTTCCACATGCATCTGCTACCACGCTCACCTGGGCATACTTTCCTTCATTCAGTGAGAGGCTACCAAAGCGATCCTGCTTGTGACAGGCATTGCTGGGTAGTTAAGCACACATGGAAAGGTGCCCTCTTATATCATGGCTTGTGTTTACTTCTTGTAGATTTGCCAACTCACCCCTGTGGCACTTCATGCTGGTCTCAGGGAATTAGTTCAATTCAGCCCTGGAACGCCCTCTGCAAGCTGGTGATCCGCCTGTCCTCTGTGTCCCTTCCGGACTCTGCCCTTGTACCTGGGGTGCTGCTTCCTAGCAGCAATCCCTTGAGTCTTAGGGTCTCCCCTCCCAGAGGAACCCCCACCCTCTATCCCCACCTCGCCTCAGTATCAGGCTACGGCCAGTCATCTAGCCCCCACACCCTGGGGCAGACTGCAGAATCAGCCTACTCACCACTGGCAAGGGTAGGGTGGGTTTGGACCTGCTGCCTTAGCCTACCCCTGGGCTGCCCTCTGCAACCCCCCAATACCTGTTGGCCTTGTGCTAGGCCACAGCCTGGTGCTTTCCAGGCTGGAGCTCCCCAGCTCCTCTGCCTTTCCCCAGCCCTGCTCAACTCAGGTACCTGTCTCTAGCTCCCTGCAGCCAGGCCCTTCTCCCTCTACAGGCAGAGGGAGACTGTTGAGCACCTGGCTCCCAACTTCTTTATACAGGCCAGCTATGGCCTGATTGGGAAGTGGCTGCAGCTGGGCCATGCCCCAATCAGCCCAACTTAGCAGCTCCCAGCCACAAACTTTCCCCAGGGCTGTTTTAAGCCCTTCAGGGCAGGAGCAGGGTAATCACCCTGCTACACTGCTGTATCCAAATTCAGAACAGAGGTAGGAAAGGCTACCCAGCCTGTCTTGGTGGCCTATACAGCACTTTCCTGCTTGCACAACCTATGATTCTAGGAGGTAGCTGGGTCCCTATCATTAAGGAGCTGAACTTTGGACAGATTGGGAGCTCTAAGGCTAGGGATGAGGAGCCGATTTCACTAACGAGAGAGAGAAGAGACAAGATTGAAGATATCAAGGGGATTGTTTATCAAGGCAGCTGTACACAGACAGACCCTGCAATTCTCTTGAGGTCTCTCACCCCTAGCCCTGCTGTCTAATGTTGTGACACAGGGTGTCCCTTAAGTCCTGGCCTGGATTTTGCAGCAGAGGAAGGGACTGCTGAGCCTACTACAGTCCCCTACCCCAGCCCTGTTTCACATGAGAGTCCAGAGAGTGAGGTGTAAAGCTAGGCCAGTCATTAGAAAGCTCTTTTAATCAGACCTTCATGAAGATCACAAAGTCATCATCTGGCGGTGACGGATTGCATTCATCTTACATTCACGGGCTTTTGCAAATATTGCTGCAGAATAATTTCCTTCCATCGCCGGAGCACTCCAAACAAATTAGATTCCCTCTAATCATATCTCCTGTCCATGTAGGAGGAAAGATGGGCCCGTCAGCACAAATGCATTTAGGGGGCAGATGGGAGAAAGCAGGGTAGGGGGCTAGATGTGGTATGCAGTCAGGTGAGAATATGGAAAGCTGCCAAGCACTGAGAAATCGCCAAGCAGTGGGATAGATATATGGAGTATGTCTACACCACAGCTGAGAGCAAGCTTGTAGTCCACCTAGACAGAGTCACACAGCGGGGCTTGAGCTAGTGTGCTAAAAATAGTAGTGTGGATGTTGTGGCTCAGGCTGCAACTCTGTCTTAGGCCCAACCAACCCTCTAGACTTGGAAGCCCAAGCCATAAGTGTCCACGCTGCTATTTTTGGCACACTAGTGCCAGTCTGTCTTACTGGGCTGTGAGACTTGCTCCTAGCTGCAGTTTAGGGAAACTGACAACCCTTCACCTTCTAAAACTGAGTGGGCTTGTCCATACAGTAGGTGGGCTAGGCACCAATGGAAAAACAGGGCAGGCTACAGACAGAATTGCAGGCAACTCAGCTGGAATTTTCAAGGAGGATACAGATTACAGGGAAGGAGACTAATGCCTCTCTTGATTCCACTTCTCAAAGGATGCTCAGGCCATAGCTCTATTATTCAATCAGGGGTAAGCCCTTCACCCCACCCACAAACAAGTCAGACTCAGCTGCTTTATTGAGGCAAGGGTTGGGTTGTGTTTAGTTGAAAAAACGATCAGGGTATATAGAACATTGGAACAAAGTGAACCAGAGCCTGCTGTCCCCAAAGACTACACAGGTGGCATTACACAAGATACAATACTGGGCTAGGGACACTGAGGGAAATATTTAGTTGGTGGTGTGTGGCCATAAAGCCATGCTGAATGCATTCAATAAAGCCACTAGGTTTTCCCCATTCATGCTAAGCCTCAGCATATTAATTCAAGGATCTCCGGAACTGGGAGCACAACAAGACTCGATTTCAGGGTAAAATCAATGATGAGTGGCAGTTGGTGTTTAAACACAGATCAGACTTGCAGGGCTTTGTGCGTGGCAGAGGATACTGCTTTGGCAGACTCATGGGCCTCCCACCAATTGCCTGGCCTCACTTCACTGCCCTTCCTATAGAGAGGCAGCTAATTTAAGAAGAACACTGCTTACCCTCAGCCAGTCAAAGGTTTAATCTCACTACCTTTCAAAGCCGAAGGAGAGCTTTGTAGGATGGACAAAGCACAAGCATCTTGGGGATATCACCCCAATGAAGACCCACAGGACAGAAAATACATAGGGCCAAATTTAGCCCTCATGCAAGCAGGTGCAACTCCGCTGCCAAGAATAGGAGTTGAACTCCCTTTGGTGCTAAGTGCAACAGGTTCCTGCAAACAGTGCAGGGAGTGTTCCCAGCCTCCCTATCTCCATTGCTGGGTTCTGGTCAGCACAGAAAGGTTGCAGTAAAGATCACAAGTAAAGTTCCTCATGTGTCCCCCACCCATTACTGCCAGTTACCCCCTAAAGCATGCTTTCATGGGCTAATTCTTTACTTGATCCCTCTCCTGAGCCACCCGTCATTGGCAAGGTCAGAGCCATAAACAGTCAGGCTACAGGAGCTGGGTGACTGTATCAGAACATATATCATCCAGCATTTGGAGTCAATTACATTTTGAGAAAATGGCAGACAAAGATGAAATTGTTCATTACAGAAAAAACTCCCCCTGCTTCCCGAATTCTGCTTACTCCATTTGAAGCCAAGCAGTGTTGCTTAGTTAACACCGGCCATACAAGCCACATGTTACTGTTGCCTGATTGGATGAGCATAATCCTTAGAATCAGATTTACGACTTCAAAATTTGCTTTCCACAAATAGTTTCTCAGATTCACTGTGTCTGAACAGTTTTGCCAGGAAATCTGAGCATCCCGATAGTCTGAGGAAGTAGAAACTGAAGGGCTGGAACTATGGGAAAAGTGAATTCATTCAAATGCTTTGCAGTGGATAAGTGTTTGCAGTATTTGCCAACTGCCATTGAGTAGGGTGCAAGTGTGCCTGCACCCACGTAGTGGGGGCATTGAGTAAAAGTTGTAAGCAAGCAAAGGATATCCATATGTGGTGGGGAAGCCAAAGACAACATGTGTGTGGTATGTGAGATTGTGGGTGTGAGCAGAGGGCACAAGGATGAGAGGAGAGAGTGTATGGGTGATGTGGGCTATGAGCAATATACATACGGATGTGGAAATGAGGAAGAACAGTGTGTACGTGAGAGAGAGAGAGAGAGGGAGTTACAGTTATCCTTTATTCATTCTCCCGGTCACAACAGTGGGAGTCTTGGCTCCTCACCCCCCAACTTGGTACCAACTCGCTTTTCAGAGGCTTCATCCTGGCAGCTCAGAAACCCTGCCAACAGCGCACTACTGAGGAAAAAAAAAAAAAGTAAACCCCCCTCCATGTCCCTTTTAATTAGCTCCAAGATCTGGCAAGAAAAAACCCACACGGAAGAGACAAAGTAAAGAAAAAAAGTCTTGTTTGAAATACAGTGCCGAGCTAGCTGTGGAATTCTAAGCAGGGCCACAGGGTGCGGGTGGGGGGAATTGCAGCAAGGAGCAATCGGCCTTGTTTGTTCTCCTGGAAGTCTCAGTGTGCATCTCCTCCAATGTGCACTGGTTTTATATAGGGGCAAACCTTTGCAGGCTAGTGGGTTCAGACAGAGTTGGACTGAGGAGCAGGCGCTGCTAGCTTCCTCCTCATGCTGGCGCGTGCTCTCTCTCTCTCTCTCTCCGCAAGGCCTTATCAAATGGGGTAAGCTGCACTCCTGGACAAGGCTGGCAGGCTTCCAGCTCACATAGTGGGAGAGGGGCCAGGCGCTGCTGCTGTGTGAGCACACTTATTAAAGTCTGATTTTTATCTGACCATTAATCAATCCAGACTCAGCCATTCGCCAAAAAAGCCAATGCTTGGAATATGCCCATGTGTCTTCTCTCCATCTTCCAGGCCCAAACCTCCCTCTGCCTCAGGTTGATAGTGACAGTCATTGTACCTCTCCCCACCCAGCCTCAAATCTCCCTCTGCCCTACACTGGGAGGGGCTGTCTCTGTACTACAGACAATCTTTGAACAGGTTCCTTTCATTTTAGCTCCCCCTCCCCCATGAGCATACTTCTTGCTCGCTACATAGGGCATGTGGGAAGCTCTGATGGCTACAGGTTTGTCCAGAAACAACTACCCTCTGCTACCCCAATGGCCCAATCACTATGCCATACACACCGTGACCTCGGCCCTTCCATTGAAATGTTGAGACCTCATTTGGCACACATTGCTGCCAACAACTGAGCTGCCTGGTGTAGTGCGACACTGAGCCCAGCAAGGTGAGGTGGCTGTTTGGGGCCTAGTGTTGATTTCTGTGCCCTGCCCGTAGGTGCTGGAATCAGGAATGCTGCAGCAGCCCCTGGTCTGAAGTGGTTTCCATTATATACAGGGTTTACCATTTGGTTCAATGGTTCTTAGTACCCCCAACTTTAAAAATTGTTCTAGCCCCCCTGGTGCTGCCATTGGATTGGGTGCATGATTAAGATGAATTCCTCGACATTCTGAGGCTGTGTCATTTTTTGTTCCTCCAACAGGATTTCCCTTTCTTGCTGTGCTGTTTCCTGGGAGGATCTCTCCTGGGACCTGCCAAGTGCTCTGCCCGCAGACCTAGCAAAGTACTGTGTGCTTAAAGTTAAGCACAGGAACAGTCCCACTGACTTCAGTGACACTGATCACAAGCTGAAAGTTCAGTAGATAAGGATCTCTTGGATTAGGACCCAGGCACCCAGCATTTTGGAGGATTACGGTAACCACAGGACAATTCTGTTTTTTCTTATATAGGGACTTGTTACATGATGCATATTATCCCTCCCCCCCCTCCCCCACAGTTGCTATTTGGTAACCCTAACTGAGATACCCTCAAGCACAGTGCTACGTCTGCCAAGCTCCTACCAAGGGTTACCTTCTACTTGCATCCGACAAAGTGGGTCTTCACCCACGAAAGCTCATGCTCCCACACGTCTGTTAGTCTGTAAGGTGCCACAGGACTCTTTGCTGCTTTTACAGATCCAGACTAACACAGCTACCCCTCTGATACTCACTACTTGCATTCAGCCTAAGCTTGGATACAGCAACAAGCTACTGAAGCAGCCTACAAGCTTCTTTCTTCTCTGCTTATTTATCTGGACAACTAGGTTTTGATTAGGTACAAGCTTGTGTGTTGAAATCAAACCCACCAAAAATCAGAGGAAGGATGGTCTTGTGGATAAAGCACTGCCTGGAGACTGAAGAGCCCTGGACTCAAGTCCTAGCTCTGCCACAAGCTCCCTGGGGGACCTTGGGCAGGTCACATTTCTCTCTGTTCTCTACCCTACCTTTGGATGTAAGTGATTACTTTCTCTTGCCTCATTTGTGAGCTTCTCAAGGCAGCTACTGACTTACTATAGGTTTGAACAATGCCTAGAATTAATGGAGCCCTGGTCTCAGCTGGATCTTATATCTGAGGCTCCAATAAAACAATAGCAATGAGAATTAAAACCAGAATAAAACTGATTAGATAAAAAAAAAAAAAAAAAAAAGAGTGAACACAACCACTAATGGTGTAACAGTGATGTGGCCAAACTATCTGAACATTGGCAGGGGAACTAGATGCTCTAAGTGCCATTCCTGCCTCTGCTGTTGCTCAGTAGAGGCCTGTTAGTTGCCTCCCCACCTCTTTCCCAGCTGCAAAATGGGTCCAGCTGCATGCACACTACTCTCACAATTTGTTAAACAAGTTGTTTTGCCCCAATTCCCAATTGACTTAAGGAATACAGAGCTACAAATGTGTGCATGTACAGGGGGGAAAAAGAGAAATGACCCAACTCACTACCTCCAAAGGTTTTCAAGGTTCAGCTGCAGATGTTTCTGCATCAAGTGCTATGAAGATGAAATAGGGTAAGTATTACCAGGAAGTTTAGTTTGAATTTTGTTATGAATCTCATTTATTAGTTGCATTGCCTACAGACCAAGGCCCTGCTGTGCTAGGTGCTGTACAAACACAGAAGAGGAAGAGCTGATCACTGCCATGAAGAGTCTACAGCCTTATAATCCCGTCACAAACTGTGAGACCTTCCCCTAGTAGCGACTAATTGGACATTTACATCATGAATATCCAGAGCCACCCTAGTTAATGAGAACAAATATGAGGTGAGATGTTAGAGATTTTGCTTAAGGCCTGAAAAAAAAAATTTATTAAGAATTAGGAGACCTAATTTGGGGGAAGAAATTATCCCAAATCTGCTTCAAGGCAAGGTTCTTCCCTCTTCTCCCAAAGCATCCTGCCTTCACTGGAGACAGGGTACTGGAGTAGATGGATCTCAGATCTGATCAAGTTTAGTAATTCCTATATACATATATAGGGTGACCAGAGACGCAAAATATCAGGACATGGGGTGGGGGAAGGGGTGCCAGCAGAGCAACTCCTTCCCCCTCCCCCCAGAGGCAGAGGAGCATAGGAAAAATTGGTGGGGGCTGAGCACCCACCAGCAGCTCCACACCCTGTGCACGCCCCCCCCCCCCCCCCCCCACAAGCTCACCTTTGCTCTGCCTCCACCTCCCTTGAGTGGGCTGCCATGTCCTGCTTCTCCTCCCTCCTGCATTGCCATACAGCTGATTAGCACAAGCCTGGGAAAGAGGAGGAATGTGGTGTGCTTGGGGAAGAGGCAGGGCCAGGGCGGGAATTTGGGGAGGGATCCAATGGGGGGGAGAGAGGTGGAGTCAGGGTGGGGCTGGGGTGGAGTTTGCAGGGGCACGAGCCCCCTCAACCTGTGCGCCGGAAGGTAAAATAGCAGAACAAACAAGTAAATATCAGGACAGTCCCGATAAAATCAGGACATCTGGGTCACCCTATACATATATAGACTGTGGCAACGTCTTCTGAGAGAGAAGGAAGCTCCCTCACTTGGGACATTAATAAAAGGCTAGTCAAAGCCCTGATAAATGCACTGAAGACAACCATCCTGTATTAGATTGGTTGAGGAGAGGTATACGAACTAGACTTGGGAGTCTCAATGTGGGATAGGGTGTGTCACAAATTTGTATTATTGTGTCACAGCCATCTGGCCTTCTCCCATATTGCTAAATGGGATAGACCTGGACAGATCCCAGCTAGCAGGGAGGGTATCCTAGTATGGAAAAGGTTGTCAATCACAGCATTGATGGCATATTGTAATAGGTCTATCATAAGAATGGCCATAGTGGGCCAGACCAATGGTCCATCTACCCCAGTATCCTGTTTTCCAACAGTGGCTAGTATCTCATGCTTCAGAGGGAATGAGCAGAACAGGGCACTTCATCAAGTGATCCATCCCCTGTTGTCTAGTCTCAGCTTCTGGCAGTCAGCAGAACATGGGCTTGCACCCTGCCCATCCTAGCTAATGGCCATTGATGCACCTTTCTTTTTTGAACCAGTTGTTTTGGCCTCCAACATCTGCGAACATGTTCCACAGGTTGCCTCTGCATTGCATGAAGAAGTACTCCCCTTTTGTTTTAAACCTGCTACCTATTAATTTCATTGGGTGACCCCTAGTTCCTGTGTTATGTGAAGGAGTAAATAACACATCCTTATTCACCTTCATCACACCATGCATGATTTTATAGATTTCTATCATATCTTCCCTCAGTCTTTTCCAAGCTGAAATATCCCAGTCTTTTTTAACTCTCTCCTCATATAGAAGCTGTTCCATACCCCTAATCATTTTTGTTGTCCTTCTCTGTACCTTTTCCAATTCTAATATCTTTTTTGAGATGGGCCAACAAGAACTGCCCACATTATTCACTGTGTGGCCATACCATGGATATACTCAGTGGCATTGTTATTTGCTGTCTTATCTATCCCTTTCCTAACATTGTTAGATTTTGACTGCCACTGCACATAGGGCAGATGCTTTCACACAACTATCCACAATGACTCCAAGATCTCTTGGAGCTAACTTAGACTCCATCATTTTGTATGCATAGATGGGTTTGTGTTTTCCCGATGTGCATTACCTTGCATTTAATTTCATCTGTCAATTTCTTGCCTAGTCACGCAGATGAATGAGATCCCTTTGTAACTCTTTGTAGTTAGATTTGGACTTGAGTGATTTTGTATCATCTGTAGATAGTAAAAACTTCGCCACCTCACTGTTAACCCCTTTTTTCAGATCATTTATGAATGTTGAATAGCACTGGTCCCTGTACAGATCCCAGGGAGTGGGGGGGGGTTGGCGGCTCTATTTAGTTCTCTCCACTATGATAACTATTTTTTCCCAGCCTGTTTCCTGCCTTTTAACCAGTTACTGATCCATGAAAGGACCTTCCCTCTTATCCCAGTGACTGTCTACTTTGCCTAAGAGCCTTTGGAGAAGAGACCTTCCTCAAAGGCTTTCTGAATATCTAGTGGATAGGTTCTACTTGGATCATGGTTCTCAAACTGGGGGTTGCAAGGTTATTACATAGGAGGGTAATGAGCTGTCAGCCTCCACCCCAAATCCTGCTTTGCCTCCAGCATTTAAAATAGTGGTTTTAATTTATATATTTAAAACACTTTTAATAAGGGGGGGTTGCACTCAGTCTTGCTATGTGAAAGGGGTCACCAGCAGAAGAATTTGAGAACTATTGCACTAGATCACCCTTGTCCACCTGTTCGTTGATCCTCTTAAAAGAATTTTAAGATTTGTAAAGGGAAGTCATGTGTCAAAGTGGTATTAAACCTGTCAGTTGAGGAAGAGTTATCTATGTGTCTGATAATTCTGGTCTTTACTCTAATTTCAGCGAGTTTGCCTGATACAGACCAGTAAACTTAATTTCACTAATTGCCAGGATCACCTCTGAAGCCATTTTTAAAAACCACCACATTAGTTACCTGGTACAGAATCTGATTTAAGCAATAGGTTACATATCAGTTAGTAGCTCTACAATTTCATATCCAAGTTCCTTCAGAACTCTTGGGTGAATACCATCTAGTCCTAGTGAGCTATTACTCTGTTTATCAATTTGTTCCAAACGCTGCTCTATTGACACATCAATCTGGGACAGTTCAACTCTTCTGTCACCCAAAACAGATGGCTCAGGTATGGGAACCTCCTTCACATCTTCTGCAGCGAAGACCGATGCAAAAAAGTCACTTAGCTTCTCCACAACAGCCTCATCTTCCTTGCTTACGCCCTTAGTACCTCAAATCATCTAGTGGCCCTATGGATTGTTTAGCAGGATTCCTGCTTATAATAGAAAAAAAATTAAGTATATCAGTTTGTGTGTCTTGCTAGTTGTGCTTAAAGTTTTTTGGGCCTGGTTTTTTTTTTTGGCAGCTATCATACTGATAGTATCTTTGCTTTGAATTAGCTTGCTGGTGTACTGAGACAGATATTGCAAGCCCATGTAATATATTTGGGGACCACGCTGTATTAGGTTTATGTATCACTGTGGGCCAGGGATTGTATGCTATCCTGGGGTGAGGGAGGAGAAGGGAGGTTTACCTCAGCTCCTTCAGGAATTAAAAGTGTATGCAGGGGGAAGAAAAATTAAGGTGACTCACTTAGGTTATGAACACCTCCAGAGATGTACCCAGGGCTGTAACTTGTAATTGCTGGCAATGCCCTGTTCATTGCCCTCAGAAGCAGCAAAACAGATGTGTATCCTTAAAACCCCTAGTCAGGAGAGACTGGCACAAGGATACCAGGCCAGAGAGAGATGACACCTGTTATCTGAAATGGGCACTCCAGGAGCAGACCATGGAACGGGGGATACAGGTGCTGTTACCCTGTATCTTGGACAGGTGCTATAGAGCACAGGGGGGTTCCAACCTGTTTGCTAGCACAGTGATGGGTACTAGAGAAACCTTACACAAGAGAAAGGGCCACTGTTCCAGATATGCCTTTCAGTGCACTTGTACACTATTTGTACAGAGCAATATTATCCTAAATGTTCTAATTATTCCTCCAGATTAACAAAAACATGTTATATTATTGATGGATCTTTTGCAATATTTATAAAACACAGATAGGATTAAGGAGGAATAAATAGATATGGAGAGGTTGCCTAACAAGTAAATAATAAATATTCAGTCATCTATTTTTTGCGAGATGGTTTAAATATACAGCATTTTCAATAAATCTTTAATAACTCAGCAAATATTTATTTGCTTCTGAAAAGTAAGGGAATTGCAAGTAAGCTCTGCAGATTCCACAAAGGGCAGGCAGATGGAATGCAGGCCATATAGCTAAGTAAACTTATCCTTGCTGCTGTTCCACTCCCAGGCTTGTATTAGGTAGAGAAAGGTTGGGATGCACTATCAGGAACAGAGCTGAGGTCTCTCCAACTTGCCTCACAAAGACCCTACTATTGCCCACCCTCATAGTATGCACCACTTTTGTCCAACTCTCTACCTTTACATCGCACCAGTTGTAAGCCTATACCTTTGCATTTTGCACCCCACGCACATCCCCACAAAGTGGACTACTCACGCATTCACCCCCTCACTTTTCCAGCACATGCAAACACACACAGCGCAAACATACAACCTGAAACAGGACACAATCCTTCACCTTGAGTTCTGACATCCCGCCGCGCACACAGTGCTTCAATTGTCTCAAATTCCAACTCCCTGGCCAATGGTTGAACTGCATTGATTACAGGCAAGTCTTCTGCACATTTACCAGCCACCATTAGAGAGTTTTACAGCATGTTGGTTTCCACACAGTAAAAACCACCACACACCCCAACCACCCTGCCTATTCAGTGAAAGGAAAACTTGTGGATTAACAGAGGCCATTTACCTGCCCTTTGTCAAAAGCCCAGTGAAATTGTAGCTGGGGGAAGTGGCTCTTTCTTTGTTCATTGTTAAATAACCAGCTACAGTGGATTTTCCCATCCCTACATAATGTCCACGTGTTGCTCCATGCTTGACACTTGTCCAAGAGGGGCTGGCTCTAGATATTTTGTTACAAGGGATTGAGTGGGAAGCCAGGAAGCAGGTGCCTTTCTACTCTGTCCCAATTCCCATAGGCTTACAAGATGTTAAGAGACCTTGATCCAGCAAGGTGCTCATCCCCCTTAACTCCCAATGTAGGTAGTGGTAGCTGAGAGCACTCAAGCCTGACTACCAAGCCATAGGAGTTTAAAATCCCAACTAGCAGCTGAGGAGATCTCATTGCACTGCAAAAGCTCCATCACACTCAAACCATGATGTTGCACCCATCCATCATGGCCTCAGATAACACCATATGAGGAGAAATCACTATGCTCCCTTCCCTCCAATATTTCTTTGCAGCATCAAACACCATAAAGACAGTGGCTGTTTGTAATCACTTGGTATTAGAGTAAAGAAAGCTTTTTACAATTAAAATGCCTAAAACAGAATTAACACATTTAGTTTTAATGGGATAGGATGGTTTTTTGCAATCAGTATTTATTTAAAATGCAATGACCAAGCAGTGTCACTGAGTTTTAACAGCCTGGGAGTAAATAGCTGATTGTGTGTCTAGTATGTGGATTTGTAAACTTCAGCAAATATGCTTTTAATAACCAGTTGATGACATAACAACTGTCTGATTAAGTAAGTCAAAGGAGATGGATCTAGCTGCAGGAATCACTACACTATGAACATATTCATTGAGGTTGAAAGTTTGACACAGATACGTATCTCCCTGCCTGTGTCCTTACTGCAGTCCCTCAGGCTGTCTTCTCATTGATCTCCTAAGATACACAATGCTTCGCCTGGTCAATACTTGGACGGGATCTCATCAAGGGAAACAGAATGCTGGAGGAAGCGAAATGCAGCAAAGCACACTCTTCCCTCTCACTCTTCATGGAACCCAGTGCCCCAGTGTGATGTTACTGAGCGCTTGGTTTATAGATGGGGGCACAGGTCTGGATCACCTATGGTCACTGAAGGTCTCATGGCACTTTTCACAGGAATATCAATCCTAAAGTCCAGGCAAGTCCTACTGTGGTTTTTCAAATTCTGCCTCCCCAAACGTTTTACTGTATCCAGACAAAAGCAGCATCATGCCTCATTTCCTGGTCCACTTCCTGTTAGAGTAGAACTTCCTTCTGAAGCAGACCTAATGAATACCACTTGAGTGTTCTCCTAGTGGTTCTTCCCTTTGCACAGCCCAAATACCCTAAAGCAAATCCCTAGTTAGTTAGTTTAACCCTTTAACTATTGAATTGTTTGAGATTTAGTAAACATACATTGTGGTAACTGCAGTCCCCAACCAGCCACAGGACTGGCAAGACTGAAAAGTTAGCTTAGAAGCATCTTTGTTCACCTATTCCTTCACTAGGACTGTGCTGAACATCAGCTCTCACTGGGTTAAGATCTAGCTCAGGGTCTAACCTAAGGCTCTTGTCACCTGGGACATAATATCACACTTCCCCACTAATAGCTGGAATAAGAGCACCAACTCATTTCACTCAGTTGCCAGGATAGCAAGTTCCCAGTGTAGCATTTATTTCTAAATAAGTGCAGGTGTCAGGATAGATGAAATTGCAGTCCATATCAAGGAGGAGACAGACCGACCCTTGGACTGCATACATCGCTCCAATGAAGTCAAGGAAGCTGTGGTATTTTACATCAGCTGAGGATTTGGTCCAAGGTATTTAGTAAAGAAAACAAATCACATTTACAGAGAAATGAACAAGCTTCCATCCATACAGCTTGATTCACACCTTTATTTCATTCACCAGGGACAACCTTGTGTGGAACTCTGCAACAGAGACATCCAGTGGTTAAACATACTGCAAATAACCATATCGGAACAGGTGGACCTCAGAAGGTTTAGAAATTCAGGTCAGATAGGCATTGAAAAAGTTTGGAAGCCTAGGTAAGCTTCTAACCCTCTGGGGACTGGTGATCCTTCAGATATGGATTTCCCAAAGGGCTCCCAGTAAGCCCTGCTTCTGGTCTCATTGGAAATACCCAAACAAAACTGCCTCCTTTGTCCAGAGATGCACAAGAATCAACCAACAATGGATCTTAACCCAAGCTGTAGGGGTTGGTTCTTATTTTGTCAGCCAACCACCTGTTCAGACTCCACCCCTCATTGGTTACCATCAACCTGCCTGCCTTCAACAAACAGCACTGCAATAAGATGGACAGTCAATGAAGCTGAAAAGGCTGGTAAATTTTAAGACTAATGCAAGGGAGCACTCACTGAGGGAGTCTGAAGTTCAAACTGCTGCAGAGCATCAAATATCGTGACTGAATTTTTAACAGAGATGGAAAATGTCATGCCTATTAATAACTCGTTGATCACAGTAATAATAATTACACTTTGCCCTCCTGCAGCACCTTCTATTCAGGAGTCTCAAAGTACTTTGCAAATAAATAGTTCAGTATCACTATCCCCATTTTACTGACAGGGAAGTGGGAGCATGGAGAGATTCAGAGTCACACCTTAAGTCATTGGCAGAGCTGGCTGGAATACCCAATGCTCCCAGTTGCCAGTCCTGTGCTTTGCCTATAGATCTTGCTGCCTTCCTACCAATAGGCGAGCTAGGATAAGGTGGCAATCAAATCCCAGCCTTCAGGAATCTGGGTGGTTTGTAAAGAATTGGTCTGCTCTCACCGACAGCAGTGCATCCTTTACCCCATGATGCACCTGCCATTCTTCACTTTCTTCTAAAGAATCAGCTCAAAGAAGAAAACAGGATGTAGGCCTACAAGGACCAATAACCCAATACAGAAAATTCCACATTCCTAAGATAAACAGGGCTGTCAAAAAACCGAGAAGCAGGGGCAATGCTAGCAGAAAAGGTTCACAGGAGGGGAGAGAAGGGAAGTAACTCACCTAAGGAAGAGCTTTATGTAAATAGTTCCATTGAGATCAATGGAACAACTCAGTGAGTAAGGGCTGCTGGGTCACACCTACAGCAAGTTCTCTCTGCCTTCACTCTGCTGGGATGTGCAGCCAAGCCTCTATTAACTCATCACCAACAACTAGATCAACCTGGTGCAAAGTAGTGGTGAGCAGGCTCCATGCCAGTTACAGTGCTGTCTGGGAGAACAATCCAGCTCTCCAATTAAGGGGCACACAGCAGCATGTACCTGGGAGAGGAAAGGCAGAACACAAACCTCTAGGAGGGACTCATTCACCAAGAGATCCTTAAATAGAGGTGTTGCCTTCCTCATCCTACAGCCTGAGTGGGAGGAGACTTGGAACCATAAATAAGAGGCAGTGAAAGAGCCACTGGGATTTCTCACTGTTTTTCCTTCTCTCCTCACACTTATTTATGAAACATACTAGGAGCCTGGACATGGATCAGCTTTTTCTGCTCAATGTTTATCATCTCACCTGCCTCACTGAAATAGGAACTGCAGGCACTTTGATTAATGGATTGAAAAAGAATTGTATAGTTTCCCTGTCACCCTGGTAAGCGCTTTTCTGGATCTTGTGCTCAGAGGCTATTTTATAAACATAGCCCTCAGTGAATCTCTGCAGCTTGCTTGATGCCTCCTACCAAAAGTATTGTGGGGCTGGCACTAGGTGTTATCCTCTGGCTGCAGGTGGAGACACACTGTGGTGCTAAGTCAGGGGGGACTAGGCCCTCTGTGTAAAAATAAAGGCACAAGCCCAAAGTTCTGTTCAGAGGCAACAGCAGAGGAAACTTGTTCCTCTTTTTGCACCCAGAAAGCTAGAATAAAGGTTCTCAGTCAGTGTGCCATAACTGGCCCTGGGGAGGAGGGGAGGGCAGCCTACTCCCTTTCCTTGTTCCACAGGACAGCATGTCCCCTAATCCATTGCAGCAACCCACAGTGCCTCCTGTGAAACCTTTCAGAAATCAGAGCAAAGGATTCTGGGTAGGATCTGAAAGGGATAGGGTGGAACCAGCCAAATGCAGAGTTCACAAGTGGCGGGGGTGGGGGACGGCAGCAGCAGCAGAAGAGAAAAGCTGAAAATGGGATCACAGGAAGAACAGGCAGGACACAGTATCACTAACCCTAAGTGTTTAATATTCATAAGTTCATCCCTGCAAAAATCATTAAGTAAAAAAATCCCTCAACGTTTAATGCATGGGTTGTGTGTCTGTCTTTTGGTTTCCACCCTTTAGGTTACACACCTCATTTTCATGGCTGGGGAGAAAAGCTAGCAACTAACTATTTTGAAAGCAACCCAAGATTCTCACCTAATCACCTGACTCCAGCAGCTAGAGCATTAACAAAACATCGAATGTCACAAGTTCTGAGAGTTGGCAGCCCTGAGGACCAGGGTTGGGCAAAACTGGCAAAGACTGATTTTCTGTCACAAAGGTATGCAATTTCATTCCAGGCTAACTCACAGCCTGAAAGTGTCACGCTGCACACCATTGTCACCAAGGGCTTTTTTACTTATGTGCAAAGCCACAGAGTGAAGTCTTGCTGTGGCTCAGGAAGGCATTTATCATCCCATCAGTAATCAGGCAGGGGAGGGAATAGTTAGCAACGCTGAGATAGGCCTCCACATCAAAGCTGAGATCCAAGTTATCTCTGGCTTCAGGGATGTGTGGATCAAGAGTGTTGGTTTAGACCCATGTCTCCTATATAGAGGCCAATGCTGGAGTTATGTCCCCATCTCACGTAAGGCAAAGCTTGAGATCAGTGCAGGGTTTATAGGGTTCAAAAGGAGTTGAACCAACACTCTAGCGCCAAATTTTTTAACAGTCCATGAACACAAACACACATATCCTGCATTGTGGATACTAGTTTCAGTGATGCAGGCAACCATCAGCCCAAAGAACAGAGCAATAAGCCAAGGAAGCATATCTGCTTCCACAAATACAAGAGCAGGTCCAGTTTCATCTAAGAGAGGGTAATCTGTCTTTACCAACCCCCGCCCCCTCCCCCCAATCTATTTGTTCCACACACTGAAGGTGAAACACAGAAGTGAATCAAGGAAAAGCCTGCCACCAGTAAATCAGCTAGTCCCTCACCCTTTGACTGGTGCAGGATTGTTGCGTGCAGGTGCCTGGAATCCATCCAGTTATTTAATCTTGCAGCTAGTATTCTTTTATCTTTGCAATTTGACTAATGTTTATTCTTGTGGAAATGAAGGACACATGACATGGGCTAGAGCCAGGACACTCAGAGAGCAGACACTGCAAGTGTCTCTCTCACAGCTCTGCCGATGCACTTCACTCCTGCCCCGCAGTGCCCTTCCTGTATATGGACCTCCCTGAGGGGAGACTTCAAGTATGTAGTACAGCAGGGGACACCCCTGGGAGCATAAGCGAATACCAGCCAACTCTTTCCACATGTGACCTTTATGAGATTTCACCCCTAGTGCTGCAGCCTTGGAAGGCTGATGCTCTAAGCTACGGAGCAACCAAGACTCCACCTAAGATTTCCTGCATACCATACTCATCCCACCCTGATTTGCACTGACAGCCCCAATAGATTTCAAAGGGGAGCCATGACTGCACAGGACCTCTGAAATCAGTCAGGCCCTAACCCATTTGTCTCAATGGTGGAATGAATGACGCTTCATGCTCTTATTTTTTTAAAAATCTATGTGTTGATTGAATAATTGGCATCCTCCTCAGGCCATGGCAAGACAAAGAGGGCCTTCTGCCTTCCAATACGGTTCACTGCTCCTCCCATTCTTTAGCATTCAGCAAGGACCTTTGAGAGGGCCTGGGGGAATTCATTTTCTTCGCAGCCCCCTCCAAACAACCTTACTGCTGGCTTTTTCAAGTGGGATTTGCAGGAGAAATATGAAAGCTAAAGACACACCATATAAATAAACATGGAATGGGAACACGAGGTGAACACAGAGGCCCGATGCAGACTAGAGACACAATACAGCATAACAAATAGTATGTTGCGCTTTGCCTGTGGCATTTTCTAGCTACATCAATAATTATATAAAATGGTCACTGATTTCTCAGCTGCCAATCGATACAGGCTTTGGTGCCGCCCCGCTCCGTGGCTGCTTGTTGACCAAGGTGCTCTTTGCAGGCTTCCACCCTGACCGCAGTGGGGATTGATTCCCACATAATAAATGTGGGACTTGTGCGCCTTGGCAGGAGCCAAGGGCTGGCAAAATGGGGAGCAACCTGGAGGTGAAGGTATCCACCTGTCAGGTGCAGTAGATAGCCGGTGATGACAACCAGGCACTGCTTCACCTAGTCAGCAGGCTCTCCAGCTGCAAACTCACACTGCTAGGGCCACTCTGCAGTGGTCTTCCATGGCATGGATGTGTCCTGTCACTCTTCACCCCAGCACAGCATTAGAGGGTGCTGTGCTGCTGGAGATGCCAATACTCTTCATGACACAGACACACTCCAGCACCCCAGGGATGGTTTTCCCCTAGCTTCTCTGTTCTTCTGGCTAGGAACATTGTAAATCATATTGCTCTAAGAGCAGAGATGACTTCTGGCAATTGGGCACTTAAGACAGGGTGGGAAGGAGAGCAATGAGAGAAGTGGCACTAAAAAGGGAGAAAATAGGAAAGCGGACGAAAGAAACTGATTGAGGACAAATAAATGAATCCCTCCTGTTAGCTGGTGTGGGATTCCAGCAGAGAGCAGGGCTCTAGTACAGATTCAAACTATTAATACCATTATTTAAATACCACTCGGAGAGAGAGTTAGCAAGAGCTGCGTCTGACCCACACGACTCCCCACAAATGGCAATTACCTCTAAAAGCTTCCCAAGTCAAATCTAATTAAACAGAGAGACATTTGGAAGCTGAATGGACAGCTTTTCTTCCTGGAAAGAGGAGGGTGCTGGGTTAGAATTGACCAAGAAAAACAACCAGAAGCCATGTGTGGTATCTGCTCCGCGCAGTTAGGCGATGGAGGAAATTAGATTGCAAGCTGTCTGTGGCCAGGCTGTGTCTTTGATTCGTTAGCAAAACATCATTCCATTGCTATGTAAAGTGTCATGGAATATAACTGGTTTGGTCCTTACCATAGGCAGAACTCCCACTGATGTCCAGGGGAATTTTGACTGAATCACAACTATGGTATTGGAAGCCTTTTCCATTACAAGAAAGGCACTCACAACACTGCCCTGCACCTCCCCCGCTCAACCCCCCCCCCCCCAACTAACCACCACCACCAACAGCAATAATAAGTGACCCTGAAACAAGTTAACTTAACTAACTCAATCACAGCAGAAAACTCTGAACCAAAAACCCTCCCCCCACAGCAGAATTTTGGGCCCAAAGCCAGGATAGGTGACAGACTCCATGAAGGCTGCTAGGCACTGCACAGAAGGCACTTAGATACTATGGTGATGTGCTGCTGACTAAACCCCTAAGATAGATAGGGGTATCATCTCCACAGCCCTTGTTGCAGTAGTAACTTTTTGCAACCAGAAGGACCAGGTTGACCCAGTTTTGTTACCCCTACCTGGGGCTGAACACAACCATAGTTATTAGTTTTCCTGCAGTATCACCTAGAGCCCCAACTGAGATGGAGGCCACAGGGTGCTAGGGGCTGCACATCTATGTAGAAAGATAGAGTTTTGACACCACTATATTCATATCCTACACACTGTTGTATTCATCTTTATGCAAAATATGTCTTGTGAGAGCTCATTTGAAAACTAGGAACTCAGTGGTCAATAATATCATGGTAGAATATGTGTAGCAATCTTTTATGTAAAGTTATGAATTCCCCCTGAATGATGTTGACAGCACATGTTCAAACCCACATAATCCTGTGGAGGCAGAACTGGTCAAGCCGGTGTAACACAAGAGTGTGGGTGTACATATAAGTTGTAAAGAGAGAGTGCTCAGACAGCAAGAGGCGGAAGACAGGAGACAAGAAAAATACACATTTCAGCAAACTGGTGAGAAGAAACAACATGGAAGATTGTTCACCACCAGACACCATGTCACCGTCTTTACTGTTCAAAAGAACTTTAACTAGGGATAGCCCCCCCAAGAAAATGCATTTCAGTGGATAACTACAAAAGTGAGGGGAAAAAACAACAAATGTCTCTCCCCTCCAGCTAAGAGAAGAAAAGAAACAGCCTATGACTTTTTGGGAGCAAATCCTGGCCCGAAATTTGGTCAGCCCTATTGCTGTGGTAGGACTTCACCTTGAACCAAGTTACAGTAAGTTTAGAAAGCATTTTATATGTATTTTTCTTGTAAGCATTTCTAACTTTAATGCCATGTTACTTGTACTCACTTAAAATCTCTCTTGTAGTTAAAATAAACTATGTAAATGTAGTTCAATGTAAACTAATTCAGTGTTGTGACTTGTTTAGGGAAATCCATTTAAGGTAGCAGACTGTTTTGTTTTGATCCTCTCAGAGGAGCATCAGACCTAGTATATCTGGGCTGCCCTGGAGAGGGCTGGACAGTGCTGAACACATGTTTGGGGAAAATCCAGGAAGTGAGAGTGCACTGGAGTCACCCTGCAAGCAGTAACCAAGACTGCTGGAAGTCAGATGTGGCTGGTGTTTGCTGACAGACTGCTGAGGTCAGAGCTGCTGGACCAGGGCTGTGGCTTTACACAGACACTCAGGGTGTGACCTGCCTGCTGTTTAGCTGTTTGTGAAGGGCCCAGGTTGGGCATTGCAGCAGGAAAGCATTGTGAGGAACCCCAGGTTGCAGGGCAAAGGTGACACAGCCCCTGACTTGTCTGGATTGCACTCTGGTACATCATAACAGTCCCTGCTGCAAAAAGCTCAGACTTAATTGAGAAAGGGTACAGAGGGAGAGGCACGACATGGGACTTGTTTAGGGCCAGTGACAGAGGCAGAACTAAGACCCAGCTGTCCCGATTCCCCATCTGGTGCCCTATCCACTAGACCACATTGCCTCTCCAGGGAGTCCAGAATGATATAACATGCACCAGCACAAGTAATAAGCTGCAACGGCATAATCACGCTTCTGCCACTCCATCTACTTCAAAACAGAATTCAAAGTTCTAGTCTGACTTCACAAGGCCCTTGAGAAATCAGAACCCAGGAACATCAGAGGCCACCTTGCCTTTCACAGTCTCCCAGGAGAACCAGTTATAGAGCCTGCTCAGAAGGGCAAGGTCTGCAGTCCTGCTGATGTGCAAAGAGCTAGGATGGGAGAATGCTCCCAACAAAGAATATTGCTTGAGTATTCTCCCATTAAAATGAATTGAGTGGAGTCTATGCCCAGCAATAGAATTTTACTCATACAAGTGATCCCAGAAAGGGGATTTAAAAGCGTGCATTAGCAAAGGTTTGACTACACACAGAAGCCCCATCTTTCTTAGGTACTTTTATGTAAAAGGGAAGACTCACCTCTGGCAGGCCCCATCGTCACTGGGCATAGAATAGCAGCTCTTTCTTCTCTAGCACCTCCTGCCAATGGTTGCTCTGGTCCTGTGGTGTCCTCTTTTCTCATGCCTTAGCCCTCCAGCCAGGTCACACTTTAATTCCACCCCTTCCAGGGTAACAAAGTTCAACAGAAAATCCAGTGTCTTTATATCTGGTCCTTGGCCCCAACACTGGGCCCAAATGATCCTCATACCTTTCTCTCAGGGCTTTAAATCATTTTCAGCCCCTTACAATAGGGGTCTCCATGCCATCTTCCCCAGTGGCTGGTAGGGGAACCCAGCACCCCACCACCGCCACACACTGGATTCCAATTTCTAAAAGGAGCAGCCAAGGTTAGCTCTACCAGACATGCTGCTGCTGCTGCCTCCTTGGATTTCTTCCTGCCTTCAGGCCTTTTCCCCAGCCCCTGTCTGGGCTCTGTGTAATGATCAGCACCTCGTAGGACTTCTCCCCAGAGGTCTGGTTCCTTCTCTTGTCACAGAGAGCCACAGGGGTTTGCTCCAATCCTGTGTCTTCCAGAAATTTTCCTCTCTCATCCCACACTAAGTTTCCTCCTCACAGTGCAAGAGCCTTCCCATTGCCCTCAGATCCCTCCACTCTCTACCACCAAGAGGGTAACTGCAGGGTTCTTCCCTCTCTCCATAAAACCCCTCATCCTTCAGTCCAAATGACCCTTCAGCTTTACCATCCCTGCCTTTCAGGCACCACTACCTCCAGCCTTCTCCTGCTTCAGAAGCACCCAACTCCAGCCCCACACTTCCTCTTAGCTCAGGACCCTCTAGTTCTGGCTTTAGGCTTTTATCTACCTTTAACTTAAGAGAGAAGACTGCCACCTAACTCACTAGCTGGGCTTCATCTTAAATTAGGCCTGGCCCATCCTCCAGGTGCAACCAAGTGTCTTAATTAGCCTCTCAGGCCCATATTAACCCTTTCACTGCCTGAGTGGAACAGATTCCCCATTGCAGGGCACAATTAACATAGTATCTGAACACTTCAAGCAGTGAAGTGCTACTATCTTCCTACTGTTGTCCTTGAGGCACAAAGACCCAGATTCTATTTAGGCTCTTGACTACCATTGATTTTGATAGAAGCTATGACTTTAAATGCCGGCCCTGTTTACCAGGAGCAAAAGTGTGTGCGAATGCTATTATTTCAGTTGAAAACAGATTTACTCTAGGTCAGCTTGCATTGATTAGGAACAGGTTTAATATAAACCAAAATAAGTCACTCTTAAATCAGAATTGGAGTGTCCATGCTACTGTTTGCTTTGTTTTAACTAAAATGGTGCAAATGTGTATGTGGACAAGGACTGAGTGTTTGGTGGATAGCAGGAGAAGCAGGTTCTGATGACCAAGCTGTACTGGTGGAATTGTTAGGACTGACGTGTTGTATTTCCTTTGCATCTAAACAAGTCAATTTGGAAGACTGATTTCTCTTTACTCTGCTGCTAGGGCTATCTCTTTTCATTGCGTGCTGAAGCTCAGTAAAGGTGATTAGCATATTTTATATAGAAGAATGCTTTATGCTGCAAAGGGATGAGGTTCCCAAAACTCTCTGCCAGAGGCCTGGAACAGATAATTAAATGAGGATCTGAGCACACCGTTCACAGCTAGGATCATTTAGTCAGTGTGTGTACATATACGCTCTCACACATACACAGTTTCTTTATGTTCCTATGAATGTGACAAGAGAAAATGACATTTAAGATCTGCACTCAGGCAATCAGTATATATAGCAGCCTACTTTTTCTCAGAATGATGCCTAAGGCAAGGCCTGCAAGACCCAGAAAGGGAGAAGTTTAATGTATTCAGCTGTCCCCTCATGCTGCTTATCTGCTACTTCTCCTTATGCTATGCCCTCTACGGAGATAATCAAACTCTCTGTGGCTTCTTCACACGCTACAAGAATTTGAGGGGAAGGATAGCTCAGTGGTTTGAGCTCAATCCTTGAGGGGACCACTTAGGGATCTAGGGCAAAAATCAGTACTTGGTCCTGCTAGTGAAGGCATGGGGCTGGACTCAATAACCTTTCAAGGTCCCTTTCAGTTCTAGGGGATAGGTATATCTCCAATTATTTTGGGGGAAGGGATAGCTCAGTGGTTTAACCATTGGCCTACTAAACCCAGGGTTGGGAGTTCAACCCTTGAGGGGCCCATTTAGGGAACTAGGGCAAAAATCTGCCTGGGGATTGGTCCTGCTTTGAGCAGTGGGTTGGTCTAGATGATCTCCTGAGGTCCCTCCCCACCTTGATACTCTATAATTGTGCTTATCCACTCAGGGAACAGAAACAACAGCATGTGACTCATGCAACCAATCACAGCCAACCTTCAAAGCTAAACTACTGAGTATCAAATACCCAGTGAACAGGTTGTGACCAACGCCTAAAAATAAAACCATCATCCTCATTCATGGAGTAGGTCTGAGAAAATGACCATCTACTTACAGGCATTACACACACAAGCAATGAGGTTAAACCCATCGCTGAAGTTTCCAAAGCTGCCTAAGAGACATGGACAGCCAATTTGCATTAAAATTAATAGGAGCCCACCTCTGCTTTTCAAGAGCAGATGAAGGCTGCAGGGCTCCTGACAGTTGTGCCAGGTTGGGAGAGGGCCTTCACTGAAGCGAGGAGAGGGGGCAGTAAATCCTCTTGGGGAATCAGGTTCTTGTGGAAGACAGGCCCTATGGAGACTCAGAGGATTATTATTAGCTCCATTTGTGCCATTAACAAATGTTGAAAGGGTCAGTGTGTGAGGTTTTCCTTCCCACAAGTGGAAGGAGACACTCACAGGGTTGTGAGCTGTAATTTTGAGGTGATTTAGCTGAATTGTAATTATGGTCTTATCACCACAAAACACAGATTACCAAGAGGCAATTAGCACCAGTTGTCATAACCATGGTAAATCTGTCATTGCTGCTATATAGCTGTAGCCCTTCAATTGCTCCCACCAGTGGGAAGCTGCAGGCCAGCAAGGCTACCTCACAAAGGGCTTCCCCACCCTGATGAGTCTGTAGACAAAGGAAGCCATGTTTAGACTGGCATGAGTGAGGAAAGAAGCTGTCAGCTGAATTAAACTGGATTCTTTCTTCAAGCAAACCGCTGGAACCTTAAAGCCCTGCCATCTTGTCCCTCTCCTTCCTCTCACCTCCCTCTAGTGTTCTTAGATTCGCACTGCAGCACCTCATTCCTGCTCCTAATCACTTACAGAGACATTTTCAAAAGCATCTAACTGTATTTTCAAAAGTGACTTGAGGCCCAGATCCATTCATTCCAATGGGAGTTAGAGTACATGTACATTGTGGAGACGACTCCAGTTTAACTACATTCCCATAGCTATGCCAGGATAACGCTGTAGTGTAGATGTACTGACACCAACAGAAGCAGTTTTTCCATTGGTATGGGAACACTACCTTCCCAAGCGACAGTAGTAGGTCGATGGAAGCATTCCTCTGTCAATCCAGCTGCATTTATAGTGGAGGTCAGGGTAGCATAACCATACTGCTGTAGTCCCCCTAGTAGCCATGGCCTAAGTCGCTTTTGAAAATAGGACTGAGGGTCTTAAGGAACTGTCTACACACCGAAGTTATTCCAATTTAAGTTAAATTAGTCTAGTTAAACTGGTCTAACTTTACTGTGTAAACTCTCTTATAATCAGTTTTAAACTGGTTATAGCAATGTAGCACGCATATAAGCCAAGTTTAAACCAATGAGTGTCCACATACAAAGTTGCACTGGTTTAACTACACTGGTATAAAAATAATACCTTTAATTATATTGGTACAACTTTGTTGGTAGACCCAGTCTCTTAGGTTCTTTGAAAAAGTTTACCCACAGTCCTTATCCCTTTAGAATTCCTCCTGTCCTGCAAGAAAGGAGTGTCTTTTCTAAGGAGGAACTAAATGCTATTCAGTCTGCAGACCAGGATCTTCCCTAAAGGGCATGAGGAAAAACATACTCTGAGTGTGATCTCCATGTGAACTCTCTTTTCCTCGTCCTGTATACAAACACACCCACACATGCCTAAGGGACAGGCTCTAAAGTGCTGGTGTTGCAGTTGGTTTAAATGACTACTGGGAACTTATTAGGACCTGCTATGTTTGCAATTCTAGGGTAAAAATTAGCTAAAGAAAAGGCTCTCCAGCGTTTTTATTGCTGGAGAATGAACGTCAGGATTTGGACGCATGCTTGTTCAATAGGCAATAAAATGGTTCTTTCTAAAAAGTTAACATTTACCAAAGTGGTGGTGTCTGATTTTCAGCAGTTATATCCTCTTCTACATGCTATGTAGGGATAAATTAGGATATTGCTATATGGCAGGTCCTGGTAAACACTGACTTCTTCATAGAGGCCACCATACTGCTTAGGATATGAGCACTCAAGGATGGAGTGCTCTAAGAGGTCAGAGCAACACACAATGACTCTCAATACTTTGGCAGAAACCACAATGAGCATAAATAGTTTTGGTCTGTCAAGGCATGAAGTACCCAAGGTAGTAAGGGCTAGATCTTCAGGGGTATTCAGGGCCGGGGCTTCCATTTCGGGGGCCTAGGCAACCGCCTAGGGCACCAGGATTATTGATGGGCGGCATTTTGCCAGAGGGGGCGGCAGGCGGCTCCAGTGGAGCTGCCGCAGTTGTGCCTGTGGACGGTCTGCTGGTCTGCGACTCCGGTAGACCTCCCGCAGGCACCACTGTGGCAGCTCCACCGGAGCCGCAGACCAGCAGACCCTCCGCAGGCATGACTGCGGCAGCTCCACCGGAGCCGCGGGACCAAGGCGTGGGGCGGCGAAATTGTCGTGCGCCTAAGGCACTAAAACTCCTAGCACCAGTCCTGGGGGTATTTAGGCTTCTAATTTCCATGATTTCAATGAAAAGTATGTGCCTGAACATATTTGAGGATCTAGACCTAAATGCTGAAATTGTCAACAACTCACAACTTTGTTGAGCACAGTTTATCAGAGGTATTTCATGACCTTTCCTAATAGCAAAATAGCAGAGCAATGGCGATGTGCTTGGTCCTCGATTGATTAGTCTCCTTATTTTGCTATTGAAGACTTGGTGCAAAACCCTGTGGCTAGCCATTCAATGAGTGTCAATGGAATCAACAACTAGAGGACGCATCAAATAATGAGCATTGTAGATGTTAGGCAGAGATAGGACTATACTGAAATCCCAGATCCAACCACCTTTGAACTGTGGGAAGGCTTGAATCCACATCTAAACTTCAGAGCTTGGGCCCGTGGCTAATGCTGAGCAAAGATGAAGTCACAATACATTTTTGGATGGGTATATGAGTGACTCGTGCTGCAGGTATTCAGGATAGTTGTAGCCATGTCAACCCCAAGATATTAGAGAGACAAAGTAGGTGAAGTAATATCTTTTATTGGACTAACTTCTGTTGGTGAGAGACACAAGCTTTTTGAGCCATATAGAGCTTTTTGAGTCACTTGTTAGTTCTTAACGAACGGTTCACAATGCTGGTAAAAGCGGGCCTTGCTACTTTTAACAAGCAAGAGAAATTCTATGCAGATTTAAGTACTTTGTTGAGAGCAGTATGCTACATTAACGGAGAAACAGAACTGTGCTATAATGAATACAGAGTGGATTCTTCATTGATGCTGCTGGACACTGACAGGCCCTGTGGTTCTTTCTGGCTCTTTGGCTGCCAGACTGACGAACACAGCCTATGCCGCCTAGCATCACCACACAGGGTCTGCTTAGCTCCTGGCCTGGATTGAGCAGTTATGGAATGGATAGCGAACTACATCAAGGAAGGTACAACTGAAAGAAATGTATCATTCACATTAAAAGCTTTTTTACCATGCAGGTTACAGAGAGAGAAGCTGAGCATGGTATGTATTTATCAACAGCACATTAAAGCTCCAGGGCTCCAAAGGTTATTTCATTTCAAATGAAGACCCTCCTGCTCATTTTAAAAGGCTCCACAAGAAGCTCTCTGCATTAAAAAAGGATATCATGTTTTTCCAATCTGCTCTCCCTATGTCCTCTCAATTCAACCAGACTTTATAGCAGGAAGAGCCTTGAATTCACTTTTTGTATGACTACGTGTGAAGCTTAGCAAGCAAAATGTTCCACTGGTTGGTCAGAAATTAGGGTTTGTGCCAGTGCAGAACATGTTTCTTGCTATGACTTGCCAAAAGATGCCCAGTATGATAGCTCTGTACTGCAGACCTGCTGTTCTGCTCTGTATAACACTGGGATGAGTAACAGATGGGATTTCTTCCACACACATATAGGGCTATCTTCTCCTCTCAGGTACAGCTCTACAATCCCAGGGAATCCAAGAGGAGAATTTTGCCACAAAGCTCTTTCATTCACAAAGAGACCATCTATCTACTGGTCCAGAAGCAGCCAGGATCTAGCAGCTAAAACATAGAGCTAGTATCAGTAAGCTTGGGGTCATACTCTGCAGCTAACTCGCTATGTAGGACGCCTGCTCACAGAGAATGCGTCAATTTCCCCATCTGCAAAATGGGGATAATCATTCCCAGCCAAAAGCCTTCATTTAGCTGAAGTCAAAGTGAAATTCCCAATGAGTAACTTAAAAGTGAGAACACTATACAAGAATATGAATTTAAAAACCCTATGCATTAGGAACCCAGGAAATTTAGCATTAAAAATAACATTTCTGAAACCCCTAATGTTTGAAAAAGTATTAAAATGCACAGTTAAGGCAATTAAATGATCATAGCTCTGTCCCTACCTGATATCCTGGATATGGTCGGGGGAGAACATGGATACAACATTGTCCATCCATTTCATTTCACCATTTACAAACCCTCGAATGAGTTACCTTTTGTGCAGTGGCTATATACACTTTGTACACCAGGCATAGAAAAAGATGCTGTCACAGTCCTGGAAGGATCCCCCTGCTGGACACTCACCGGGAAGCTGTATTTCGGTGTCTCGCACTGGGAACTAGGTGCTCTTCTAAGCCATTGTTTCCCACACCATGGGTCATGGGAAGGTTCTAGATAGGTCTCCAAAGCCCAGGCTGAATTAATGCATCACTGGGCCTTGGCCTAGACAAACATTCACTTCTTCCTGCAGCCACCTAGGGTCACAGTTCCCCAGGTTACAACCCCTGGAGTGGGGAGCTGGACCCAGCTCTGTGGGACAGGAACTGCTGCTGTGTTTAGGGTTGCCAGGCGTCCGGGTTTTGACCAGAATGCCTGCTCAAAAAGGGACCTTAGTGGCTCCAGTCGTTAAAAGTCTGGTCAGTGGTGCAGCGTGGCCCTGGGGCTACTTCCATGTGGCTCCTGGAAGTGGCTGCCAGGTCCTTGCAGGCCATAGGCACATGGGCAGCCAGGGAGGCTCCACGCTCTGGCCCTGCCCCAAGTGCAGATGCCACAGCTCCTATTGGCCAGGAACCGCGACCAACAGGAGCTGTGGGGGCGGTGCCTGTGGGCACAGGGGCAGCACAGGGAGCCTCTCTAGCCACCTGTGTGCCTAGGGGCTGCAGGGATCGGCATCTGCTTTCTGGGAGCCACGGTAAGCACCGCCAGGACTCCGCACTCCCCACACACACATGAATCCCCTGCCTTGGTCCTGAGTTTCCCCCAACACCCTGCCCAGCCCTAAGACCCCTCCTGCACCCCAACCCCTCATCCCTGGCCCCACCCCAGAGTCCACAAATCCCAGATGGAGCCCTCACCCCCCCCCACACACCACCCTCCTGCCCCAGCCCAAAGCCCCCTCCTTCACCTCAAACCCTTCATTCCCAGCCCCAGCCCAGGGTCTGCACCCCCAGCCAGAGTCCACACACCCCCTGCACACCAACCCCCTTGGCCCCAGCCCAGAGCCCTCTCCTGCACTCTAAACCCCTCATTTTTGGCCCCACCAGAGTCTGCATCCCCAGACAGAGCCCTCGCCCCCCTCCCGTACTCCAGTCTCCTGCCCCTGCCTGATGAAAGTGAGTAAGGGTGGGGGAAAGCGAGCGATGAAGGGAGGGGGGATGGAGCGAGCGGGAGCGGGGCCCCGGAGGAGGGGCGAGGTTTAGGGGAAGAGATTGGGGCAGGGCCTTGGAGAAGGGGCAGGGCCATTTGTTTTTTTGCAATTAGAAAGTTGGCAACCGTAGCTGTGGCATGAATGCAGGGCATGGTCAACGTCCACCAAACCTCCATGGTCCTCCCTTTTGCATCAGGCCAGGATTATGGTTGTGAACAAGGACAAAATGCAGTGAGTGGGTCACCATAGTAAAATCTTTGGAAGCCACCGTCCTAAGCTTCCCGAGTTCCATTAGGAGCCAGCACTGTTAATTTCCTTGGCATCTGTGGTTGTCTTCCTGGGCACAGGCTCCTTGTCACCCCTTTATATAAATGGGGCCCTGCAGCCTAGCTGCCCTAGGCCCCCAGGACAAGTGCTGAGCATCCCCCCACTGCCAGACACTCCAGTAGCTTAGCACACCCTCTTGCAGAGCTCCGACCTCGTGAGCACTCTGGGTTTACAGTTCCTCTCTTCAGGACACATGATAGTGGAAGCGTGTGAAGCACAGGCTTTGCAGAGGGTTCCCAAACTAATAATTTTCTACATTAGCTACCATAAGACATATATGGATCCCAACAAGACCAACTTCTGGGAAAATTTCTCTGCCTCATTGTCCTCACAACTCGTGGGCTTTCTTTGGGCCTAGATCACAGTCCAGCATTCACCCTCCTGCACACGGCTTCTCTGAATCATGGCATCTCTGTCCCCTGCAGCCAGCTTCCTTCTTCCTCAGCTAGTCGTGCAGCTGGAAGGGACCCCTCTGCTACAGAAACAGGCCCCTCTGTTCTTCTCTCCTGCCCAACTTCCAAGCTTCCTTTTTTCTCTGTGAGTCCCTCTGATTTCCTAGTGTTGGCAACCTCAAAGGATCAAAAATCATGTTGGTTTTTTTGTTTGTTTTTTTCCTTGGACTATATTGTGTTTCTTTGGTCTGTCATTTATTTTCAAACTCCCACTGTCCTCGCTGGTGTGACAATCAGTATTACCCACTCTCCCAGATGCATTGGGTGAACTGATTTTAGCCTCCCCTGCAGGAGCTCTCAGCCCACCCCCCAGTATATCTGTACCTTGCCCAGCTACCAACTCCCAACTCTCTCAGTTCAGGCCCATCTCTGCTTCTACTGGGATTCTTCATCAGCAAGGCCTAGGGGAGCTGCAGCAAGGTCCCCTCTCCCCTTTCCCAGGCTAGGGTGGGCTCCTTCCCAAGCCAGAGGCTGCAGGGGGGTGGGGCAAAGGTGTGCTGAGCTCTTTGCTCTCTCCTCCCCCCTCCTGTGAAAGCAGCAAACGGAACTGACCTTGTGAGGATATGAGGGGCTCACTCTAAAATCCCTTCACTCAAAAAAAAAAATTATAAGAGTTGGCTGTAGTGTTCCCCAACATCTTCAGCTCTGTAGGTTTTAAGACCGAGCACTAACATCTCTTTGCTCTCCTGTACTGACACTATTCAAACCCCACCAGCCTGCAGAGAGGGTGGAGAAAACCAGCTTTAGCTAGGATGCAGCTACATGTTTGTTCTTCCCTGGTGACATCTGTTCAGGTGCTGATAGTATTTAATGATCCACCTATTTATGCACAGATGTGCTGGCACCACTTCCCTGTCTCTTAAGCACACAAGACAGTCATAAGATATAAGAATACCGACAGTTCATACAATCAAACTGGAATTCACAAGTTGTACATATACCTAGTTCCCAGATCATCACAGCTGCACTTTATAAAATCCTTTTTAGGTAATAGCATACGGAGGGCCCTCATTCCATACTCTTCATTAAAACTGCTTGGGCCACCAATTACACAAGAATCAGCGATGTTCAGACCTCGTAGACCTTGACCAAAGAATTGCAGCAGTTGCCTGAAAAGAGCAAAGGTTAGTTTGGTGATGAAGCTGCACCCTCCCAATTGGCATCTGATCTGCAAGTCTGGACGAGCACATTGTCTTATCACGGAAGATTTCTGCTTCCCATTCTGAAAAAGGATGATGTTGGTATGATGGACGGAGGGCTGTGGTGGGGTGATGGTCCCAGGACATTGGCTTAGGGATACTTAAAATGTCTGCAGCCACAGTCTGTGAACATTTTAGAGCCCTTAGTCTTCAATCCAAAGATAGGGTCCAGATCCACAAAGGCTTGGGCACCTAAGTCAGTTTTATGCCCCACTGCCATTCACGGGACTCCTCCTGAACCCTGTAGGCACCTCAAATCAATCAGCGCCTAAGTTTTCAGAGTATAATTTCCCTACGTGCCTATGTTTCTGCCTGGGCACACACACTGCTGCCTCCCTCTAGGTGTCTGGATGCCTAAGCTGTGTGTGGGGCCAGATCCAGTAGGTGTGCTCAGAGACCACCGCTGCATCAGGGCTCATTCAAAATCCAGCTGGAGGAGACAGTGGTGCAGACATCATCCACGTTATAACCTTTATCCCTACAGTTACAGCACTTGCCTGGGATGTAGGAGACCCCAGTTCAATTCCCACTTCTGGCAGAGAAAGGCTTTGAATGAGGGGTCTCCCTCATCTCAGGAGAGTTCTGTAACTGCTGAGCTATGGGATATTCTGATGGGCAGGGGGGCATGCTTGATCACTCCTGTTTAAGCTGTGGATAAATAATGAAAGAGTGGTTAGGGCTGGGGGACAGGACCCTCAGTCACCCACAGCCCAGGCAAGTGCTCTGACCGCTACACTAAAAGTTATAAGGTACCAACACCATCTCTAGCCATGGAGCGAGGCAGGTGCCTAACTCAGTCCCTCAGGTACCTATTCAAAGATCGCTAGCAGAGCTAGCCACTTCCTGGCAGCCTGGATTTAGGCACCTTTCTCTAATAGAGGGGCAGAGTTTAGCACACACCCTTCTCATCAGCAACTCCCATTGGTTACCTTAGGCAGCAACCAGTCTTAAGAGTCTGTCTCTCCTCATTCACTTTATAGAAACCTAGGTACGTAACTCAGGCTTTGTGGATCATAATGTTGTTTCTGTGATTTTCTAGGCACCTAAAAGTTAGGCAATTTGATGCTCAGCATTGTAATGCCTAAGCCCTCTTTTCTGGATCCCACCCTAAGAGCCTAAATACCTTTGAGTAAGTACCTATTAAGGAGTTTAGGGGACCAGAGAGCAGGTCGCATGGAACCCCTTGCATGGGACTCGGAGAGCTGCAGGAGACACGAAGAGAAGCAGGGGAGGGAGTCTTTACACCCTAGGACTGTGTTTGAGAAATGCCCGATCCTGTGTATGTGAAGAGCTGGATCTGTGCGTGACACTGGGGGCTCCTGAAAACCTATTTAATCACCAGTTATTTGAATGGGCATATAATTTGTGATTAAATAGCAGCTAAACATCTTTAGGCATTCCAATTTGCAAACAAATCCATTACTCCCATCAAAAGTTAGAAGGGGGACAGGATAAAGGGCTTAGCATGGAAGCATAGACTGATTCTTAACTATGGAGTTGTGACCAGTGCATTCAGACTACTTACCCACCTATATGAAGTGCTTTGAGTGCTCTGAGTGGAAAAGACCTACATAAAGTGCCTCAGAAAGTTTACCTTTTTAATTTCCTCTGTGGTTTTGTAAGATGATGATGATAATACTTTGAACCTTCTCATCTGAGGATTCCAAAGCAATTTATGAACATTAATGCCTATAGCCTCACAACCCTCCTGTGAGGGAGGCAAGATGAATTACAACCATTTTAAAGAGGGAGAAACTGAGGACACAGAGAGACTAAGTGACTCAACCAAGGCTACACTGGATGATATGGATGGTCTCTGCTTCACACTTGGAAGATGTTGAACGACAAGAATGTCAAATCCTGTGCAGTGGTTTGTCCACAGAAGAGACCACAGTACCTCATGGCAGATGTAGTCCAGCAGGGTAGCTGGGCCCAGAGGGGAAAAGAGGGCCATGAGGGATTCAGAACTAGAACTCCCATGAGGCAATCAGGTGACTCAGGCAGATACACTGATTCCTGTCATCCAAAAACTAAATGTTTCATTTTGCCTTTCCTCATGGAAAATTCTACCAAAATCAATCATTTCAGGTGGAAAATGTTGATGTTGGCAAAACACCAATTCTGATAGAAAAATGTTTTATTCTAATTTTTTGACCAGCCCTATTCCTCAGGCTCGATGCATAACCTCCCTCTGCAAGCCTTAGCAAATCTGTCCTCCCCAATAATTTCAGAGTGGATCACTAGCTACCTGACAAGCCTACATAGGGCGCTCAGTCTCCAGTTATTCCTATTGAGGCTTCTCAGGGAGCCGCTAACCCCATTTAGTCTCATGGGCTCTGTTAAGCCTGCAAAGGCTCCACAGTGGCTGGGGATGGTTATGAAGGACCCCGCCAACCCTACTAAGTCTTGTAGAAGTTGGAGGGGGCCTTGACAAGCTAAACAAGGATTGCAAGGAGATGAACTCCCCAATAGGCATTGTAAGGCTCACAGCAAGATGTTGCAAGGGACTCTAATGAGCCTCCATACTTCCAAGGTGGTCATAACTGGACTATTGAGGTTAGGAGTGGTGGTATGGCCCCCATTCAATGACTAACATACTCCTGCCCCTCACTGCATACCCCCACTCTGCTGAGACCTTCTCATGGGCCTCTTCTGTACAGCTACCCACAGTCTAGGCTCTCCTCCAGCCCAAACCCTCCACTATCTGCTCTCTTACAAACCTCTAAGGAAGTGAACATCTTAGGAGAGACATAGGAGAGGGTTTGTGGGATGACCACACAGCTAGGTGAAGGGGAGAGCAGACCAAAGGAGAAAATGCCTCTTTGCTGCTCCCCTGCTCAACACTGATGAAACCAATTAACCTCATTTTAAAGGTCTCCCACTCTCCTTTCCCACACAAGGAGCTGGCAAAAAAAGAGCTAAAATTTTTTCAAAGGATAGGGGCCACTGCTTTTGTAAATTGGCCTTAATTTGCAAATAGCATATCTGATTAATTTGTGGTGGAAACTTTCCCCTTTCTCCAGTGCAAAACCTCACTAGTCATCAGTGAGTACTGTGAGTTCTGTCTCTAAATGAAAAGGGAGAGAGACAGTTACATTTTTTAAAATAAAAGCTTCTGCCTCCAGCAGTCATTTGCTGGAACAAGCCAATGAACCATTCTGATCTCATTATTTAAAATCTTAACGTTTAAAATTAGAGCTTAATCAACTCATCTTTGGTCCAATCACGTTGATCTTGACTCCGTGAATCAAGAAAACTAAAATGTATTTCTTTTTCTCTTCCCAGGTGTGTTTTTTGTTTTGGTTTGGTTTGTTTTTTTTACTACAAATGGCAAAGAAGTTAGAAGGATATTTGCACTCTGCTTAATGCCTCTGGTTTTTAGCATGTCAAAAATCAGGAAACCCTTGTTCAATTGACTTCAGATTTGTTAGAAAAATTCTAACTTGGCTCCAGATCTAACCTACCAGTTTTGAGACCAATACTCCATTGTTTGTTTGTTTTTTCTGGGGAAGGGGTAGATGACAAAAAGCAGGCTCATAATGAAAATTCAGTTGCATTGTTAACAGTGGACTGGCTCCCACTGTTCCATAAATTACAGCACAGAATAATCCTGCATTGGCAAGATGGTGGACTGGATGGTCTAATAGGGCTAATTTCTATAATTCTGCATGGCAGGGACTTTGGCCCAGATCCTCAGAGGTATTGATTTCAATGGAAGTTAGGCATGTAAGTACCTTTGAGGATCTGGGCCCTTGTCTCTCCTTAGATCTGTAAAGTGCCATGCACCTCTATAGTGCCATAAAATTAAAATATTAGAAAAATGAAAAAATAGATGTTTGGTGGGACTCCATTTTCCACAACAAAAACATTATTATTAGTATTACAGAAGCACCTAGAGGGTCCAGTGAAGACTGAGGCACCATTGTGCTAGGTGTTGGACATATACAGAGACATTCATGGCCCAAAGATTTTGTCACCTAAATACGCTGGACAGACAAAGGACATATTATTTTCCCCTTGTTACAAATGGGGAACAGAAGCCCAGACTATTTAAATGACTTGCTCTAGTCACACATGATGTCTATGGCACAGCCAGAAATTTTATCCAGATCTCCTGCAGTTCAGCCTCATACCTTCACCATAAACCCCTCCGTCTGTTCTGGAATGCTCTCATGTTCCTCAGCGTGACTCACAGAATGGATTCTAGGGGGCTGATTGTAACTGTGTCGTGATTCTGAATAACCTTGCGTCAGTCAAGTGGGGAGGAATGGCCTTGCCCCACTAAGAGGACTTTCCCTTCACTCAATTCCAGCTTCTAGGGTTTCAGATACTGAAAATACTGCATAAGTGACAGCACCGAACAACATTAAAGGCACATTGAAAGAGCATTTTATGCTATTCCATTTTAATGGCTGGCACTTTTATTACATAGCTTGTATGGCTGCAGATTTAATGCCTGGGTGTTGTGAGGATATTGAACATTCCATTACAGTATATTTAGGACATCAGCTTATTTTAAGTATCTGCTTCTTCTTGCACCCTTCCCTTGTGTTCATGAACTTTTCCTGATCCTCGAGACTGGTAGCTGTGCAAGGCTACCTCTTATAACTGAAAATATGACTCACTGGTCTTCTTCTAGCATCTTTGAGCTGAGGGTTCAAAACACTTTACAAACATTAATGAAACCTCAATGAGACTTTATTATTATCCCTATTTTCCAAATGGGGAAACTGAGGAACAGAGAAGGAAATGGCTTGCCCAGCATATCAGTGACAAAACTGGGACTAGAACCAGGAGTGTTAGCACTTAGCTTCCACTAGGCCACACACTCTGACTGCTTTTAACTGTGGGTGCCCTTTTAAGGGTGATTAGAATTGGCATATGGTTCATTTCACTGCATCACAACAAATTGCCTCCATATCTCTCAGTGTACAGCTGACTTTAGCAAATACAGCTTCAGTAGCCTTGCCATTCCTCTTCATCAATGTTCTCTGCCAGATCACTGAAATCTCCTCCCCCCCAGCCCTGCTGCCATAACTATTTCTTGAGACAGTGGAGAAAACTCAGCCCCCACTCTGAGCAGAGCCAAAGAGACACTAATGAGCAGAGGAGGTAAGTGTAGGGCCAAAGTCTCTTAGGAGAGGCCCAACAGTTGCGATGGATTCTTCCTGATCATTGATAAACCCAGAGCTGAATCATGTAGTGGTGCTGTTACTGAGCACTCTCCTAGCTGAAAAAGAGCTCAGAATCACTGCAAATTACTAAGCAGAGGAACTGCCTTGCTACTATCAGGCAGTAGCAGAACAGAGCAGATTAGTGATCCCAGTCCTGTCTCCTCTCTCTGACAACGGCCAGTGAAAGTTGATTCTGCAAAGAGACTTAATCCAGCACAATGCACCTTCCTGGGCTATACTATACTGAAAGGAGACATTTCCTCCTGACCATATACCCTGAAGCATGAAAATGGTCCCTTTTGAATTTCATAGTCAGTACCATAGCTATGTATGCTATTCTTTATACAAGTGCCATATCAGCTGTTCCCCTCTTGCTAAGCTATTTGTCACAGTGATTCTCTGTGATAACAAGTGCCGCAGATTTTTTGCATCTGATCCATTACAGGCGTACTGCCTTTTCACTGGCATGGTGCCCTACAGTGTTTATATTAAGGGGAAGAGTAAAACCAGCATGCTGCTGTCCAGTGCTCAAGACAGTAACACAGCTGTTTCTTAGATTCAGTTGTTGCTTTTGTTGAACATCACAGTCAGCAGTCCCATATGTACTGGTATCTGGGCTCTTTTGGGCATCCAGAAAAAATACTTACATAGCACTTTATCATTTTACCAACCTTAGCTTTAGTTAGCCCTCGTGACCACCCAGTGAGGGGAATTGCATTATTCCCATTTTATAGATGTGGAAACTGAGGCACAGAGAGGTGGCAAGATCAGGGTCAGGACTCATAAATCCCTGGCTCAGACGATGAGAACATGGCACGTTCGCTCAACATTGCATGCAGAGACCATTTGTTGCTGCATCTGGACCTGCATCAAGAGCCAGTACGCCATACAGGACCACACTGGCTTCCGCGGCCGGGATTAAAGGGCTCTAGGCTCCCCGCAGCAGCGGTGAGTGCTGAGCCCTTTAAATCCTGGGCCCAGCCTGGCAAGGCTCAGGGCTCCCTACAGCTGTGGGAGCCCCGAGCCCTTTAAATCCCAGCTGGAGCAGTGGTGGGGATTTAAAGGGCCCGGAGCTCTGCGGCGGCTGGAGCCTTGGGCCCTTTAATCTGCCCGTGAGCCCCGGGGCCTCCCAGCCACCTCTGCAGCTGGGAGCCCTGGGTTGATTTAAATGCCCTGGGGCTCCCAGCCACAGCCGGTGCCCCAGGGCCTTTAAATCTTGAGAGCCCCCGCCATTTCCAGTTGAGGCCACGCCTTTTCCAGATGAGGCCACACCCTCTCAGGACTCTGGCAGTACCGGTAAGTCCTGTAAATTACTTTCACTCCTGCATCCAGGGCATTTGTCTTTATGGCAACTGAACCTTCTGGGTATTATTTGCTAGGTGAAGAGAAGGTGACAGAGAGAATCTCTGGAAGGCCTAACAAAAGTCACGCTTCAGCCACAGATTCTATGAACAAGAACCTAGGCCAAGGAGCATGTGTTTGGAGTTTGGGTCTAAAGGACAGTAATGCAGAGCACATAGAGGGGATGCACCTCTTTCTCAGCAAAGTCAACAATAGGTGTTTTGAGCCACGCTCTGCTAAGATCTTGGCCTCCCACAGCATGTAATTTTAAAATCTTAATTGATTAAACTTTTCTGGAAACCTTATAGAAGGAGAGGCTGATAGGCCAGAATATTAATGCTAGAGAATAAAGATAAATCTTCTTGCATCAGGTTTCTCCAGGGGTGAGGGTAAGGGTAATGTCGTCAGGGTTAGACGTTTATCTCCAGTGACAATAGCACGCTGCAGCCTACGTGCACTCTACTTCACACGCCACGCTGCTGATTAAAATAAGCAGACATTTCTATGAGGTGAGTGCCATTTGAATTGACAAAGTGGGATTTCTCCTGTGCACTTCACACATAACATGGCCCTTCCTAGACTTTGAAGGCAATGGCTTGTTGCCGTAGGGTCTGAAACTAACAAAGCTGAGCAACACAAGCCCAGGGTTCCCGTTGGATCCCTCATCAAAGACAATATTAAACAGCGCTGCTTTCAGAACTACTATTCAGGGCCACTTGGGTGTAGAAAACAGAGACAAGGAAGTTATTTTTTGCTACTGCAGCTGGCTGCAACTGAGAGGGTCCTGAGAAAAGCTATCTTCTTATAATGGCTCACACTCAGGGGCGGCTCTAGGTATTTTGCTGCCCCAAGCACGGCAGGCAGGCTGCCTTCGGTGGCTTGCCTGCAGGAAGTCCCCGGTCCCACGGATTTGGCGGCAGCCTGCGGGAGGTCCGCTGAAGCCGCAGGACCAGCGGACCCTCTCAAGCAAGCCACCGAAGGCAACCTGCCTGCCTCCCTCGCGGCGACCAGCAGAGCACCTCCCGTGGCTTGCTGCCCCAGGCACGCGCTTGGTATGCTGGTGCCTGGAGCCGCCCCTGCTCACACTGCCTGTGCCTTTGCAGGACTCTTATTAATGGGACTAGATTTCTAAGGCTTGTCAAATACACTCCTGTTCCTCCCCCAGTGGTTTCTCCAGACGTCTCTCTGAGCACATTAGGAAACGTCCCTTTCCTGGATCATTTACCTCACCTGCACAGCTGTCTGCTTCTCCACTTTTTCTAACACCAGCTCTGGAGACCCACAGCCCATCACTTGAGAAGTACCGCTCTTCCCAGTGTGGGTCTGTGGCTAGAACCCTGACTGGAGAGTTCTGGGATCTGAAGACTGGTCTCAGCTGTGCTACTGACTTGCTGTGTGACCTAGGCAAGTCACTTAGCCTTAGTTTCCCCCTCTATAAAATGGGGAGACGTTAACAATGTTTATCCACCTATATTAAAGCCCTTAAAGATTAATTTAATGAAAAGTGCTAAGTACTAATATTACGAGAGAGAAACTGACAGAAATTCACTGAGGTTAGTAGCAGCCATGGCAGGAGGAAGTGTCTGTGTCCGTGTCTGTACGTGTTGTGTGGAACATCTGAAGCAGCTATAAAGGACTCTGTCACTACCCACACTGCAAGGCCAGCAGGTTCCTTGATGAATTGGCATATAACTGCACCTGAGATCTTTTGCATTGTTCTCTCAGGACTGCAGAGTGGGTGTTTTGGACTTCCTGATTCTTCCAAGTGCTCATTGTCAGCCTTCTACAGTGTGTGAATGGAAGAGGATGTTCCATTTCTCCCCCTCCTCATGCAGGCAACCATCTTCTCTTTCCCTCTTTGCCACCCTATGGATTTGATTCTCCATGCCAGAGAAGTCTAGTTTAAGGGCCTTGAGTAGGGGAAGGTCAGAGGGAAGCCTGGGCATTAATATAGGACAGGACTTAGGACGGAGGATGTGCATATGTCCTCACCCAGTCTGTCGCCAGTTTCACCAGCTCAGCCAGCTAGCAGCTCATTCAGGCAACCAGTCTGCAAAGGGGTTATAAAAAATTGGGACAAAACACTGGTGCTTGTAAAACTGACAAGGGCTCTACGTCAGGCTCAGGAAACAGGAAGGTACTTGGTTTCAGGTGTACATGGACACCCTAAGGACACCTTCTTTTCAATGTGAGCCTCATATCAAGGTGTCAGTACTCTGGGGCCATGAGTCAAGAATAGGCCACAAGCCATTTCCTGGGGCTTATAAAATTTCCCACACTGTCTAAGCCTTTGTTTTTAAAAAAAATAAGTATCTAATCCTTGTGGTTGTGAAACAAAGCTTCTGGACATAAATAGCTGCATTATTTAGGTTTATTGAACAGCTGACACCGGGAACGTGCAGTTCATGAAATTTTCAGTGAAGATGTATGAATAAGACTTTCTGCTACATTTTTTAAATGTGAAATTATCAAAATTTTATGCAGTGTCAACTCTGGCCATATATGACGCAGTGAACCGAATGTGCTGTTCCATTTTGTAAGGTGACTCTCACTGATTTGCAATGCACAGGTGCTCAGCTTACATGTAAAAAGGGGCTCTCTCACTGTCAGTCCTGCAAAGGCTCCCTGGTTCTGCTAATCAAACTGGGCACTTACCTTTTCAGGGACCCTCACCAATTCTATAGATGCTGCAGGCTAATGTGCAGCCCTAGTTATATCTGTGCGATGCCACTGCCTTACCTTAGACCCTCAAGGGAAATTCACTCCATCAGCATGGCATGTGGAATTTCCTCCCTGGGAACACCTCTGGTATGAGAGCCAAAGTGGACAAAAGTTTCATGTGAACAGCAGCTGAACATGGATCAGTTGCTTCTAAGAGCTAGGCCTTTATGTCACACTGTGGTGTTAGTTTTAGCACCTCAGTCTTTCCACACTGGAACCCCTCAGGCCTCTTTGTTTAAAAGCCTTGCGATCCATTTACACTGCTGCTACTCAGTCTGCTGCACCTCTGCCCAGGGCTGTTCCACCTTTTACTGCGGCTGTTTACTGCTGGACTATTGGGGCTTCTCCTGGCCATCTGCTGTCTCCTCTTCATCTCAGCTTCTCGAACCACTAGTCATATTAGTAGTGCCCCTACTTGTTCAGCTGGGTCACCACCTGGCTGCAACTGGTCGACATGGAGCTTATACTACAAATTGTTCATTGGCTTTGGCAGCCTGGGTGCCGTTCTGTATCTGTGTGACACACAGATCCTTTGGAGTAGCTCACCAGTGGCTTCATCGAGCCTTTGTTCTCTCCCTTGGGTGGTCAGAAGTCATGTACAATGCTTCCATTGGGCTGCTTAGCTTTTGATTTCAGTTTTATGCTGTTTAGCACCTAAGCTGAATCCCACTCGTCACAGAGTACTTGGTTTATAACAATAAGGCCACTCCATGCAAGCCAAGGTCAAAAACCAAATAAAATAAAATGCATTCATCTTTCCTACTATGGGAAAAGGAACCAAAACAACCCTCCACCACACACAAATAACAAGCCATCAGAAGCAAAGAAAGACCTTATTCAGGCTAATGATATGGTTACTAACCAGTGCTGGCTCCCTTGAATTGTCTTGGGATATATTGCAGCTGGCAGTGTTTCCCAGCTTGGCTAGATGGACACATAGGTAGATGTGTTTCCTACCTCAAAAAGCTTACATTCCCAGATCATGAAAAGTGATATTTTTTTGCATTTCAATAGCCCTCCTCTAACTACACACAAATTTAAAGTCATGTCACAGGGATTGCCCCTCTCTGTATAGATTCTAATTGCTGGCAGGCACCATCAATCCTTTCCTCTCTTCTTTTTCCAGTCACTGAGAAAAGCAAAACAACTGTCATCCTTGACTCTGTTTCTCCTCCCACCCTCTTTTCTCATTGGAAAACCATGGTTCTGCCACAAAAACAGCACCCTCTGTGCCTGACCAAAGTGAGGGGGAATTTCTGATTCCTCCCCCGTGCAGACCAGGGGATTTTGTGGTTTCACCGCAACAAGGCAGAATTAGTGATGTTTCACCTCTGATCCAATCCAAGTGAAGGGCAAATCTTTCCACACACTTCCAGCAATGCAGGCTCACTTTGCAGCTATCTCGAGATCCTGTGCACACACATGGGATCCCAGTGGACTGCTGTATTAAGCCACAGCAACTCCAAAGGCATTCCCACAGTGCAGCTGTAACCCACTGTTCAGTGTGCGTTTTATGCTCCCTCCTCCCCACTGCTGCTCCATAGAGGATATGAGACTGTTACATCCCCTGCTACAGAGTCTGGTTCTTTACCTCAAACTGTAGAGATTCATGCTTTTAGATCTGGAGGTCTCTCACTAGTCAGCCAACACTAGGGTTGCCAACTTTCGAATGGCACAAAACTGAACACCCCTGCCCTGTCCCTACCGCACCCCTTCTGGGAGACCCCTTCCCCACTCCTTCTCCAAGGCCCAGGTTGGGACCGAAGGGTTGGGAGTCCAGGAGAGGGTCTGGGGTCTGGCTGGGGGTATGGTCTCTGTGGTGTGGCCAGGGATGAGGGGTTGGGGTGCAAGAGGGGGCTTGAGGTCTCGGTGGTGCTTACCACAGCTCCCAGGAAGTGGCCGCCAGGTCCCTGCAACCCCTAGGCACATGGGTAGCCAGGGAGGCTCCACACGCTGCCATCACGCCTGCAGGTTCCCAGCCAATGGGAGCTGTGGAGCTGGCACTCAGGGTGGGGGCAGAACATGGAGCCTCCTTGGCCACCCATGCATCTAGGGGCCTCAAGGACCTGGCAGCAGCTTCTGGGAGTCACGTAGAGCTAGGGCAGGAAGGGAGCCTGTATTATCTCCAGGGCCCCGCTGTGCCACCAACCAGACTTTTAACGGAGCCGCCAGGGTCCCTCTTCAACCAGGCATTCCAGTTAAAAACCGGACGCCTGGCAACCCTAGCCAACATAATAGTCATTACACAATGACTTCCCAGACTGCTGTCACTGGACCAGTTCAGCCAAAGCTCAACAACCAAAGTCACCTGTTTAATTTCAGTGGGTCACTCACAATCCAGTTACTTACCTGGGGGCAAGGGAGGCAAAAAACAACTAATTAAATCCCCCAGTTAGCTTGTCTCCTTCGAGCTTCGGCATATGGAGGCTCCATTTTTGACTCACTCACCAGGTCAGCTACCTCCAGATTAGAGAGGATCTGTTTTGATCTCAGCTCTTGTGACACACAGGAAGTGAATTCACACAAGTGAATTCAACCACATCACTGCTGGCCTCAGACTAACTATTCCTTTGTCCAATTACTTGCTTAGAAAAATGATGGGATAAAGGAGGGGAGAGGATATATGCATATCACACAGTCCAGGTGGGACATTAGTTAGAACTTCAGCTGGTCAGGGATCCTGGAGAACAGAGTGCTGACCACAAGGTTTCACCTCAAAGAGGTTTCACCTCCTAGACATCACCTCCACCCAACTACCTCGTAGTCTGAGGACCAATGGCCCCTCACAGTCATTTTCAACTTCCACTACATGAAAGAGGGGGATTGGAACCAAACCCATAGAACCTAGTATCCATGAAACTCTAGTGACTGTAGTAAGAGAGTATCCAGGGGTTCTCAGCCCCTCTCCAGTGTCTTCCTCACAGCAGAATATTATAATACAAGAAAGAGAAATGACTTAAAGGACAACAATGCACTTATTTTCCAGATTGGGGAAATTTGTTCTGGTTCAGTAAATGCATAGAAACTAGTGATTGTATAAGAATCTATTAAGGCATCTGGCCTATCTCCTGAGAGACCTCTGCAGGATTGTTCTGCGCAAATTATTCTCCAGGGCTTTGCCCAGTCTAGTTTTAAATATCCCAGATGATGGGGCTTCCTCCATTTCCCTCGGGGAAACTATTCCACAGTCAAATACATCTCTTAGTGCAAGATAATTTTTTCCTGCCCAGATTTCCTCTTTTCTTATTTTTGCACCATGACTGCTAGTTCTACTCCTCAGGCCACGCGAAACAATCCCTCTTCCTCCTTGGGCTTCATGCTCTCCCATACACAGAGATCATTAGCACATTTCCTCTTTAGTCACTTGGCCAAGCGAGCTATGTGTTTAGCTCTTTAGAGCTTTCCTCATAAGTCAGGCAGTCCCTCCAGCCCCTTAATCGTTTTTGTTGCTCTTCTCTGAATTCACTCTAATTTTGTTTACATCTCTCTGGAATTGAAGTGCCCAGAACTGAACATAGTAAACAACAACAGTTCATTATCTGGCTAGACACTAATTCCAGCTATCAGAGCCAGGTGCTGCACACACACACACTTCGTGTATTTAGGTGCCAATTGCCCGCATATTTCCCCAAAAGAGAAGTCAGAGCCTCCTCAGATTAAATAAGTCCCTAACTGTCTATCTGGACCAGAAATGAATCCGAACGAAACTCCTCTCTAGACATTTCAGAAAGTTCAAAGGAGGGTTTTTGTTCCATTTTCATACAGCCCTGCAGTCTCTGGTCTCTTCCAGAAGTGGAGACACTCCAGGCCCTAGGCATGTGAGAACCCCACAGCTCCATTCCTCTGGTCCCACTCCTCACTTAGAGTGGCAGGGCCTCCCTGCCCTTCCAGAGAGGCAGAGACAGCAGCATAGGCTCTCTTACTCTCCTCAGGAGCATCAGATGTGGACCCTTCTCCACTCCCCACCTCTCCAGGCAAGCAGGGATGGTAGCAGGGCTGTCTTCTCTAATATTTGCCTCAACAGCCAGATATATCTGCCTGACTGTAATAGACCTGGCCCACCCCATCTTCTTCGGCCACACAAAAAGCCATCATCTGGGGTGGTATTGGCAGAGGGGAATCTGAGAGTTAGCACTCGTCTGAGATGAATGGAACAGTTCACCACATCCAGAGCTGTTGTTGAAGGCTGTCTGCAGACTCAGTATAACCAATCTAGGGTTGTCTGCCTAAGTTCACATTTTCAACCCTGTCTTCATAACCATACAGGTTAGAAACGTATTGATATTTTTGAGTGAATGTTGAGATTTGGACATAATTATATGTCTCAGGAGCTGAAATAACTATACTGGCAAAAGTGCAGTTTTGGTGGTATGAGTCATGTCTGCACTAGGAGCACTTCAGAGGTGTAGTATACAGGTATAGCTATGCCAGCAAAGCACATTTAGGGTAGATTTGGCCTTAATTGCACACTAATGTGCACCCATTGAACTCTACAGGAATACTCTCCACACATACCCCCGACACATACTCCCAGCAACCATAGTTATTAACACACACCTACTGTATAAGCCTCCTTACCAGTGGTGACCACACACACAGGCATCATGCATATTTTGATACACACACACACACACTAACCCTCTCCTTCCATCTCTCTAATCCACTGCCTGTGGCATGCACCCTCCAAAACACAAAGACTCATTCAAATGCACCTAGCCATGACTTTATACCCAGACGTGTGCACAGACATGCACAACTCCTGGATCCATGCTCAGGAATGCATGCAACCACTTCATGCACTGATATATACTTACAAAACACAAATGCATGCGCACACACCCACATGCTCAAAGGCAGATGCACACTCAGTTGCACTGGAATATATCTATACATGCAAAAATCACGGCTGCTCCTTTGAATACATGAGACACGAGCGCATATGAATCCTCACCCTGCAAACACATTGACCAACATACATACACACACAAGTGTATGGCCACATGAGCATTTTTACATATGCACTGGGCAGAAGGCTAGTATTCAGTAAGGCTTTGAGTCTGCTCTGCCACTAACTTGTAGTGTGGCCTTGGATAAGTCACTTTAGGGCCAGATTGTGCCTAGCCATATGCAGGTGCATGAGCAGGAGGGTACGAGGGGGGATATTAATGGTTATAGTCTCAGTGGGTTGTAAGGATTAAGTGGTTCCAGCCTGCAACCTACTATATATAAGTGCTAATGGGCAGAGTGGGAAACCTGTAATTACTCACAGGCATTGCACACTTACACCCGGACATCTGTGCACTGATACACTATTGATTCCCTGCTGGAAACTCCATGACTGTTGCCAGTGCCTTCCATTTGTCTCCTTGTTCATTCCCCACTTCATCGCTCACATTCACTCTCTGTCACACGCCCTTCACAAGGCAATTCTTCATTTTTTTATAGAAATGACAAAAAAAACACCTAAAGATCGTTTTATTTAAGAGATATTCCCTCCAGCCCTGAAAGGAATGAGGAAAGAGACTTCCCCAAGGTCAGCCAGAGCCCAAGCCCTGCAGAGAGGAGTTGATTTCAAGGACAGACTGGCTTCAGACATAGGAGTTAATTTAGGGTGGCTCTAATTGAACAGGAAACTCACAAACTCCAATTTTTGAGCCCAAACCTCCATCTATGTCCCCCTTGAATTTAGCTAAACCCTTAACCTTAAACTTGCCTTCAGATCCAAACACCTTATCTGAACCACCAGCCTTAGTTCTGATCCCATTCCCCCAGTCTTAACATGAATGTCCCCATTTCCCCTCAAACCCGGACTCCTACCCTTGAAATCCAACCTAGAGAATCCAGTAACAGCAGCACTACAAGCCAGCCCCTAATCTTGCCCTGGGCTCACTAATGAGTGGGAAAGATGGGACAGGAAGATACATTTTCCAATGGAAACAGTAGGGCAGGAATCTTCCATAGAGCTTCAGGAAGCACTGGGAATGCTTCCCTAAGAAGGGGGTAGGTCCAGGCCCATCAGCCAGCTGCCTAATTATGCTGTAAAACCCATAGAGTTTAGGGCTAAAAGGAACAATCAGATCACCTAGTTTGACCTCCTGTATATTACAGGCCACCAACACCCACCCCCCTGCACACTAGACCCAACAACCAAACTTAGACCAAAGAATACAGGCCACAAGAATTGTGTACCACAGCCAGAGAATAGGAGGGACTGAAGTGCAACAAGTCAGAGGCCCCTGCAATGGCAGGGAAATGATTAAGTGAGATATACCCATCTACTCCTGGCAAGCGACCCACACCCACACACTGCAGAGGAAGATGGAAACCTGCAACATCCCTATCAATCTGACCTGGTGGAAAATTCCATCCTGACCCCACATATGGTGATCATTTAGATGCCAAGCATGTGAACAGCACACCAGCCAGCCAAACCCCTAAGAAAGAGAATGCTTGGTGCCACCTCAGAGCCCTGCCCCCCATCCCACTCAATGTCCCTTCTCCAGCCATGGCCATCCCTGATGCTTCAGAAGAAGGAGATCAAGGAAAGGAACATCAGCAAGCCCTAGTCAGGGCAAATTTTGCTATGGCTCAGGGAAGCAGAGGTGCACCCTTCACAGCACTTCCCCACTTCTTTTTGCATGAGTGGGATGGGGAACTTTCCCTGGCTGGCAGGAATCCCACTGGACAGGATACCCGGGGCAGCATCTCATCTTCCATATCTATGCTCCAGCCAAGGCAGGACTGAGCCCTGAATATCAAACATCAACCTCTAATTCCAACTCTTCCCTTGGGCCATAACCCTAATAATTCACCATCCTCTGAGCTACATTAAGGCAAATGGCATAGAACAAAATCAGGGCATTACCTCTCTTTCTTCACTCATTTGTATTTGCATCACTAATTCCCAGAGTTCCCCGGGCCCCACACTGGGAGGGTATATATCTGTGCCTCTCTCCCGGCATCCACCGCCCCACATTGGGAGGGCCTGTTTCTGTGCCTCTTCCCCCTGCCCAGAGTCCCCTCTGCTCCACTCTTTACATAAAAACAGCCATACTGGAATCAGACCAATAGTCCATGTAGGCCAGTATCCTGCCTTCCAACAATGTCTGGTGTCAGATGCTTCAGAGAGACTGAACAGAACAGGACAATTATTGAATGTTCCATCCCCTCTTGCCCAGTCTCAGCTTCTAGCTTAGGGACACGCTGAGTATGCGACTGCATCCCTGACCATCTTAGCAAATAGCCATTGATAGAGGTATCCTCCATGAACTTATCTACTTTTTTTTTATACTTTTGCCCTTCACAACTTCCCCTGACAATGAGTTCCATAGGTTAACTGCCACTGAGTGAAGAAGTACTTCCTTTTGTTTGTTTCAAACCTGCTGCCTATTAATTTCATGGGGTGACACCTGATTCTTGTGTTATGTGAAGGAGTAAATAACACTTCCTTATTCACCTTCAGTACACCATTAGACTTCTGTCCTATCCCCCCAAGTCATTTCTTTTCTAAGCTGAATAGTCCCCGTCCTTTTAGTTTTTCCTCATATGGAAGCTGTTCCATACCCCATATCAATGGGAAAGCTGCTTCTGTACCTGTCCTTCCGTAGTGTCCCCCTGTCCTACACTGGGAGGGGAAGTCTCTGTATCTTTCCCACCCTGCCCCACACTGGGAGGGTGAACTGTCTAGACTGCTCACCCCAAGTGCTATCCATTCTGCCCTCACCATTGTCTCTTCTCATTATCAGAGCTGGACAAGATGGTCTGTGCGGTGACTGATATATTTTTTCTCCTGGACAAAACGATAACAAGGAGTGTGCTTCATCTGTCAAAGCAATTCCCTGACTGAGTCTGAACAGCACATGAAATCACAGCACATTCTTCTTTGAGGAAAAGGGAACCTCTTAAAGAGGGAGAATTTGCCATTGGGTCACTGAACTCAATCTCCTGCCACTGGCAGCGTCTCCCAGAAAAGGGAGACGCAGGTACCTGGCCAGTTGTGCAACGCTGTCTGTGGATGGCCAGATAAATTCCACACAAATCCCCATGGGAATCACCTTATGCTTCCCTGAAGCACAAGTTTTCAGTGCCCTCTTCACCTTGCTCTTCAGCTAGTTGTACTCATGGTCATAAGATCATCCAGCCCATTCCAAAAGCTGGTCTCAGTAACCCCAGTGACTCTCTCCAGCAGGGAGTTCTGCAGGTTTTCTATAGGCCCAGTGAAGAAAACTTCCCTTTCATTGGCTCTTAATCACACTTTAGCACCCTTTGTTGTCATTTAACAGCATTAAGCAGGAGGGATGGACTATCGCAGAAGTATCCTGTTCCTGCCAAATGAGCACCCTTCTTGTTCACCCACCCACTCATCACTCCCCCAGCACAGCATGATTGCAGTGCTGCATATCATAGAAAGGACCGGGCTTCCATCCCAGTGGTTCTAGCTATCCCTATCATACACTTTGAAGTTCATATCAGAATGAGCCTACCTCTTGTCCAGTCACCTCTGTGCAGCATCTCACCTCCCCCAGTGAGGGTTAATCCCATCCCACTGGTGCCTGGACCGCAGAAGTCCCAGGGGGGCTGCAGGAGGCACTGCTGGCACAGGACAAGAAGGCTCAGGTTCTAAAGGGCTGCCTCTCCCATTGATCAATGATGAGAGGAGGCAGGGGAGAAGGAGGAGGTGCTGAAGGGAGCATTTCAAGATGCCCCTGTTGTTTGTGGGATAAACGGAAATGCAGCTGGTGGGTGGCTCCTTTAAGTTGTTTGCTCTCTTGCCTGAAACCCCAAGATACAGGAATGCCCCCAAGGTAGAAGGGCAGGGGAGAGCAATTGCTGCATGACCCTAAGCATGGGGACTGGCCACCCCAGCCCCTTTGCAAGGGACAGGGAATGAGGAGGTCCCTTGCCCTCGTAAAGGCATGCTAGTGCCAGAGACCACCTGGCTTTTTGTTCCCAGCACTAGTCTCAGAGCCTGCCTGATGATACTTGTCTCAGGACTAGGAGAGGGGCATTAGAGGCTGAGAGTTGGAGCAGGCCTCTGTTTGTCATAGTAAAGCCTTCAGATCACATGACTGAGAGCGGCGGTGTCTAACGGGTGGAGGGATTGGGTCATTACTGGGGTGGTAGCTATTGTCTGCATTGAGTTACAGTGGTCTGTGGGTGTTGGGGCAGGGCTAGAGCAAACTCACGGGGTTTGACAGAAAAATCCTTGTTTTCAGTACTCAGATAACCAGGTTTTTCTGCCTTCTCCCTCCATTTGGAGTCTGCAAGTAAATTCGGCTTCACCTTGGGCCTTGCACATCTTTATCACTTAAGGGAACGTAAGCCAGCTGAGAGAGTCGTTATCTCGTCAATACAGCCATGTGTGGGGAGTGTTCCCTGATTGCATTAGCCACCCTGAAAATAACTAGAAAGAAAAGTATATCCAAGGAAGTGGGGGAAGACTTTTCCTTTGCCTCAGTGATGCACAGATACTACATAAACTCATCACATTCACCAGCACACAGGCACCACAGACTAACACACATATGCCATGCCGTCAAACCCCACTCCCCTGCTCTCCCCCTCCCCCACATACCATGCTACACTGGCTCCACTGAGGATGGCTGTGAAGATAAAATGCTGGCGAATAAATCAATACACCAAAGGCTGTGCAGATTTGAGGGCACAGTGTGGTCCAAAATGCAGCCCCATGGATTTGAACTTGAGTGGGGCTCTGGGGAGCATGGGAGCTGTGTGGCTCCAGCTCAAACAGGGCAGTGGGGCTGAGGCAACACATGGCAAGGTTTGTAAGAGCCCACTTTTGGGGCTTGGGTTGGCACCAGGGGAATGTGGGGACACTGGCCCAGCCCAGACTAAGGGTGAGGGCAAGGAGAATGGGAGCCCTATCCTGCCACCACACAGAAGCAGAGTAGCACAGGAAACCTGAGCCACCCAGCTAAGCACGGGAGTGAGGAGAGTGAAACTCAGAGCAAGGCTGCAAGCCTTGACCCCTGACAAGGCGGAAAAGAGCAAAGCCCCCTCTCCATCCCCATGCTCTAGAGCCCAGCCAGGCAGAGGGGATATTCAACCTGTTTCATGTACCCTGGTAAAGGCACCAGAGGAGCCAGCCTGTGTGAGTCACTTGGCACTGTGCAGTCCTTAGCTCTCTTGCCAGCCTCAGCTGCGATCCTCTCTCCTCCACTGCCTGCCATTCAATCACAGCTTGGCTGTGCCCCACAGCATCAGCCCAGTTCCCTTTTGCTCTCAACTCAGTCGCCCGTGGGAGATTGGAAAAAGGGAAATGTCACCTCCGTATACACATATACCCCCAGACAGACCGAGAGGGGCATCCTGTTTTAGGGTGGCTCGGAAAACGTCAAGCCCAGTTGGCTAGCTGTCTGCGACGTGCAGTGCTTGGATGGTGTTTGGAAGCTAGGTGAGGAGGCATTCCCTATCCAAATCAATACTCCAGTACTCTAGAGTAACAGCCCCGCACAGGCACACTTGCCAGTGTTACTGACACATTCTGGGCTCGTTACCATTGAATACTGTGGAGTGCAGCATTTTTCCTTTTAACCCCTTCAGCACCTTTTGGTTTGCTCACCATAGCGCCCTGCCTCTCCTGGACAGCCCCCACACCCTGCCTTCTATGGGCTGTCACTCCCCGGGGACTAGAGATGTAAATTCCATGGCTCGCTTTCAGATCTGCAAAACCGGAACCAGGAGTGGCTCTGATCTGGGTTCCAGTTTATCCAAAAGTTGGGAGGAGGGAGGATTTGTAGCTGTGGTTCCAGTGTTAGCATTGTTCTCTCCCGCTTTCCAGAGGATACATGGTAGCTCAGTGTTCAAAGGGTTAATTGTCTCTGGTAGCATCAGGGAAACACAGTTTGGGGGTTTGTGCAGTTGTTATGTAACTAGTGCATGGGAACAGGTTAAACGATAGCAGCTCCCAAGCTTAGGATGGATTGTGGTGGAAGCCGCAGGACCAGAGTCACTGCAAAAGGTGAAAGCAGCTCCAAACTATGCCAGATTTGGGATCTCCAGGTCACTGTTCACAGCAGCTTGTGTACTGGAAGCACCGTATGGCTCAAGGACCAGTGGCTTTAGTTGGACAATATGAATCAGGCATAGGAGGAGGAGTCTGGAGTCTGTGTGAATTGGCAGTATCCGTTTTCTTTGATGGGTCCATGCCAATTCTCCCAGAGCAGAGGGACAGTCACGCCAAGCCACTGGATATCACTGCTTACAGTGGCTACGCATTTATTTGTGTGTGTGGGGGGGGGGGGCGGGTATGCATGTGTGTGTTGAAAAATTCTCCCTCCTCCCTCAGAAATGGGCACATGGGGAGAAGAAAGTGTCTGTTTCCCAATCCAAAGCTGAGGAAGTGTGTGTCTGAGAGAAAATCTGTGAGAAATGAAAGAGAGCATGTATGTGTGACATCGTGAGCAAGAGAGAGTGCGAGAGAACAGTCAGATAACGTGTGCAGCAGACAGAGGGGAGGAGTATGAGTATGGGAGCAAGGGCATGCAACAGTGGTGGGGAAAGGGTGAGCGAGTGAGCGTGAGAGATTATGTTAGTATGTCTGAGAAAAAATGTGCAGAAGGGAGAGAGTGGGTGTTAGGGTTTCTGTGGGTGCTTGATACAACTTGTGAGACAGAGGGACAGTATGTGCACAAGTGTGAGCTAGGGAGAAAAGAGGGACAGTGTGTACATAAGCAGGACAGGGTGTCAGAGAGTGTGACAGAGAAGGTGTGAGAGAGAAAGACCCAGCACAAGAGATCATTTGTGTGTCTCTGTATGTGAGTGATCAAGCACATGCGAGGCAGTGTATCATAGAGAGTAGGTCTGACATACAGATAATAAAGAGTGTGTGTGTGCGTACACGTGCACAAGAGGGGTGCCGCATGGTAGATAAAGTGTGTACACAAACCAACAGTGCTGGTGAGATGGATCAAGAGTGTGTATGTGTGCAAGTGAGAGGGCAATCGAAGCGAGCATATGCAGGTGTGTGACACTGTAGGAATTGCACGTGACAGGGAGATAGAAGTGTGTGTGGCACAGTGAACTGGAGTGAGTTTATGCACACTGTATGTTATATTTATGGGCATGTGTATGTGCGATTATTGGCATGCATGAGTGAGTGTGTTGCTTGCGTATGAGATGCAAGTCCGTGTGTGGGGGGGAGAGTGTGTATGTGCGTGTGTGCTAGTTTGTACACACTGTACAGTATGCATTCACCCTTAATCCTTGTTTACAGAAAACCCCTCTAAACCAACCAAAAATATCTATTGTCCTTTCAAACTACATCCTACTTACACTTAGCTCTATAAGCATGAAACCCAGCTGACAATTCCCCTCTTGGCAAGAGCCAATAACCAGAGCATTTCCTTCTCCCATCTCTGCCTCCCTGGCTCCCCCACTTTTTTTTTGCTGGGGGTGGGGAGGAAGCAGTGTTTGTGTGGACACGCCAAAGAGCCACAAAGACTCCTTCTAAAAACTTAACCGAGATTTCCACAGAAAGGCGCATCGGCACTAGTAATCCAAAGTGCCAAGCAACACAGGCTGCGTATGGAAGTAGAGCAGGGACACCCAGCTCCATCCAGCCCCTTCCCTTGCCGATTCCCCCTCTCCCAGCAGTCCCCTGCAAAGAACACAAACCCAGCCGCAAGTCAGGCACAGGAGGTGTCCTCTAACCAGAAGATTCACCAACAATAATCTCTCCTTGGCCCTTATTTCCTGAAGGAGGTGGAGGATGAATTCAAATAGATACATCTCCATCTTCCAACTCATCCTCAGTTCATCAGCCCCAAATCAGACAAGAGGGTTGGGGGAGGCATTAAGAAATGAACTTATCACCTACCTTGCAAGGAGAAGAGGGACAGGAAGAATCCCAGCACCCAGATGCTGTGCAGCCAGTAGGTCCTCATGCTTCTGTCTGTCTGTCACTCTGTCTCTCTTCCTCGCTCTCCTGCTCTCTCGCTCGCTTTTTTTTAAAAAATAAGATGGAATTCTTGTCTCCTTTCTGTCTCCCTGGGCTGTGTTCTAACAGCTCAGAAAATCCAGTGCAGAGAAAGCTGACCCACAACAGCCAGATTCCCAAATAACCTCACACTCTCTCCTTCAAGTGATGGAGAAAGGCAAGGGGGGGCAGGTTAGATGCCTGTCGTAGCCTGCGCCGGCTGTAAACACAGAGAATCTCTCTGTCTCTCTCTCCTGCAGCTCCAACTAAATGCGACTGTACTTAAACAAGCAATGCCTTATAGGACAGCCCTCAGAGCAGAAAAAATCCCACCTCTGCCACCTAGTGTTGCCAGCTAGACCATTTTATACATATTATAGAAATACAGACATATCATCGAGCGTACGTCTCAGATGATGGGTGCATGAACTATGCAGGGCTCACTGCTGCTCTGGGCTCTTACCCCAGCAGTGTGGGGAAAGTTACTGAGTGAAGGGGTAATAATTTCCCCATCGATACAACAAAGAGAGCAGTAGGGCTGACTGGATTTCTCATATCACACAGTAAAGTTCTGCATCACGAACTCCAGCACACCGGGCCAGCTCTGCTCATAACACTACAGTGGAGGCCAGTGGGAGACTCAGGAATGCTGACTGTAGATACAGAGATGCTGATGCCCCCAGGAAATGTTTGAAACACTGGGCCAATTCATCTTTGCTGGAACTCCATTGCCTGTAGCACAATATCACCAAGGACCAGCTGGGGCCATTCTGTTAAGAAAATTCTGCTTGCAAACATATTTTTTTTTTCCAGGAGGTGTCCCACACCTCCCTTCCTCTTCTTTGTTTTGCTGCTGAAGGGTACTTCCATGGCACCAGTAACTTTTCCCCTAAGCCTTTATTGGCTCCGGCTGCTTATCCCCCACCTGGCAGTCTCAAAGCCTTTCGCAAAAGAAGGTATATTTTCCCTGCTGAGGAAATAGCGGCAAAGTGAATGTGTGACCTTGAAGAAATAAACCTGTGGTAGAGCCAAGATCAGAATCCAGGAGTCCTGGTTCATCAACCCATGTCCTGTCATTTGGACCATGATGCCCCCTTACAGTTGTCTCCATGGCAGCCCATTCTGATGTCACAAATAGTGCATAACAACCTTGTGATTATGTACTGGAGTGCCATCTTTTCCCAAAGGACCTTCACAGTGCTTCAGAGACTTAAAAAGGTACACAGCCAATATACAGAAATCACTTCTCCCCTCGCTGAAATGCAGCCAGCTCTGTGACGGAATGTGGCACCTGTTTAATTACGCACAGCAACAGTGCACATTTGTTTAGTATAGTTTGTGAATCCCTTTCCTAACTGAAACTACAGGATGGAGGGAGGCACAATGTAGTTACCTAACATTTGGATTGGGCCACGAGACCAGGGTAACAGCCCAAGCTTTGCTTACTGTGGCAAGGATTCTTAAATGATCCTTGCATCTCATACAAACAACGACATGGTCCTCAAGGGGGGGAATCTAAAGCAATAATTCTAAACAAAAGATTTTGTTTCAATGCCAACGTCCCAGTAATAGAAGCAAGGGGAAGAGAAATAACATCAGGTCCAACATGCTGTAGCAGCCACACCGTCTCTAAATAGAATGTTTCTTGAAGTCTTTGATGAGGTGTTAACAACGCTTTAAAAATTCTTTATTTTAAATACAACTAGATGTGCGTGTTGAGAAAACCACACTGGCCTTGTGACCCCCCAAGATGTTATGCTGAGGCTGTGTGAGGGGGAGGGATTCTTACTAATATATAGCTAGAACCGTTTCAAAATATTTTCCTGTTACAGCTTTTAAAAAAAGAAAGTAAATGTGGATTAATATCAAGCAAGTAAATAGAGGAGCATTTTTTTCCATTCCTTGCCCCCCTCCTTTTTAAATGCTGGGTAAATTCAAGTCACTTAAAAGTATGCCCTAAAGATATGCCCTGTGGACATTAACTTCACTTTGGGATTTCCTTTGGACTATCCCATGTGTTCTCAGTTTTTTGAGGAAGGCTAAGAAAAAGAACCTGAACTGGATTTCTGTACCCACCTGGAATGGTCTCTAGGTTCAATGCCTGGGAGAAGGAGAACCTCAGTCATGGCAGGGACCATGTTATGCTACGTGTATGTACAGCATCTAGCACAATGAAACTTCAATTCTGACTGGTGCATTTGAGCTTTACTGTAATAAAAATGTTGAAATAATAATATTGGAAGTGGATTTCTGTACCACTCTGGAATGATCTGTAGCAATCTGCATGGAACTTGAAGGGAGGAGCACAGGTTGCAGGAGGGAAGAGTTTGGAGGAGACACCTGGAAGCCTGTCTGTGTGCACATGGCTGGAATGCTAGCTGCAGTTGTAGCATCTCTTTAAATAATTCTCTTAATAAAGAGCCCGTTTAATTTTACAAGCATGGAGTCCTCATGTTATTACCCAGAATGTGGCATATGAAACAGAAGAGGTCCTGAAGTAGACTCTGCCCCATCTGGAAGACACCTCTGATGGAGGATGCAATGAAATTGGAATTCTGAAGTCACAGCATCTGTACTTCCTTTGTGAAGCTAGTGTGACTGAGGAGATATATTGCTACTTTCTGTATGAACATGCAAAAGAGCTACATCACAGCTCTTGCTTAGCAGTATCTGGTACAGGTGCAAGATAGTTTCTTGTGTGCAATGATGATCCCATTTTGACATGCTCCAAACTTTCAGAAAGATTTGGGGTCAGATTCTTGCACATTTTTTCCTGATGAATAGTATTTTACTACTCAAATAATCTAATTTAAACTAATGGGGCTACCCACAGTGTGAGAGTCCCTTCAACCTTAATCAGGGTACCAGAATCTGTGGGCTGAAATTCTCCATGGTCAGTCTCAGGCCAAAAGCGATTTTTTTCTCCAAAAGACTGAGCAAAATCCCTTCAGCCACTTGAGATTTGAGAGAGTAAAAAAAAGGTCACTATTCCTTTTCTAAAAGATTAGAAAAGTTCCTCCACCTACCAAGGACTCAAAAGCCAGACGAACCATGAAAGCTGGCATGAAAATACTAGTTATTGAAAAGTACCGCCACAATCGTTTTGGGGGGGAAAAATAAAAAGGCTGGATATTAATAAAGCTCAAAAGGATAGAAAGCTGGCTACTTTTAATGCATAATAAACATATTTAATTAAGTCTGAGTGTACACATTTAGATGAACTGTGCATGTGTGTGTGTCCACTCTTTTATAAATGTGCCTTATGCCATTAGTTGTTTAAGCACTTAGGCCATCTATTCTATCTATGCATTAGCTATAGTGCCTTTCACCCATAACAAGGTTAACTTGGCTGTGCTGCACATATAGAGCATTTTCTGTCCCCAGTTTTTTATATTGTATCGGCCATAAAATTGTGCCTTATATAGCTAACTTAAAAGTTGATTCGGGAACTTTAATGTTTCCATTGCCTTACTATTCTAAAATCATTCTTATTTTAACTGTGCTAATGTTATATTAGCAAAGGGGTCAGGTTGGTATTTTTTAACTTTTATTAGAATAGCATTGAAGACACAAGTTGATCTAGCAAATTTTGCAGGCTTTACATAGGAAAATGAGTGGTCCAGCTGTTTAAAACCAGGAGGGCATGGTGGAGTGAGCAGAAAGGGAAAACTGTGCATTGTTGAGGTGTGTTGTTTGTGTGAGGTTTAGTGTACTGTCCTCGATACATCTGTCTCTGCCGTGGGGGTATTGCTGTGTGTTTTATTGAATGTTGTATCTGTGCATTATGCAATGTGTCTTTGGGACTTGTGTATTTGTGATGAATACAGCATTTTGGTTGCGGGATGTGCACTATTTGATATGGGACGTGTGTGTGTGTTGGGAGAGGGAGTGGAAGGAAATGGATTCTCCAGGAGAAATGATCATTTATCATATGGCTCAATGACACCTGCAGCTGTCCAAGGTCAAGGACTGCAGAATGTCCAGAACTGAGAATCCTCACAAATGGGGTACACAGTGCATTAAAAGCTTGATAAATGGTCTCACACCTGGTCAGGCTCAGGTATGTAGACTGAGAAAACAGCATTCAGGTCTCCCATTCACCCATGACCAGGACATCAAGCACAGCCAGCCCTACAGAATCTGAATTCTCACCTTTCCATATTATCTCTCTCATTTCTCTCTTCCTAATTCTCTGTCTGGAGCCTTTTCTTATCTCTTTCTCCATCCCAGCTTTTGTGTTTCTACCCCCTTCTTGCCTTTCCCTCCTCACTTCCCCCCTTTCAGTCTTCCTTTGAGCTCTCCCTATAGATATCTTAGGGACCAATCAAAACCCCTTCAAAGTCAATGGAAAGACTCCTTTGAACGCCTTGGATCCATTGACTTCAAAGAGCTGCTCATAAAGCAGTTCTGAGAAGGTGGGTACCAACTGACCCTGAGTGAGCAGGGGCCTGGGCACAGCCCCAGACACCGTAAGCGGTTCGAGTGCATGTATGTAGTGAAGACGCAAGGTCAAAAACAATGTGTGGCATAGAAGTGGTCAGTGGGGAGCATGTGATGCCAGGGATAGAGTAATAAAGTGACCAACTGTTAGAAGGTGCCTTCACCTTTGTCAGGGGATGTGTGAAAGTTGCCAACTTAGCCAACACACCACAGACCTCCAGAGCTAAAATAATGAGCGGTTACAGCTTGAGCTAAAGAGCTAGGTTCTCTAGCTGTGGCTATAACAAAGTCATATCCTCTGCAAATCAGACACAGTGGGACACCTGTAACACATATTAACCAGTAGGTTACATATGAACCTGCATTGCCCTGGGACCGGCGAAATAAAGAGAGATCAAACCCTGCCAGCATACCAACTGTGCTGTATTCACTGAAGTGGCACACACTTTCATGGGAGCCGCATTCAGGTTCTCCCAAAGAGGCCTGAATCCTAGTGCACAGCACTCTTCATGCCAGGCAAAGAATTCATCCTCTGCCATTGAGAGAACACACTGACACAGAAGTTTTGTGGAAAGTGCTGGTTTTCCTTGACAGTTTTTGATTTTTCACTGGAAAGCCAAAAATCTGAAGAAAAAAAATTGGTGGGATTAAAGATTGACAATTTTATCTTTTTGGGGCAGAAGATTTTCAGTTTTTATATTTTCTACAATAAGTTGACATTTTCAGTGTCGGGGTGTGTGTGTGAGGAAAGAGGCATCATTTTCTGAACAGCTGTAGGAATATGTTGATGGACTCTCATTCCAATGGGATAGGCACACATACCATAAACCCATCCCTACCCTTGGCACTATAACCAGAAGTCTCAGCAAGAAAGCCAATAGAAACAGTGTCCACCTCTTGAGGTGGTCCCTCCTATTTGTGGTTGAGGTTTAGGTGCTGTGGCTTGCAATGTGCAAGAGGTCAGATTAGATGATCATGATGGTCCCTTCAGACCTTAAAGTCTATGAAGCATATTTGTAGCATGGTATGCATCTGAAGCAGCCTGTAGATCCTCTCAGAGCAGACTGTCTCTTTTTAGGCCTAGGCCTGGCAGTCTTTCACCAGAATTGATTCACTGAGGGTGGGCGAAGGTACTGAAATACACCTTGTCACTGAGATATGTTGTGATGCTCCTTTCTCTTTCTTTTCCTGTCCCACTGGCACTGTGTTCAATCCTGGTCTCACTGACTTTTAGATGGTGCCCAACAGCAGAAGCTGTATTTGGATGATAAAAGAGATTTATAAATGGAAGAGAGTCTATCTATTGACTAAATTTTTCCCAAAAGGCCAAGTGATCCAAACTAGGGGGCAGCAATCCTATAGAGATACCTACAACTTTGAAATGAGACTAGATCAAAGCACACTAAGGAACTGTTAGTGCACAGAAGCTGGTCCACAGGCACGGTTAGTGTGCAGGAGGCTATTGTAGGGGTAGCCATCTTGCCACAGTCTAAATATTCATGTAGACAAGCTCCAAATCTAGGCTGGGTGCAACAGCTAAAGAAGAGACTGTGTGAGCATTCCCACTCTCCAACTCTCCTACCAGTGACTCATAACTTTCCAAAATCATGAACTTCCAGGCTGATACTTTGTAGACTTAGCCTCTTACACAAGGGCAGATTTTTGATGTTTTTATTTTTATATTTGAAAGTTTGTGCAAACAAAGTTTCAGCTGTTTTAGATACTGAGACTGGAGGAACATTATTATTATTAAAAGAAACAATGTATGTCTATTTGAACTGCACTCCTGCTGACCTGGCTGGGAGTGAAGAATTCAAAGGGAAATGGGCACTCAGATTTTATGCTGAGGAGGGCCACGTACCTACCTAGATAGATAGAAATAGGTTGCATAGAATAATGCCTTTGATCATGCTGAAGTCAATTGGGGGCTGAGGCATGTGCCTTTGAAAATAACACTTGGTCCATGCAGAGTGCAAGCGCTCAGTATTTTAGCACTGCACATAGGTTTTGAATGAGGCAGGGTTCCATAAAAGCCTTTATTTTACTGTATGTTCAGGGCCATGAAGGGCCTGAGCTGAAGCCCCTTAAAGTCAGTTAGAAAACTTAGTTAAGTTTCTAAAAGTGCCCTTTTCCCTCACTGATTATTCACTAGGTATATACACTTCTCCCACTGTTATTGTTACTGATTTGTATCACAGTTGTGTCTACAGGCCTCATCTGAAAACAGGGCCTCGTTGAGCTAGGCACTGTACAAACAGATAGCAAGATACGGCGCATGATCTGAAGAGCTTGGAAACAAAACAGGGTGGGAGAGATGATGTGATCTGCCAACAGAGCTAGGAATAGGGCACAGGTTGTCTGAGTCCCTGGCCTGTGGTGATCCACTAGACCACCCAGCTATCTCCCATACAGAGTACTAGACAATCAGAAATGATACAACACATACATTTAAGGTTGTAAAAGAAAATATTCAATGACATTCTGTTGTATTAGTTGAACAATACATAACAATGTAATTACACACTATATCACAATTGCGTGGGCAACTTTAACATGGGCATTTCCTGACTTTTGGGTGCTTACCTGTGCAATCTTCATATCATTTCTTTTGGGGGGTAAATATTCTCTCTTGTACAAAATTTATTGGAGAAAGGATGATCTTAAGGTTAAAATATAGGACTCCTGGTGCCTATTTCTCAATCTGCCATAATAACAGTAATTGACTATAATAATATTATACTCTGGTAACACCCCAGATGCTGCACAAAACATAAGAAGAGCTTACAATCCTATTGAAGACAAGGAAGGATGTAGCCTATAATAGGGGAGAAGAAAAGGGGAGGATGATGGGACGGGTAATAAAATTAATCCCAAGCTGCTTCTTTGAACTTGGGAAAGTCAGAATCTCTTGTACCTCTTTCCCCACCCATAAAATATGGATACAGAATTATTTACCATCCCTCACTTTCTACTAATCTAGGAATTGTGACAACCGCTCTTTGGTCCCAGGGGCCCTGACTTCCAACAGCACAGAGCTCTATTGTTCATTCCTCATTGGACTGATGACTCGTATCCCAGAAGGCTATCAAACACCGCACCCAAGGGTTTCCATGGGCCGTCAGCAGCATTTCCTCTCTCTGTTTCACCCCATTTGCAGCCCTGTTCCCAGCCAGGTATTGGCCTATGTACCATAGCCTGGGCCAACAGTAAACAACAAGCAGCATCCAGTGATCAAAAAAGAGAGCAGTAGGATCGCAGATGACTTCCCATTGGTTATTTGACTGGATTCTCCTGGGTATTTTGCTCTGGCCCATGGATGCTTTGTCCTCATCTGGCTGTATTCTTGGGTGTACTTGAGCGTTACCTAAGTGACAACTTTGGCATCAGTACCCTAAAGAGTTGACGAGCTGGGGGAACTAGGAGGAGTGAGTATGTGAGTGGGAGAAGAGTACACTACCGTAGGACATGGAAGACCTGAGTTCTGTTCCTGGCTCTGCTGGTGACTTTGGGAGAGTCACTTTATCTCCCGGTGCCTCATTTTTCTGTGAATTGTTTGTCTCAAACTAGGGAAATTAAAGGTCAATCCACCAACAGGTCTTCACTAGCCCTAGAATAGGCTGGAACCTGTGGGGATAAGGGAGCAATTCCTTTTAGCTAATCCCATGGCCCACTGATTCTTACTGGTGATTGTGATGAATGGCTTACGAGTGACCTGAACCACCTGGGAGAGTCCCACAATTAATCAAGGTATCCCATGGTGCAAAAGCACCGCTCACTGGGGGCCTAGGCCATGGGACCACTCCTGCACTGCCTTATGGTGATATTCACACTACCCCAGCCATCCTGCTCCCAAAGAATAGGAAAAAACTGCAGCCCCATCTGAGTGGGGAAAGAATGAGACCTACTACAAGAGGGAGCCTAGTGATGTGGGATGGGGGAGGGAGTGGGGCATGGATCAGAGGCACCGGTGTGGTGACCCTGTGAGTGCAGGGTGTAATCAGAGTTTGCAGAATTTCAGATCTAGTGGTCCTATGTCCTCTGACATTGCAGGGAGTAGAGCACAAGACAAGAAACAAAGGCCAGATCCAAAACTCACTGACATCCCCTCGACTTCAATGAGCTGTAAATCAGGCTCCTAGAGAGAAGACAGAGGGAAAGAAAGTAGGAAAGGAAGACAGTGGAGAGACATGGGCGGCAGGTATAATAGGCCAGGAGAGGCTAAGCCTCTCTGGGGCAGCCACCGCCGACCCTGCCATCAGACACCTGTGCTGTGGTGGCCTTGCCTTTCCCCTCCCTGCTGGCAATTGGCTTCTGCCAGAAGTTTTTGCTTATGTGCCATGCAGGTTCTCAGGTGGCTGAGCAGGTGGCATCTGCTACTCAGCTTCCTGGGTCCCTTGGACCCCGCAGGGAGATTACTGATGAACTTGGAAACCTACATGGCAAATAGAAAAGCTCAACGTTCTCCACCTGCCACTGCCTGGCTGCTCCTCTCCAGCACTTAGTCCCTCCACTCCAGAGGTCCCCGGCTGCTCGCCAGTTACTCCTCTCCTCCCCACTCAGCCTCCTCCCTGGCATTAGCCATGTGTGCCCCTCCTCTTCTCTTCTCTTCCCATCCCCGCTCATCCCCCCTACTTGGCACGTGCTCGCCTCTCCGCTCATCCTCCCCCACTCACCACGTGCGCCCCCTCTCCTCTCTCCCTTCCCCACTTGTTCCCCCCTCGTCACCTGCGTCCCTCCTCTCCTCTTCCCTTCCCCTCCTGCTCATCCCCCCATCATGTGAATCCCTCCTCTCCTCTTCCCCTCCCCATTAGTCCCCCACATTCACCGCATGCGCCCCTCCTCGCCTCTCCTCTTCCCCTCCCCACTTGTTCACCACCCACTCGCCACGTGCACACCTCCTGTCCTCTCCTCTTCCCCATCATGCTCATCCCCCCCCACCCCTCGCCACATGTGTCCCTCCTCTCTTCCCTCCCTGCTCGGCCCCTCACTGTCACTCACTGCATCCCTCAAGTGATGCCAGTAAAAGCTGCATCTGCATTACAGCTTTGATTGGTATAAAAATGTCATTAAAAAATCCCATCCCTAATTGACATTACTATACCAGCAAAAGTTTGTAGCGTAGACTAGACCTAACACTATTTCCAGCAGCACCTTGAGGTCTCCTATCCAAATACTTCTATATCAAGCTTGCTTACCATGTAAGAGCTGATCAAATTGGAATGATCATCCACGGCAAGGTCATTCCAACTGAAGGTCAAGCACAATGATCCCTCTAAGCTGAGTGCATACGTGCTAACACAGAGAAAACAGAACAATCAATTTGTAAACACCTAGAAGATAATAAGGTGATAAGCAACAGTCAGCATAGATTTGTCAAGAACAAATCATGTCAAACCAACCTAACAGCTTTCTTCGACAGGGTAACAAGCCTTAGTGGGAGGAGAAGTGGTAGATGTGATATATCTTAACTTTAGTGAGGTTTTTGATACTGTCTTGCATGTCCTTCTCATAAACTAAGGAAATACAACCTAGATGGAGCTATTATAAGGTGGATACCTAACTGGTTGGAAAACTGTTCCCAGAGAGTAATCATCGGTTGTTCACAGTCAAGCTGGACAGGCACATCGAGTGGGGACCTGCAGCGATCAGTTCTTGGTCTGATTCTGTTCAATATTTTCATCAATTATTTAGATAATGGCATAGAGAGTACACTTTTCAAGTTTGTGGACGATACCAAGCTGGGAGGTTTACAAGAGCTTTGGAGGACAGGGTTAAAATTCAAAATGACGTGGACAACCTGGAGAAGAGGTCTGAAGTAAATGGAATGAAATTCAATAAGGAAAAATGCAAAGCCCTCCACTTAGGAAGGAACAATCAGTTGCACAGATACAAAATGGGAAATGACTGCCTAGGAAGGAGTACTGCAGAAAGGGATCTGGGGATCATAGTGGACTACAAGCTAAATATGAGTCAACAGTGCAACACTGTTGCAAAAAAAGCAAACATCATTCTGGGATGTATTAGCAGGAGTGTTGTAAGCAAACACGTGAAGTCATTCTTCTGTTCTACTCCATGCTGATTAGAGCTCAAATGGACACCACATTTCAGGAAAGTCAAGAGAAGAGCAACAAAAATAATTAAAGGTCTAGAAAACATGACCTATGAGGGAAGACTGAAAAAACTGGGTTTATTTAGTCTGGAGAGGAGAAGACAGAGGGGACATGATAACAGCTTTCGCGTACATAAAAGACTGTTACAAAGAAGAGGGAGAAAATTTGTGCTGCTTAACCTCGGAGGATAGGGGCAATGGGCTTAAATTGCAGGGTAGGTTTAGGTTGGATATATGGAAAAACTTCCTAATTGTCAGGGTGGTTAAGCACTGGAATAAATTGCCTAGGGTGGCTGTGGGATCTCCAGCATTAGAGATTTTAAGAGCAGGTTAGACAAACGCCGATCAGGGATGGTCTAGAATGGGATAATACTTAGTTCTGCCATGAGTACAGAGGACTGGACTAGATGACCCCTTTCAGTCCTTTGATATTATGTATGAGCTCACTCATGCACCTAGTTTAAATGAACAGTGACACCTACTCTATCCTCTGGCCTAGAGGGCAGGGACAGTTCTAGGGACAAGCAAGGAGGGCTCCCATACTGTCACCCTACTCTCTCTCTCTCTCCCTCCCTTTTTTTTTTTTTCGCTCTTTTGCTCAGCCATTAGGGGGTGTGTGTGCACGTTGAAAGTACTTTCCAGACAGGGCTGCTCCCACAGGGGGGCTCCCTTGTGCCCCTAACCCCCACCCCACAGTTTATGCTGCTCTTCTCAAACAGAAAGGAGGGGGCTCCAGGGCTCCTCCGTCCCCAGAGGCCCATGCTGGTGCTCTCAGCCTGGGAGGAAGGAAGTAGACTCCCGTATTCCCTTTCCCACTGTCAGTGATGCTCCTGTTTCCACCTCATGGGAAAGGCAGAATACACCAGTGCTACACTTCCCCTGCTGCTGACTGCATCAGGTGCAGTCTCCACAACTCTCTCTGGCCCTGCTACTAGTCCCCAGGCAAGGGAAGAAGGCTCCAGGCTCCCATTCCCGCAGGGATGGTTAGTGGCTAGGGCACTGGCCTGGGAGACCTGCATCTACTCCCAGCTGTGCCACTGGCTTGCTAGGTGACCTTGGCCAAGCCATGCCACCTCTCTGTGCCTCAGTGTCCCCATCAGTACAATGGCCTGCTTTGTAAAGTGCTTTGAGACCTCCTGATGAATGGAGGTAGATATTGTTATTATTTGACTACTGTCCTTTCATGGGTGGGATAGGCCAACTTTTCCTCCCAGTGAGGAGACAAGCAGCTTCACTGTTCTCCTTCTCCGCACTTTCTCTGCATGGGGAACAAATGGCTGCCCAGGCTCAAGTTGAATACTGTGCTCATAGCCGTTCAATTTGCATCCGGACGCTGTCAATCACTGCACACAGGGAAGAAGAAATTAGACAGGACTCTGGTTGAATTACACTAAACTTCATTCATCTAACTCCATTCTACACACTTCATGTCCTTAGAGTCTTAAACAGGCTGTCAGACAAAGGGTGTGAACTGGCTCCTGGAATAAACAAACCAAACTGCTCTCTGAGGCCATGTGAATCAGTGTGCTGCAAAACAGTACAGCAGCTGATTGAGGCCTGATTCTGCAAGGTACTGAATAAGGGGCTGTCCCTCCCTGGGGTGTAATAGAGTTGTCGTCTTCCCATCCAAATAAGATACCAAGTGCAAGAAGGCGGGGATATTATCAGCAGCCCAGCAGCTTAAGCCCTTGGCATGGATTGTTTTATTTTGACAGCCCCAAACAATAGAAGCAAGCGAACAAACATCTCTCTCATCCAACAGTCAATGCTGAGGGATGCTGCACTCCTCTCTCTTGGAGAGAGCAAAAGAAAAAATCTCAGGGAGAGTTTTTAAAAGAGAATGAGTATTTAATGGGAGTCGACAATGAGATCTTTAAAAAGTGTGCGTGGAGGGAGGAAGAGCAATTTTCTTATATATGCTTCTAAATGCCAAAAACATTTCCCCCCATTGAAGATCCAGAAAGGCAGCATAGGAACAAAATGAGATCCGTTACGCACATGTGGACAACATAACATTGAGTTATCAGCAGCAACTGGACCAGGAGGCCTCAGTTGTTAAGGGCCTGTACAGAGGAAAGGCTATTCCAAGAGATTACAGTATGCAAAGGCACCCAATTAATTCAAGAGCATTGTTGTTAGTTATTTTATTTATATAGCACCATAGGTGAATGCAGCTCTTTATAGACAATTAAGGGCCATAAAAGATTGGAAAAAAAGAATAGGAAGAATGCAAGAAACCGGCACTCTCTTGCAGCGTGAGCCCTGACTAAAAGCTCTCACCAGTCCATGATTTTATTGTTTAAAACAAAAGCAAACAAAGAAACGTGGTTTTTTTTGCTTATATTACCTCTTAGAGGGATGGAGAGCCCATATAATAGTCTGGTAGCATAGTGCAGGGAAATCTTATTCCCTAGGCAAGTTAGTGATGGGAAAATAAGGGAGGGGCCATTTGATTCATTAAAAAGAACAAAAACAAACCAACTACAGAGTCATAATTTCAGTGGTATCATGGTCTGCAGTGTGGCAGGAGGACTCGTTGACCTCCCAGATCCCCTGGTTGGTGAAAATTTTGATAATACATTGTGGCTAGAAATGGGCCAAGTTAGGCCCTCTCACTCATGAACAAAATGGTTCCAAGTATGATAACCCTAGAATAATTATGTAGATATGTATTCGAGAAAATGTTTTTTAAAAAAATCAACTTTTTTAAATTAGACTTCAGCACAGGAATTCATTGCTTACATGAAAGTGACAAAAAGTTAGCCTGGACATGTGAGACTGAAAACCAGTATTCAACACAGTCATCATCAGTGTTGTCTGCATCTAGGGCACCACTGCTGGCACGTTGTCACATTGATCCTCGTCCAGGCCGGACTCACACGTCTCCGTACAAGGCAGGCTGCTGGCCAAACATTTGCAGGGTGAAAAGCACCTGGTTTTTGCATATGAGCATTTGATTAGCTGAAGGATTGACTCAGGAGCCCATGGTATTTCATACAACTGGTATGATCAGTCCATCCTCCAAGCCCCAGGCATGCCCAAGAAGGAAGAATAGTTTTGGATGTGTGAGATCATCCTGGAGCCATTCCATTGCTTGATAATTCACCCTCTTGATAGCAGTTATAACTGCACCTCTTGTCAATGGCAATTATTCTCCCTTTGTCTGCTTCTTAGAAAACAGTCACCAATGCAGCTCAGCAAGTGTCATAATATTAAACTTCAAAATGGTAAACTCAGCACATGAACACTTCCAGTGCATTTATGACCGCGTCAGTTACCATCTCAGCCGTTCTGAGCACCTTCAAAACAGGAAGATGGCATGATTGTCAGGATGCATACACAAATAATTTGCTCTGGCACCTCGTGTAGTCCCAAGTTAAAGGCTGACTATGTTGAAATGTACCTTTCTCCTGAGAGGATGTGGGCTGATATGTCCCGGGGGTCCAGATCATTTGAGAGTATGGTGTGATGGGGTATACAAACCTCACACTGGCCAACAAGGAGTTAAGGAACTTCTCTAGGTATATTTGCCATCTGCTGTATCCTTAATGAAATCTAAGTCATCAGCAGCACAAGATGCAAACCTACCCTTGACGAGGCCTGGAGGAACACCGCATGGAACCGTATGAAGAGCCTCATTTGATATTGCAGTCTCCAGGTGGAATACTTTGTTGTAGTCATAAGAATGGCCATACTGGGTCAGACCAAAGGTCCATCTAGCTCAGTATCCTGTCTTCCGACAGTGACCGTTCCAGGTGCCCCAAAAGAGAATGAATGGAACAGGTAATCATCAAGTGATAGTCGATGGAGGAGACGATGCTGTCCGCAAGCTGCATGAGGAATTCGCTATTGGTTTTAAAATGAATTGTTAATCTACCACTACAAGTGGCTGTTAGTTTAAACATATGACACATCATTGTTGTATATGGGTTGGAGACCTGCCTTTCATTCAAGCACCTATACATGAGACTTTGTGATAAAATGGCAACCTTGCGCACCACTGAATATTGTCATACTTGCTGGCGCTGAAGTCACTGTGACCACTGATGCACCACTTAAAGTAGTAATACAGGTCATGTGGCATTATTTCTTCAGGTTTGGCACCAGCTACGGATACCTGAAACTTCCATGTACTGCAGGACAAAATGCTCTTCTGTGAAAATGTAGCAGCTGCGAACAGAGTCTTCATATTACTGTTGACATCAGCCCTTTCTTCCACTTTTGATAGTGCCAAATCTTTTGCAGCTTTTAGGAATGTGCACTGATATTAATTTCTTTAGAGAGGATTGCTAAAAACTATGTCCATATTCCACAGTTCGTCTTCAATGAGTGCTTTAAGAGCCTTTTTGCTAAGCATTTGTTCCTCTTCACTCCTGTTCAAAGCACATATTTCTCTGTACTTAGCCTCTGCATGGGCCATCACCACCACTTTCCCATCCATTTAAGCATCTGCAAGACAACTTATGAACTCCAGCTGAGTCACACTGATTGCAGTAGTAAAATGGGAATTTGTTTTTGTTGCTTGTACCTTTGGATGCAACACATTACATACATTTGTGGGGTAGCACTTGATCTTGGAATATCAGGGTTGGAAGGGACTTCAGGAGGTCATCTAGTCCAACCCTCTGCTCAAAGCAGGACCAATTCCTACCTAAATCATCCCAGCCAGGGCTTTGTCAAGCCTGACCTTAAAAAACCACCTTGATGTGACATGCAATGTCATATGCATGAGTATCTTTTGAGTCAATGCACCCACTTACTTTCCATACAACGTTCTCTCCAAGAGTGACTGCTTCATATAGTGTCTCACATGTTGAAACTCTGCTTAATGGATACCACAGTAGACACAGATGTTTGTCTTGAAACACATGACACCGGACCTGGTATGAAGCGAGTCTCACCCAAAGCTGGCACTTGTCTCAGCATTTTCAAAGTTTTCCTGGTGCTGGATGTACTTTCTATCCAACCTTGCCAAATTCAGTTTATGGGTACACTTCTTATAGCGTGTAAGGTGCCACCAAGCATTGTGTTTAACCAGGTTCTCCGTGGTGGAATGCTCCAAAGACTCAGCTATTAATTGGTACTCTATCTCCCCAAAAGGTTTTTTGTAATGAATTGCGGTGGGGTTGTAATTAATTATGTCATATAATGTATGCTGTTGTAAGCAGGGGAATGGTCCTGCTATTGTAGGGAACTTTCCTGGCTTATACACTACCCAGTGAAGTGGGCTAGCGAAAGGATCTGAGTCCTCATTCCCACTTCCTTTACCTAGAGGCCTGTCTGACCTCAAGGGCTCCCCTTCCACTCTCCTGTATGGCAGAGTCCTCATCACCCTGACAAGGCTGGGTCCAGGTTTCCTGGAGGGCTCAACCTCCAATCTTGTTGTGGTCACTTAGGGCAGGGGCTAGGGTGGGATGTGATTTCTTATTAACATTGGTGCCTTGTACAAGGATAGCTTATTCCCTCTTCTATCTAGGAATAGCTAAACCAGTATAAATCATCTCTATCTATATAAGAAGATTCCAGGAATGTCTGTTGAGTCAATGTGAAGCAATGGAAACAGCTACAAGCATGGCTGAGTGTGTTTGGTTTAGAATATCACCGGGTTCAATCACCACTGAGATTCATGGTCTAATCACCATTCAATTAAGGTTTCAGCCATTTTGATTTTACAACTGGCACCCATGTGACAGCACGAGATTTCAGCTACGAGTACTGCTAGAATCGTATCCGGACTAGGAGGTGGCACTGCTTTAACTCTATCAGTACAGCTAAAGCAGTGCAACTTGTGTGTAGACAAAGCCTCAGACTTTTGATAAGGGTGATGTGGGCTGAAATTTGCATAGCAGGTGGGAAGTTTTGCAGGAGTTCTGTTGTGAGTTGAATTTTTTTGTCAGAAGCTATTGGTAAAGTTAAGCAGCTAGTTTCAGTTGGTTTTGGTCATTTATGTTGAATATGCTTAGAATGCTGGCTCGGCATCTTTGTATTAAATCAACACAATAATATCAGCTTCTACGACCACCCTTGAGCTATCTTAACCCAGGCTTAACCTAAAGAGTAGAAGATGGCACCCTTCAGTAGCTCACATAGTGAAACACTCAGCTTCAACAGCCTTTCATTCCCTAGGAAGGACAAATCAGCCTCTTTAGGCTAGGTACTCAGCCCATCAGTCCACTCACTAGAGCAGCCTAGGACGTTGCTTCCACTCTCAGCAAAGGGAACTACCCAACACTTTGGAAAAGCTAAAGTTGCTCTCTCTCCCTAAAAGAGCTTCTAGAATTTGCATTCAGTGTTTCCTTGGTAACAACATGCCATCAGCATACTGTTCCATGGCACTTGACCATTCAACTCCACAGTGGTTATAAAAATCCTGTAATAAAAAAGCCCTTCAAACTTTCTATGTCATTAAAACAACCAGACATCTGATCCTTCAACTCACCAATAAACAAATGATAAAATTGTTCATTATAAATAATTAGTCCAATTCTACTGTATGTAGCAAGGAGCGTAAGTCTAACCTACATACAAGCACCCCTGACATTCCAGGAAGGTGAGGTCTGTTATATACATAATATTAATTTTGCCTGTAGGACTCCTGCTGTACGCTGTCCTGAGTACTCTAATCTTTTACATAGGAATTAGTGGATTGGCTTTGGAATAAATGGAGCGTATCTTGCACCAGCTCTGGTGTGGTCTTCATTATATTTCTCTCTCCAGCCTTTGTGCTCAGGCATTGTTAGCTACATGCATTACACAAAACTGGATTTAAAAAAAAATAAAAATCACTGGATGGATCATCAGCGTCTGGGACACAAATAGTTAGTGCATTTTTCTTTTGCTTGCTCTCACTGATTTCTTCTCAGTGGCTGCAATCATGGCAATAATTGGCCATGTGACAAAATATAATGAAAAGAAAGTGGACAGATTATATCTATAGAACCAACTATTTTTATGGCAGATTATATTCCTAGCAAAGAACATGCGCCTGTGTTGACTAGGGTTAGGACAATATTATGGACCATGTCTCTTCTAAGCCACTCATTATAGCAGGGAAGTTTTGATTTCATAATTGTGATCAAATCCCCACAGACAGTGGTTCTCAACCAGGAGTCCAGGGTCCCCTGGGGGGTGCCACAAGCAAGTTTCAGGAAGGCTGCCAAGCAGGACCAGCATTAGACTCACTGGGGCCCAAGGCAGAAATCAGAAGCCCCACTGCATGGGGCTGAAGCCTGGGGCCCTGAGCCCTGCCACTCGGGGCTGAAGCCAAAGCCTGAGTAATGTAGCCTCAGAGGGGCCCCTGTGGTGTGGGGCCCAGGCAATTGCCCTGCTTGCTACCCCCTAATGTTGGCTCCGGCTTTTATATGCAGAAAATCAGTTGTTGTGGCACAGGTGGGCCATGGATTTTTTAACAGCATGTTGGGGAGGGCCTCAGAAAGAAAAAGGTTGAGAACCCTACGCACAGAGGCTGTTGGTCAATATGTAGCTGTAATGAGGAAGATCAGAGTTTTGAGAAGTTGGAGCACATTTAAATGACTCATTAAAGGACCATCTCAGGTATAGCTTATGTAGCGACAGCAGCCAAAAAGAAACTGTTGTCTGAAAAGGCCCTGACCCATCATAAAACAGTTGCTGTTGCTGAGTCAACAGAAGCTAGAAATGTCAAGGAGCTGAGTAGGGGTCTGTAACCAATGGATAGTGTGTACCCATGAATGAAATATGGTAAAATCAATCCCCATGAGATGGAATGTGAGTTCTGCTTGGAGATCTTACGGAAATGTAAACGCCACATCCATAGCATGTGTACAGCATGAGACCAGAAGAGAGGAGGCAAGATTAGTACTAAATAGGGTCAGGAATACCAAAAGAATCTCTGTGCAACAGATCATTGTCCAGACAGCAAGTTGCGCTCTGATGAATTTCTAAGGCTTGATTCCCCACCTTGTTACACTAGTTTTACTCTGGGGCGGCTCCATTGATTCCAGTGGAAATGCACTGGTGTAAAACTGGAGTAATATACTCAAGAATTAGGTTCCCAGTGTTTGGAATATGTGTCAAAGCTGAAAAATAAAAGACAATCCAGCCAATCTGGGTTACAATGAAAACTCAAGGCATTCTTATAGTATTATTGAAATGAGCTGGATAGAAGATCTGAGGTATCACTCATTCCACAATAGGTGTTTACTCAGTACTTCCAGGGCAAAATGCAAATTGACTGACTCTAGCCCTCTGATAACAACATGCTGGAGAAGACCTAATACTCTGGAGTGTTTCCATATTGAGGCCTGGTCTACACTACGCGTTTAAACCGAATTTAGCAGAGTTAAACCGATTTAACCCTGCACCTGTCCACACAACGAGGCCCTTTATATCGATATAAAGGGCTCTTTAAACTGGTTTCTGTACTCCTCCCCGACGAGAGAAGTAGTGCTGAAATCGGTATTGCCATGTCAGATTAGGGTTAGTGTGGCTGCAAATCGACGGTATTGGCCTCTGAGCGGTATCCCACAGTGCACAATTGTGATTGCTCTGGAAAGCAATCTGAACTCGGATGCACTGGCCAGGTAGACAGGAAAAGCCCCACAAACTTTTGAATTTCATTTCCTGTTTGCCCAGTGTGGAGCTCTAATCAGCACGGGTGGCGATGCAGTCCCACATCCAAAAAGAGCTCCAGCATGGACCGTACGGGTCATACTGGATCTGACTGCTGTATGGAGAGACAAATCTGTTCTATCAGAGCTCTGTTACAGAAGACGAAATGACAAAGCATTTGAAAAAATCTCCAGGCTATGATAGACAGAGGCCACAGCACAGTGCTGCGTGACAAGTGTAATGGAAAGCCAAAGAATCAAATGGACGCTCATGGAGGGAGGGAAGGGGGACTGAGGACTCCAGCTATCCCACAGTCCCCACAGTCTCCGAAAAGCATTTGCATTCTTGGTTGAGCTCCTAATGCCTGAAGGGTCAAAAACATTGTCTGGGATGGTTCACGGTATATCTTGTCAATTTACCCCCCCTCCCCCCGTGAAAGAAAAGGGAAAAAAATAGTTTTTTGCCATTTTTCAATGTCACCGTATGTCTACTGCATGCTGCTGGTAGATGCGGCGCTGCGGCGTTGAACAGCAGCATCCCCTCCCCTTCCTTTCCTGATGGCAGACGGTACAAAATGGTGGAAAACCATCATCAGCCCGTGAGCGCGCCTGGCTGGCCTCGGTGAGGTCAGGCGGGTGTGCCTGGGTAAAAATGGGAATGATTTTCTGTCATTCCTGGCAGACGGTACAAAATGCTGGGTAACCGTCCTCGTCATAGCAGCTGGAGCCTGAGCTCCATCAGCTCCCCTGCTCCCCCTTCATGTCTAAAGAAAAGATTCTGTACTCCCTGGACTATCATAGCAGCTGGAGGCTGCCTCCCCCTCATTTTATCTCGCTAAAAAGTCAGTGTTTCTTATTCCTGCATTCTTTATTACTTCATCACACAAATGGGGGAACACTGCCACGATAGACCAGGAGGGGTGCGAAGAGGGAAGCAATGGGTGGGGTTGTTGCAGGGGCACCCCCTAAAATGGCATGCAGCTCATCATTTCTGCGGGATCTCTGGGGCTCTGACCTGGAGCAGCTGTGCTCTCTGGCTCTCTAGTAGACTTGCCCCATATTTTTGTCCATGCACCCCCGGCCGCCCTCAGCGAGGCTAGCCAGGAGCACCCATGACAGCAGCAGACGGTACAAAATGATTGATAACCGTCATTGCCAATTTCCAATTGCAAACGGTACAAAATGATTGATAACTGTCATCTCATCGCCAATTTACAATGGCAAACGGTGCAATAGGGATGGTAACCATCTCTGCTACCTTGCAAAGGCAAATGAATGCTGCTGTGTAGCACTGCAGTACCGCCTCTGTCAGCAGCATCCAGTACACATACGGTGACAGTTACCAAAGGCATAACAGGCTCCATGGTTGCCATGCTATGGCGTCTGCCAGGGCAATCCAGGGAAAAAGGGCGCGAAATGATTGTCTGCCGTTGCTTTCACGGAGGAAGGATTGAGTGATGACATTTACCCAGAAACACCCGCTACACTGTTTTTGCACCATCATGCATTGGGATCTCAACCCAGAATTCCAATGGGCGGGGGAGACTGCGGGAACTATGGGATAGCTACGGGATAGCTACCCACAGTGCAACACTCCAGAAATCGACGCTAGCCTCGGTACATGGACGCACACTACCGAATTAATGTGCTTAGTGTGGTCGTGTGCACTCGACTTTATACAATCTGTTTTACAAAACTGGTTTATGTAAAATTGGAATAATCCCGTAATGTAGACATACCCTGAGAATGGTACATAAAGTGTACATGAGAACTGGATTTGCATGCTGTGGAAAATGGACGACCTCCCTTACTTGATCATGGGTGTCTGCATTATATCCAGTTAGACTGGTGTGAAATCTATGGGCACTGTAGGCCAAATTTTTACATGAGCTCAGCACCCATTTAGGCATCAAAACTAATGGATAGATCTTATGAACATGTGATCTGTTTTCAAAATCTGGCCATGACTCTCAAAGTCTGAAAAAGCCTATTCACACCGGCAGACATTCTTGTTCTTGTCAGATGAAAGCTACCAGACTAACTTACGATGCAAGTGCATATTGCATTCGGGCTGTTATCAGCCGTACGATGCATGATAGTAGTGAGGCGCCCCTTACGTTTGCATCAAGGACACTTCCACAACTTGAAGAGAACTATGCCCATATTGGTCTCAGAAGCATTGGAGCTCGTGTGGGAAGTGTGACATCATCACCACCACCACATTTATAGAAAAAAAAGTTACACTCACAACTGGCAATAAAATGTTAGTACACATCTTCCCCCTTCATCCAAAGCAACACTTCCTATGGCAGCTGACAGAATACAGTGATGGGCTTTGTTTCTCAGAGCCTATTCATATAAGATCAAGTTCAGAAATATGGCTAAGAATGGTAACGCTGCTCAATTACCCCATCTGCCACTGAATACATAGAACAATTTAGTCCCAACAAGAGGGCTTGACGTGTTTAATCTACACCGTACAGAGGAATTTCTAACAACAAATGCACAAATAGCAATAGAAAGATGTAAAGAGACATTTTAAACCAGATATATTTGTTGGTGCAAAAGGGATGGCAACGTAATTGCCTCAAAGCTTTGTTTCAATGCTGTTATGAACTGAGCATTCACGGGGGCTGTCTCACGTGGGTGGATCTGAGTTGAAATCCTGAAAAGGTAGCAGGAAGCTATTTATGAGGGATTATATGAAACTCATCCTGGAGTGGTGCAGATGAAAGCAAATGCTAGAAGCCATCTTTCGTGGGCTGACATTCAGCATTGAAGATCCAGATCTGAACATTGCTGCTAATTGAGCCCATCCCTAATTACAAAGAAGTAAAAAGCAAGGCACAGCAAATTAATAGAAGTTATGAAGGATGGTACAAAATGCTATTAGGTAAACCCAGAGCCAAAATTCATTCCTGTGTATATAGTCCCTTGTATAGTCCCCCATGTAAACATAAATTCTCCAAACAATGATTGTACAGCAGAGCTCTGAGGATTCCTCATGTTATCAGCCTGAAGAAAAGATTCAAATGATAATGTAACCCATTCAAAGGGACAAAATGTTATTCCATAATTGAGCATCAAATGATCAATACCAAAAACCTGTCAACACAGTACAAGTCTCCATTAGCTTCCCTTCTGTGCCACCTGATCAGAGAGCAGCAGGTGAAGATCGAAAATGGGAGATGCTATGGGCTTGTCTAAACTAGACAGGAAAATGTTACAAGCAACAGTATGTTGTAACACTTAAAATGTGCGAACTCCTGTACAATGGTATGCATCATTCAGTACATAGTCAGCCAGCCAGCCATCTCGGGTATTTTCAACCGTGGCTTGAACTGGTTAATTGCAATATCTGGGATAAAGTCTTTAACAGAGTTCAGCCACCTATACTGGTGTCTCCCAACATGGAGAGGAAGTGATTGCTGCACCAGCACAACCAACAATACTTCTAACCCACAATGCAGCACTGGAAACTACCTGAAACGCCCCTATTCTCAGCAACATTGTTGAGGACTATCAGTGTCCCAGAATGCACCAGCACAATATAAGGCCTGGTCTATACTACAGAGTTTTGTTGACAAACGTCAGGTTTCGTCGACAAAACAGTGGAGGTGGACACATTTCAATGCTCCTTCTGTCAACAAAAGTCTCCTGCTTTGCTGACAAAATAAAACCACCTTGATGAGAAGCATAGAGCTTTTTGTGGCAAAGTTACATCGACAAAGTGTTAGTGTAGATGTCTCACTTGGTTATGTCACTGTACTTGGCCTCCAGGAGGTGTCCCACAATGCCTATCCTGACCACGCTGATCAGTAGTTCGAACTGCACTGCCCAGATACACAGGCATCCACCCCTCCCAGGCATCCACCCCTCCTCCTTTAAAGGCTCAGGAATTTTTCAAATTCCACTTCCTGTTTGCTCAGCGTGGATAAGCTCACATCACATCTTCCCAGCTGACCATGGTGGCTCCATGCAACAAACCCTCTCCTGCTTGGAGCACACCTAAGTTGTTGGACCTGTTGGCACTGCGGGGAAAGGAGCCGTGCAGTCCCAACTCCGCTCCAGCTGTAGGAACTTCGATACCTATGGTCAGATTTCCAGTGATTTGCTGAATAAGGGCTACAAACCGGATATGGTGCAGCATACGAACAGGATATGGTGCAGCAAATATCAAGGAGCTGAGGCAGGCAGACCAGAAGGCAATGAGGCAAACCGCTTATATAATGTGCTGGATGTCATCATTGGCTGTGACCCCACCTCCACTGCCAAGAGCCCCATGGATACTTCAGCAAGGCTAGAGGCAGACAGTGGACTCAATCCTGAGGACAAAGTCATGGACGAGGAGGTCCAGTTGGAGGATGATGTGGAGCACATGGCAGGGTCGTCTGGTGGCTCAGTGAGTCAGGACCTCTTTTCCACTCCAGAGGAGTCTAGCCAGTCCCAGCAGTCTGTCTCTGGCACTCATGATGCAGGAGAGGAGAGCTGTGGGATGTGATCATTTTGAGTTGATGCTGCTTGGTTATATGAGGTAGAGCTGTCCTTTGCTCTGTATATTCTAGAAGTTGATAAAGGGATAGAAATGTACAAAACTGGCTGTTTTTGAGTGTGCTCCACATTCCCTTGTGCAGCAAAGCAGTGCGGCGGAACAGTGTGTTAATGCACACCAAGATTTCACTGGACTCCTCCAGAGAGATCTCTAGGACACTTTCCTGGAGGCACTTGCCAATCCTCTGCCAAAGGTTCCTGGGAAGAGCTGCTTTGTTCCTTCCCCCATTGTAGGAAACTTTCCTGCGCCACTCTGAAATTACTTGTGCAGGGCCAAAGTGGCACACAGGCAAGCAGCAAGAAGCATAGGGACTGGGTCTGAAGCCACACATGGGCAGGAGATGCACCCTTAGTTACCCTCAGGAGTGAGACAGCAGCTTCAATGTCCCCTACCTGTGGAAAATGGTGGCAGAATTTAAAATATTGTCCCTAGTTATCTGCAGTGATCCCCTAAAAAAACAGCTAGACTCTTTTGTCCCTTCTTGAGTGCCCACCCCTCCTTCCTGGGCCAAACTCACCATGTTTAGGGTGTTTGCCAAGATGTACACTTGCTAAGGGACAGTTAGAATGTGATTTGTATGTAAAAAGAGGTATATTTTACTATAATGCTTCAATGCTGTGTGTGAACTAACAATCATACCATTGTGTATTGTTTCTTGTGCTTCTGCAGGTGTGGCCTTCAGGAGAACTTCCTACACTCCAGTGGAATGTCTCCACTAGAAAAGGAAGCAACCAAGAAGTAGCAAGGAAGACATGTTCCAAGAGGTGCTCCAATCCTCAGAGGCTGAAAAAAAAGAACATTGGGAGTGGAGAGAGCACATAAAAGGAAAAAAAGTTTTAAATAGACAGGCAGGACAGAAAGGAGAGTGAGGAGCACATTGTAAAGGGCCAGGATCAGATGATAAAAGTGATGGAGGAGCAAACAGAGATGTTGAAGTCCCTAATCATGCTCCAAGCAGAACACATGCATGCTCCCCGCCACCAGCCATTACAGAACTGCTTTCCATGCCCTCCCCAAACTCCTCCCACACATTCCTTGCAAGTTCCCAGAACCCTGTTCGCTCCAACCCTTTTGACAGCTTCCAGAATGATAGCTGGACTTATGCACCGCGATGAGAGCCTACACTACCCTGTACTCTTATCTCCCTTACCACCAAGCCATTTGTGTGTGTTAATTGGTACTTAATAAAAGCAAACTCTCTGAAAGATAACCAATCTTTATTTGTCTCCTACACATAGTGGTTGCGGCTGGTAGTAATACATAGTAGCAGTCTGATCATTTGCTGACTATAAATCCCGGTCAAGAATCACCACAATTTGCATGCAAAGCAGCAAGTTAACAATTCATGGTAGAGTGCTATATAAAAAGACACATTATTTGTGCTAATTGTCAAAATGTTGTCTCAAAGTCTTCTGGATTCAAATAGCCCCCTGTTGTGCCCCTCTAATAGCCCAGGTATCTGGCTGCTCAAATTCAGCTGCTAGGCGACCTCCCCAGGGTACAGCATGGAAGGCAAACTTTTCACCTTTCGCCTCATAAAGGTTATGGAGTATGCATCAAACTGCTATGATCATGGGACTATTTAGATCTAACCTGCAATAAAGGCAGCACCAGCACACTTTTAATCTGCCAAAGGCACATTCCATGGTCATTCAGCACCTGCTCAGTCTATTGTTGTTCCCCATGTAAGGCTTCATGAGCCATGGTAGTAAGGAGTATACTGGATCTGCCAAGATCACTATTGGCATTTCAACATTCCCCCCTGGAATGTTCTGATCTGGAAAGAAAGTCCCTACTTGGAGCTTTCTGTACAGGCCAGTGTTCCTGAAGGTGTGTGCGTCATTCACCTTCCCAGACCATCACGCACTGATGTCAATGAAATGCCCATGGTGATCCATATGCACCTGCAACACTATGGAGAAATACCCCTTTCTATTGATGCTTTCCATTACAAGATGGTCTGGGACCAAATTGGAATATGCAAGCCATTTATCACCCTGCTGCAGTTAAGGAATGCCATTGCTGCAAAGCCATCCAATATTTCACGCACATTGCCAAGAGTCATGGTCCCTCATAGCAGGATGTGATTAATGGCCCTTCACACTTCTGTTACTGCAGCCCCAACAGTCGGCTTCCCAACTCCAAACTGAGTTGTGACTGACTGGTAGCAGTCTGGAGTTGCCAGATCCCACACAGCAATCACCACATGCTTCTCCATTGAAAGGGCAGCTTTCATTTTGGTGTTCTCGCGCTGCAGTGCTGGGGCAAACTCTGCACACAGTTCCAGGAAGGTGACTTTCCACATCCAAAAATTCTGCAGCCACTGCTCATCATGCCAAACCTGCATAATGATGAGATCCCACCACTCAGTGCTTGTTTCCCAAGTCCAAAAACAACGGTCCACCATGTGTAGGTGCTCCGTGAATGCCAAAAGTTATCCGGTGTTGTTTCTTTTCACAGCACACAGCAGTTCAGGCAATTCTGATTCCCATTCAGATTGGGATCTCATGATATACTGCATAACCAGACATGATGTGTTTATAATAGCGACCATAGCAGTAGAGAGCAGCGTGGGATCCATCCTTTCAGACAGTGATGATGGGTGTACAGTAAACACAGGCGGGTGAAAAATGCCATGAAACAGTTGGAAGCCCATGGAATGCTGGGAGGGAAAAAACTGCATCATGGGACATTGCTCCCACACCCATGACTTACTGTGATCCACTCTGCCTTCCCACAACTCTTAGCTGCAGAAGGTGGTGAGTAGCACAGTGGGATAGCTACCTACAGCACACTGCTCTGACTGTTGATGCTGGAGCACCAACTGTGGACATGCTCCACTGATACAAGGAGCATTGTGTGAACATGCACAAGCAATGTAATTATACTCATTTTGGATTGTCAGCTTAACTTGTGCTGACACAACTGTGTAGTGTAGACAAGGTCTAAGATGCACTGCATATTGGAAGTGTCAAAGTGGTCAGAAATGTTGCTGCTGTGGGGATGAGCTGAACTGTCATGAGGAGAAGGGAAAAGCGGCTGTTTCACGCGATCAGCACCACTGTGATGGCTTCCTTGTTCAGTGGAGACACACGTTAAATAAACTAGAAAGCAAAAGAAGCGAGGCTATGTAGGCAGGATAACAGCAGAGACATCATGTTCTCCATTGTGCAAGATACAAGGGGAGAGAAATGTTCTTTCACTCTCAGACATAATAAATGACTGAGCTGTCTATTAATTTAAGATAAAAATGGGGGTAGGGGAGGGGAGGAAAAGGGCCTGATTCTCAGAGCAGCATGGCTCCTTTGATTTCAATTGGAGCTTTGAATGCTCAGCACCTTTAAAAATCAGACCTAAAAAATCTTTGGCATATATTATACCTTGTCACTAGAGCTAGGTCAATATATTTTTTTTTTTTGGTTGCATGTCAGTTCCAAAAAAATAGGGGGGGGCGGGGGGAAATCAATGAGGGTTGGATTGTACCTGAAAAATTTTGGTGAATCAAAAAAAGTCTGTTTTGGGTCTGTTCCAGAGCAAGGACTCAAACCTGAGTCTCCAATATCCCAGATGAGCACCCCAAACACTGACTGACAGTTATAAAGGAGAAGGCAGTACCACCACAACCTCCTCCTCTGGCTATTTCGTGAACGAACAAATCTATTAGCATCAAACTTGTGACTAGCTGTGGGTTGACTGAAACTGCATTTTTAATTGAACAAACTATTTGTCCAAAAATGTTTGCTCGGCTCTATAGGTCACCAGATTAGAAGTGTGTTGTAAACACATTCAAAAAAATATAATTTGCAATTGTTGCTCTGCTATTTCAAGACGCTACGGATAGCAATTTTGTAGGTGCACATAGTGTGTTGACTACCCTCTAGTGGTCATACATATTATAGTATTTCTTAGTACAGGAAATACCTTTTGGGACTACTAGGTCCATAATCATCAATGGGACGTGGGGTGAGTCTGTGTTTGGAGATGGAAAATTAAGCTTGGTGGATTGTGACCAGAAAAGCTTTGTTGTTTGGTTTTTTAAAAATTCCCTGTGTTGGCAAAATACCAGTATAATAATAATGGGCCAAATTATCCTCTTCTACAGAATAACTCAAAGATGAAAATCTAAAGCAAAACCTCTTGAGTTTTCCTCCCATAACAATTTCCCTTGGGGATGAGGGGGCAGATTAATAGCAGCAGCAGGAGTCTGAGGTGCCACAGGGCTAACTTCACAGGCCTCAGAGCACCTATGTGACTTGGCCTAGGATTCCTTGTGTCTGGTTCTCCAACTATTCCCTGATAGCAGCCATGCTGCTACCATGTGCCACTCTCCCCCTACCATCTCTCTGCCCCTGCCATATTGAAATTCCACCTTAAATTATACAATAATCACCACCCAAAATTAAGATGGTTTCTTGGGGGGAGAAAATCTCATAACAGTGGCTGCTCCCTAATTCTGCCACCAATGACTGGTAGCCCTCCCCCGTCCACACACACTCACCAGATTTCTGCAGTGCCTCAAAACAGACTTGTTTCACACATAAGGGCTTCCATCAGATTGATGCCTGGGAGAAATGTAGTCCATTTGCTCCATTCCACTCAGTTCCCAATCCCCATTCAACACCCTTATACCCTTTAGCTGCCTTCTGCATTTGGGCCCTTCAACAACATGTTTCTAATTTTGCATGTGGTTATTTGAATTTGGAGGAGAAATGGGAGATGGGGAGAGAAGGGGTGCAAAGGCAGAAAGGGAAAGAAGGAGCGGGAGAGAGAGATTGACAGAGATCCAATTCTGAGTGTGTTTTATTTCAGTTATTATATATATATATATATATAAAAGCAATAGTTGGGTTGACAGAGAGACTAAATCCCCACTGAGGATAAAATACATCCAGGATGCAGAACAATTGTTCATCCACTTTGGCTATCGTTCACTTTCCAACCTAGCTGGCTGTTTCCCAAGAGGCTTCATGATAGATCAGAGGCAGTGATCCCTTCTCTCCAGCCCCCCCCCCCCCCCCCCCCCCCCCGGCCTCAACCTTTCCAGGGCCATCTTGCTAGTTCTGTGCCTGCGGCTCTCTAAAAGAGGGAAGTGAAAGCAACAAATGTCTGGGGAAACTGTGGGGTGAAGCTGGAAGGAGCCAGGATAAAGGAGAAGAGGCTGGTCCATGCAGAGAGCCCGGGGCGGTGTCTATTCCTCATGCATTGTTCACAGACTCTCACAAGCTGCCTCATAGAGAGCAGCAGGAGGGATGGAGGAGGCAGAAATAACTTTGCTGTGGAGAGACTAGAAGAAAGCAGAGGTTCAAAGAAAAGACAAGGCTGGAGCAATGCATTTGTAACCTCTGAAAGGAACAAAAAAAAAAAAAATCCCTTATCTTCCCCCAACAGCAGGGGGTTTTAGTGCCCCAGGCCTCAGGAGGGCATCACGTCAGAGTGATCCAGAATGGTTTGGGGGTCCTATCCCAGGAGGACACAAATGCAGAAGCCTGCCTCCTTCTTGATACAGCCTGATCTTGGAAGAGTGCAAGTTAAGAAGATTGCTACATATGGGAAAAACAGGAAACTGTAAGAAGTGCTGTTGATGATTCAACAGGTAGCTCTCTCCTTGGAGGAAGGACTGAATGCCCCAGTGTGGCACTAGGGGAAGCTCTGCTGCTAGATGTGCCGTGTTTCAGATGCCACACAGAACTGATGTCCTGTCCACTTGTGGTCATTTAAGATCCTATTGCTAGAATAGAGTTGTTTGCTACGGTTACTGGCCAAATTCTGATTTGACTAATTACTAGAGGAGGGCAGAATCTGCAAAGGATTTCCATGAATCCTGTCTGGAATTTTTAAATGAGTTCACTTTGGTTGCATTCACACCCCTTTTGCATTCATTTACCATGAACTTTAGAGTGGTTGAGTTTCAAGGAAACTTTCAAAGTTGTTTATTAAGACTGCCTGACATTTCCTATTACAAGGTCCTGTTTTCAGTTGCTTATGACTTTGCCAAACTTTAATCCTTTGGGCTCTGTAATGATTCCCAGGATCTATCTGTATAACATCTGAATTCTATGTAAGATTATGAACTCTCTGTATGCATCTTTATCAAGCAAAACTCCATTTTGAAAGTGCACTATCTGCCTTCTCAGTTGTGATTTAACCTCCATGTTGGGCTGGAATTCCAAGGAAGAGGTAGTTGTACAGGGATAACAAATAGAGGATTACCAGATCTGGATGGTCCTCTATACAAATAGAAGCACTGTAGACAATATGCTAACTCCTATCCAGGAGAACTCCTCTGTCAGGGGAGAGGTGGCTTGGCAACAAAGTCACCAGGTAAGGGTCTATAGTCACCTGTTGAGGCTGATCAGGGAGTCACGTTACAGAGGAGACAGGAGGTTATGAGAGAGAGAAAGCGTGAGAAAAAAGGAGAACAGACCAGATACTGTGTGTTCTGGATGAGAAGCCATGTGTAGGAGGGAGAGGAAGGATGCTGGGTTCCATACTGGACTCTGCGTGAATCCAAAGAACTCTCCCCAGTGGTGAGGAAACTGAGGCATAGATGTTAAAAATGATTCGAATGCTGTCAAGGACAATATAATCCACTCAAAGATGTTTTACAAATAGCAAACAAGGCTAAATTTATTGAACAAAACCTTGTAACCCCTTTTCACTTCAATCAGTTTGCTTTAGTTAATTAAGTATCAGAGGGGTAGCCGTGTTAGTCTGAATCTGTAAAAGCAGCAGAGAATCCTGTGGCACCTTATAGACTAACAGACGTTTTGGATCATGAGCTTTCGTGGGTGAATACCCACTTCGTCAGAT